>NC_053394.1:78898301-79262303 GCF_905171765.1 Bufo bufo | reverse complement strand
CACCGGCCCATAAGACGCACCTAGGTTTTTAAGGAGGAAAATAAGAAAAAAAAAATTTTGAACCAAAAGGTGTGCTTTTGGTGGGTTTTGAACTAATGGTGGTCTGTGGATGACACTATTATGGGGGATCTGTGGATGATGCACTGTTATGGGGGTCTGTGGATGACGCACTGTTATGGGGGTCTGTGGATGGCGCACTGTTATGGGGGTCTGTGGATGGCGCACTGTTATGGGGGATCTGTGGGTGACACTGTTATGGGGGATCTGTGGGTGACACTTATTGGGGTCTCTGGATGGCACTGTTATGGGGATCTGTGAATGACACTGTTATGGGGGGGGAATCTGTGGATGACACATATATAGCATCTTATGCTATGTGTCATCAACAGATCCCCTCCATAACAGTGTCCCTCTAGTGTGAATGACCCCCAATACAGGGGGTGGGGGTCGCATCTGATTTTATAATGACAGCTGGGCCCATGCAGTGACTGTATTCTACTACACGGGCCCCGCTCACTGTATATAATCGTATCTGTAATTGTTAATTGTTATGTATATAAATCGGGTAATCAGCGCCTGTATACTTACAAGCGCTCGGTAGCAGAGAGAAGGGAGGAGGCAGGCCGGGAGGACGGGCGCTGGCAGCGTGAGTCACTACGTCATGCGCTTGTGCCGCCTGCTTCATTCATAAAGTATACAGGCGCTGATTACCCGATTATATACATAACAATTAACAATTACAGATACGATTATATACAGTGAGAGGGGCCCGTGTAGTAGAATACAGTCACTGCACGAGGCCCGCTGTCATTATAAAAGCAGATGCCGGCCCCCAGCCCCTCCTCCTGGCATCGCGGCGCGGAGTATCATTGAAAATTCGGCAAAATGCAGCATTCGCCCCATAAGACGCACTGCTATTTCCCCCCCACTTTTGGGGGGGGGGGAAAGTGCATCTTATAGTGCAAAAAATACGGTAATACTTCTTAGCATTAATTTCTTTAAAAAACTAGTGGGTCAAAAAACTCATTACACCCATAGATAAATACGTTAAGGGGCCTAGTTTTTAAAATGGATTCACTTTTGGGGGGTTCTATTATTCTGACACTTATAAGCCTCTGCAAACTTGGCTTGTTGCAGGAAGAAATATGTACTTCAAAAATTTTAAAATTTATGTTAAAATGTTAAGTCTCCTAAATAAAATAAAAAAAGTTAAAATGTTTGTGCAGCCAAAATAAAGTAAAGATGTGGAAATATATTTCTGATAAAAATATTGAATAGTATTTATGTATGTATGTGAAATATTGCAGTTGAAAATAGGAAAATGTGCCAATTTTTTACAAATTTTCACTTTTTTAATAAAGATACACATATTTTATCGGTAGAATTTTACCTCCTAAGTAAAATATATGACGAGAAAACAATGTCAGAATTACTTCGATGTGCAAAACCGTTACAAAGTTATTCTAAGCTAAATTTTGGCTTGGTCATTAAGGCCCAAACAGGCTTGGTCACTAAGGGGTTAATATTGTCTTCCAGTGCAGGCCGGAATTGGGGCTGCAAGCCTGGATGCATGCCTGGCATGACCGGGGCTTGGAGGGAGCTTATTCCTGGGATAGTAAGGGTTAAGGAAGGGGAATGGCGAAGGGAGGGGTTAGGGGTGCGGTTTAAGGCTTAAGAGGGTTAGCAAGGGCGGGAAAAGGGGCCATTTTGTAGGGACAGCAGTGTGGCAGCAGCCCAGGTCTGAGCTGCTGCAGTACCTATTTTTTGCGGTCGATCCTGTCCCACGATGTCTGAGGTGGAAGCGCTCCTGGTGCAGCTCTGTGTGGCAGCGGAGAGCAGGGGAGCGGGATGGCTGCAGGCTACTGTCCAGGGCCTGCTCCCGGGGTCCGGGGAGACTGCTGCTTTGGTTCTTCCCTCCAGCTGGCCACGGAGGACTAGGCCTCCGATGCGCCTTAGTCCAGATGTGACCCCGAGGGTCCGGCGCCGGTTAAGGAGCCCCTCTGAGGACCCTCCAGCACGTACCGCGGTGAGTAACAGGGCTTCCAGGCGGTCGTGTGCTGGGAGGAATCCTCTAGTGCGGCGGGGCCCTGGGAGGGGGGTGCGGGACCCCCCCTCCCCTGATGCAGGCAACGTTGGATCCGGAACTGGTGCGGCGGGGGGGCCAGGCCCTGGTTCCCTTGCCCGGCGTGGGAGTGCGGTGCAGGCAGCATCGGCAAGACGGCGGGGTCATGTGGGCGGCCCTGTGCTGGTTTCCTTACCTGAGCAGCGTGGCGCTGGCTCTGTGTCGGCTCTTGATGAAGGAAGACGGGCAACATCTAGTGACGGGGCTGTGGAATTGCAGGCCTCTGGAGATTCAAATGAGACGTGGGGGCCATCTGGTGGTGGGACTTCGGTACTGCGGGCCTTAGTGTCTGCAGGTGCTTCAAGAGCTTCATCAAGTGGCGCGTCTGCGGATTTGCAGGCTGCCGAATCGGTGGACGCGGGAAGAAGTGTGGGAGACGACGAGCATCGGTGGACGACCAGAAGGATGAACGTCGCCAGTCAAGTTTCGGTGCCTCACGTTCCGGCTGGTGGATTCACAGCGTCCACGCAGCTAGGTGAGATGTGCGGGGATTCCTCTTTAGTGATTGCTAATAGCGGGGGGGCCCCGGGGGTTGTAGGGGGCTCTGGGGTGTCCGTTGCAGGGGGGCTAGGGGAATTGTTGTCAGGGTTGCGGGATTTGGTGGCGGGATTGGCAGGTGTGGGGCTGGTAGGGAGGTCGCCGTTGGCAGCATGGGGGGTGCAACGCTCGGGTTGACGGGGACGAGTGCGGCTGGCGGTTTTGGTGGGGCAGGCGTTGGAGAGGTCGGTGCGGGGGCTGGGGGCATGCTTTGGGCGACACTGCAAGGGGGGGCAGATAAGGACGGGAGAAGGGAGGCGGATGGTGCCAAGGAGAAGGATGGGGAGGAGCCGCGTTTGGACGACGCGGCAAAAGGGGAGGTTTACGTGTGTTTTGAGGGCCCCCTGGGGGCGCAATTGAAGCACGAGGTTAGAAAAAATTTTTGGAAAAGGGAGTACGTGGATATATTTTCGCTGCTTCCCCTGGAACGTTTTAATTTAGACAGGGATAGGCGGGATGATAAGAAGAAGGAGGAGGAGTATAAGCGGCGTTCACGTTTGATTCCGCTGACCTTCTCGCATGGCCGCTCTTTCGGGTTCAGAAAGGTTATATAACCTAGATTTGGGCAACTTTGCTCCGGGAATAAGATTAATAGGAAAATCATATTCCCGGTGTGGGGGTAAACCCTGGCAACCAAGCTCAGAAAATACATCAGAAAAATCAGAAATGAACAGCTTTAGTGGTCAAGACAGAAAGAGATGTATTAAGACAGTTGTCCGTGCAATAATCACTCCAATCAAGAATCTGTCTCGCTTGCCAGTCAATGGTAGGATTATGTTTGTTCAACCATGGTAAACCCAGAACCAACGGAGCAGGCAGACTCTCCAGTACAAAACACGAAATGGGTTCCTGATGAAAATCACCCACTCTTAAACGGATGTCCTGCACCATCTGTGACAAGCTTCTCTGAGAAACTGGTGCGGAGTCTATTGCAAACACCAAAATATTTTTCTCTAATGCACTTGTCATCAATCCATGCAAACGGACGAACTGACCATGAACTAGGTTAACCCCTGCCCGACTGTAAATAAACACCTCAATTCCTGCTGTTTTGGACTCTAGCGCCACCTCGGCAGACAGGAGAAATCGGGTACTACCAGTACATGACAAAAGTAAGTTCTCTGACTCCCCACCCAAACCACCAAGAGTAAGATGGGAATTAAACGTCTTTTTTTGTTTTTGCCTTGACGTTGAACGTAAGGACAAACATTACCAAAATGCCCCCCTTTTCCACAGAAAAAACATACTCCCTTCTTATAACTAACACTCTAGCTCCCCCTAACTGCATTGGTTCTTCACCAGGCATAAACTCAGGCGTCTCTCCACCCAAGGTGTCAGAGGAAGCCGCCACGTTATATGATAGTTCGTCCTGAGAGTGAGGGTCCTTAGAGCTCTCTCTCAGGCATCTATCCATATGTACAGCAAGGGACATAGCTGCTTCCAATGACTCAGGATTTTCGTGAAAAGCCAACGTGTCCTTTAGCCTCTCAGATAATCCCTGACAGAATTGACTACGGAGAGCTAGATCATTCCACTCCATATCCATAGCCCATCTCCTAAATTCAGAACAGTAGATCTCTGCAGAACGTTCTCCCTGCCGTAAACTACGTAACTTGGTCTCGGCCAGGGAGATCCGATCCGGATCATTGTAGATAAGACCTGGCGCTCTGAAAAACTCATCTACCGACCGGTCGGTAGAGAAAAAGGCCAAGACTGAGCGTCCCCTTTAAGCAATGACATGATAATAGACACTCTTTGACTCTCATCCCCAGATGAGAGCGGACATAACTTAAAGTACAATTTACACGATTCTCTGAACTGAATGAAATTATCGCTTCCCCCCCAAAAATCTGTCCGGAGGTGCAACCTTAGGTTCAGGACAGGCCTGGTAACTACTACCGTGCCTGTGATCTCTGGATCTGCGTGCAGAGGTGAGCTACCTCTATAGACAGACCCTGCAATTGTCCAGCCAATGCAGCGATTGGATCCATAGCCTCTGTCACGACGGGGAGTCGGGGAAACCCCCCCCCCCCACCGTGCGGTATCAAAGGGTAAAGGGGATCAGCCTGGCCAAAAGGAGTAATAAGGGAGCAGGTCACCTCGTACCGCGTCCCTAATCCTCTTCCTGACTCCTCACTGTATGAGCGGACCCCGATGGTAGGACGACTCATACTCAGGATTCCTAGAAACCCTAAGTCGCCCTGGTAATCCCTCACTGAGGAGCAGGGGAGAGACAACCTGTTCATCCCAGTCATGGAGGAACAGATGTCTCTATCTGAGGCCAGGCTGCAAGGAGAGGGGAACACATACAGCTATAGAGATGGCAGGTAAGCGAGACTAGTAACACACTTACCTGCCACAGACACACTAACTGGAACCCGTGCACAAGTGCTGGTGTCCACACCAACATTAAAAGGACACAGCACACACCACAACCACTCAGGAACCCAGGACATCCATAGCTGCAATAAACGTGAGACACCATAAAAACATCTATGACCACAAGGGTGGCCCTCACTGGACAGATGGAATATAAAGACCAGGAGCATAGCTCCAACACACACCATGGCTGGAGTACCCCTCAGCTTCAGGCATCCAGCAGAGACTAAATAGCCCAAGCAGCCACACCCACACACACATAAACCCAGTGTTAGGCTGGGTTCACACGAGCGGATGCCGTGCGTGGCATCCGCTCCGTGAATGACAGCCAAGACCCGATGCAGACTGCAGAGGCACGGAGCATTAACATGACTGATAATGCTCCGTGCCTCTCTGTGACCTCTTTACTACGAAATCACAGGGAGATAAAGTTGTCACTGTGATTTCGTAGTAAAGAGGTCACAGAGAGGCACGGAGCATTATCAGTCATGTTAATGCTCCGTGCCTCTGCAGTCTGCATCGGGTCTTGGCTGTCATTCACGGAGCGGATGCCACGCACGGCATCCGCTCGTGTGAACCCAGCCTTAACAAAACACAATGAAAGGAGTTAACCCTTTCAAAACCAGACAAGGGAAGGAAGCCACTTAAAGGGGAAGTGCACACACAAGCATAGAAAGCTACACGTTGCCGCAGGCAACAACATGCGTGGCAACCATGTCACGGCAATCACCCAGAGGGCCGAGACACTGCCACCGCATGTACACACAGCAACACGTTGCCGCGGGCAACCGCAAGTGTAGCAACAGTGTGACAGCACACACCATAGGCTGACAGCCTCACTGACACAAACAAAATTGAGGGTTTTTGGCGGTTGATAATGTAACGGCACGGTGTGGGTAGATAAATCGACACCGACCACAAAAGGGAAGGGAAAAGTTACTAGGCCTGGAAACTAGGGAAAGGGTAAAGGTCACCACCTAGTGAATCCCTAAACCAAGCCCTGATTACTATAAATATGAAGAGACCTTGATGGTAGAAATGTTCATATGCTGGAACCTAGGGCCCCATCTGACCCTAAAGGGCCCTGGAAAAAGTGTCAGGACAAGAGATGACCTGTTCCTTCCCAGCTGAAGGAGCAGGAGACTCCCTCAGGCCTAATACCAAAAGGTAGGTGAAAACCACGAACAAGAAATAGGGAAAGACACTTAACTCCAAAGTATGCAGATGAGCAGGAACTCACAGGAGAACCAGACACCAGCTCTTCACAACCAGAAAGGAGCTTTCAACCGCATAGCATGATGGGTGAGGCCAGACTAAATAGAGGAGTAGGAATGACCACTTAAGCTACACCTGAGACCAGAGTTGTGGTCATACCCAGCAACACAGAAACAAGTGAAACCAGAGAGGCTGTCAGATCACATCACGTGCAGCCAGTCTCCTAGATCTTCTGACCCCTGTCACAGAAAAGACCGTGACAGTAGGTTTCTGAATGTGCAAAAGGTTGGAATGTGATCAGAATAAGACATCTTTATAGTAAAAGAAGACTGTGGTCAGAAAGAGGGGAGGGTGATATGTTAGATGAGACACTGAGAAGAGGCGGAAGACTAGATCAAGCTTATTTCGGTCTTTGTGTGTGGCAGAGGAAGTAAGTTGTAAAAGAGAGGATGTTATAGAAGGAAAGTGAGAGGCTGATGATGAGATTGAATCATCAAAATCATCCATAAGAGTTGGTAATTCACACAATAGAAAATGAGGAAGCCAAGCAACAAAGGGAGCCAAGAACTTGTGGCTTGAGTCAGCAGAACATTCAGTGGGAATGTGGGAGAGGGTATAGGGGGATTGACCTGAAATGTGCACTATGGGGAAAGTAATATGCCTACTACTCCACTGTGCCTATTTTCAGGGATAGGGTATGCAAAAAGTGTAGTACACCATAACATAAAGCAGCAGGGGACACTGTGTCAGAATGTTGTAACCAAGTTTCTTTGAGAGCTAGCAAGTTGAGAGAAGTCATGGATGATAGGAAGTTTGTTGCACCCCGACCGAGAGTTCCAGAGAGCACAGTTCACAGAGACAGGTGCAGACATACAGTGAATGTTCATCAGATTTCCAGAGTTTCTCATTGTGGAAAGTGAGAAGCTAAGATTAACAGAAGGTGGACCAGGGTTTGCTGAGATGTAATCTGTAGTTAGTAGCAGGAGAATAGAAAGATAAAGAGATGGTTAAGTGATTTGTGAGCATGTTTTTGTGATGTACCATGGAGAAAGATGGGTCAAGTAGATGTAAAAAAGTAAAAATTGTATGTGTGCTGTACATGGGTGAAGGAAGAAGAGATGGATTGATGTGGATAAAAGGAATAAAGGGTCAAAGTTGTGGATGAGTGTGACGGTAAACAGCAGCCACAATGAAGACAGAAGCAGTGAACAGGGTAAGACAATACTGCAACATACTTTGAGCTGTGAACAACTTTGTGTAGCTCACATGGCATCCCCGTCTTCTGCCCTGTCTAAAGGTCCAATTACACCTACAGATAATCGCTAAGATCATCACTAACAAGTGTTCGTATGAACGCTCGTTAGCGATGGGATAGGGTATGCAAAAAGTGTAGTACACCATAACATAGAGCAGCAGGGGACACTGTGTCAGAATGTTGTAACCAAGTTTCTTTGAGAGCTAGCAAGTTGAGAGAAGTCATGGATGATAGGAAGTTTGTTGCACCGCGACCGAGAGTTCCAGAGAGCACAGTTCACAGAGACAGGTGAAGACATACAGTGAATGTTCATCAGATTTCCAGAGTTTCTCATTGTGGAAAGTGAGAAGCTAAGATTAACAGAAGGTGGACCAGGGTTTGCTGAGATGTAATCTGTAGTTAGTAGCAGGAGAATAGAAAGATAAAGCAGATGGTTAAGTGATTTGTGAGCATATTTTTGTGATGTACCATGGAGAAAGATGGGTCAAGTAGATGTAAAAAAGTAAAAATTGTATGTGTGCTGTACATGGGTGAAGGAAGAAGAGATGGATTGATGTGGATAAAAGGAATAAAGGGTCAAAGTTGTGGATGAGTGTGACGGTAAACAGCAGCCACAATGAAGACAGAAGCAGTGAACAGGGTAAGACAATACTGCAACATACTTTGAGCTGTGAACAACTTTGTGTAGCTCACATGGCACCCCCGTCTTCTGCCCTGTCTAAAGGTCCAATTACACCTACAGATAATCGCTAAGATCATCACTAACAAGTGTTCGTATGAACGCTCGTTAGCGATGGTTTGGCAGTGTAATACTGCTGCCAATTACCCGATAAACGAGCTCGTTCATCGGGTAATCTGAGTCTTTTAAAAATTATTGTTTGCAGGCTACAGATCGTGCCATGTAATCACGATCTGCTGCCAGTAAATAGTGTTTCAGTATAGGAACGAGTGATGGCATTAGTGTTCGCTCGTCCCCATACGGAGGATGGGATGGCTGCATGTAATAGCAGCAGTCTCCTCCACTAGCGAGCAGGCAATTATCAGAAAGGAACACTTCCCTCCCAACAATTGCCTACAGAATCTGTAGGTGCAATAGGGTCCTTACTGCAGATGGCTCCTTGACAAAGATGGTAATTTGACTCGTACCTACTCCTGCATGAGTGCCTACCCTTTACACTATGTCTACATTTATAGTAAAGTGTGTGCTTAGATCTAGGGGTTTAGCTAATTAAACCATTAATCAATTATTAATATGAGGGAAAATGCAGAGGTAAACAAGTCTGCAGGCTTGGATGGAACCTAAAAATTCACTAAGGATCACAGGATTTGCAAATGTTATGGATATCCAAAGAGTTATATCCAATGGAAAGAGAACCATCTCACTAGTGTCACCTCTTGGAAGTGGCTCCCTATGAGTTACAATCTGACTTTTTAACAAGCTTTGGGCCATGACAAAGGAAAATAGCTAAGCAAGATGTCCATCTGTAAACTGTTTTGAGGTGCTTGCCCCTCATCAGTATGGAGTAGGATTCTGGCTGGCTAAGTGTGATGCCTTGGATGCCGCTTAGGTAATGTGCTAGGTATCCTTAAAAAGACCAGCTGTGTATGGAGACTTGCAGGCTATGCTTCATGGCAAAATAATATGCAAAGCGTTATCTCCCAAGGAAAAAGAACCATGATAAACATATAACTTATACATCTAATTCTCTGCTATTTCTGATCTCAGTTGTACACAAGGGAGGTGTTATCAGTCATTGATGACATTCCCTATGTAAGTGTGTACACATACTGTACATAGCTTTCACTCACTGATAACTGTAAATGGAGGTGGAAAATGTTAAATGTATACATGACAAGTTTTACAGAATATTTTCCCATCATTTTCAAATAAATTTTCTCAGCTCCACCTGCTTGTGGTGATAGGCCTTTCAGCTGGGTTCAGGTGGAAGGAAAATTCCATAAGTTGTGGTAAGTTAAATTTTTTCTTGGGAGTCGCAGCACATTTGAAAGGTCCCACAGTACTACAGTAATTTCCCTCTTACCTAATAGTAATACTCACCTCTCCACAGCCCTGATCCCCCCAATGACTCCTTTCTTTGTGTTTTGGCAATGCAATTTTGTGATCCTCAGAAAAATGTGGTTATTTGAAGTGGACACATCTAGTTGAAATCACACTTCAGCTATACAAAGTTTTTTTGTGCATTTTACCGCCAATTTGTACTTCTAATATGCTACGACCTAATTCCACTCTTGCCTTGTCCTTTGCCTTGGCATCAACTTCAGCTCATTCTTACTCGGGCTATCTTCCCAGTAATAATGCCTAGCTATCCCTTGCAGCACACTTAACTCTAATTAGTGACCAATCTGGGGGCAACACACTAAGGATTCTACCAGGAAAGTTCATAGCTCTGTGAAGGGAGTTAGGAGTGAGGTACATGAGGGTTGATTAGACTCTATTCCCTGGTTAATCAGTACAAAACCAGCATAAAGGTTCCACTATCTTGGTGAGCTTTATAACATTAACAGTGTCTTTAGGACTTATGTTCTCACCTCCGGCATGCTCCAAGAATGTGCCATATTGATCTGACAGCTCCTATGTGGAAAGCAGAAGTGGTATGTGACCGACTCTGCTGGCACCCTTCAAAAGAGTCAACAGAGTCATCCAGCAGCATATGTTTACCATTCCTTTGCGAGGTACAGTATATATTCTGTTGATATTGTGTCTTGTTGTCAGGTGTGAATTGTGGTACGTTTTTCCTAACCATCAACGGTCCTGCGCAGAAGACCAGTTACTGATATTGTAATGGGGTTGGCCGCCTTGTGCTGACAGCCAGCTCCTTTGTAAACACAACAAACCTGCCCCCAACATGGCTGATGATGTATGGACAGATGAATAGACCCGTCTATCAGTGGCCTCCATCAAGTATCACTGTGCACGGCATTGTGTACTTACCAACTACCCAGACACTGAAGAGTATTATGCAAGGGAGGCTGGTGATCAGTTACTTGCCCCTCCATCAGCGGTGATTTTGTGGACAGAATCATGATTACACAGGATCCTGCTATTAGCACAAGGGGTCCAGTGCTGCACAGATAGGGCTGTAGTAGTAAGTTAGAATGCTGCATTTTTAAACAATGGCATACAGTGGCCAACCTCTTTAATACATTTTAGATAGATAGATAGAGTAGATATATATTACTGTGCCTTTAAATGTGGTTGACACATATATTATCTTTATGTACGGGTGGGTTAAACGGATGCCTCAGACTGATGTCATAGAGGACCATTGTAAAAAAATATGTGTACGTTTTTTTTTACCAGACTCTCCAGGATACAAGAATGTGGTGTGCTGCGTTTTTGTACAATTTTTCTTCTAACTTGTACGTCAAACGGAGGCATAAAACATGATGTGAACCCAACCTAAGGTGTTTCCATGGTGTCTCAAAGTACTACTGTTATTTAGCCATTCCCTTTCCAATATGGTGCTGGGGAGATATGACCCCCAATTAAACAGTATGCATGGGCGTATTTCGCAGTTTGTATTATTACAATAATTTTTGATTTTTATTTCTGCCATGTGATCTGTGACTGATAGATAATGCACATGTTTATGGGTGCTTACGGATGTGGCATATGTTTTTATAGCTTTTTTTCCCCATAATAATAGATTGTATACGTGGGAAAAGTTAATTTTTAACTATTCTGTAAAACTATATAGGTGTCACGGTCAGCATTGACTGCAGCATCTAAGGGGTTAAACAGCTAATTAACTCTGAGTACAGCATTCTAGCCTGAAAAACAGTCCTCACTAAAACACACTATATCATTGATCCACCAGGTTGTCTGATAATTTCCTGCATTAATGTACTTACTTGCAACCTGTTGCAATACATACAGTAGGTATCCAACTTCAGAAATACTGTATGTTTTGGATCTTCCATCCTATCCACCAGTCTGTTATGTGCACTACAATCTATTCCCTGGTTGGACTTTATATTCTGACATTCCACATACCAAAGGTCTTGCATCTGTAGCTACTTATCTGTAACAGGATCCCTCCATACTGTCATGCCAGAAAATATTTATTTAGTTTTAGTAAATGGGTTCTCCAGGAATTAAGAAAATGAAAATACTTAAATATTACTTTATAATAAATATATTCTCAAATACCTTTCATTATTTATAATGGCTCGTTTTGTCTGGTGAGCAATCATTAGGAGAAATAAAATGGCCGCCGTCCCATTTGTTCAACACTGTCCTAATCACACAGGAGAACAAGTTACTTCACATCACTGAGATAAAGATCTGCCTCCTCCTCCTCTCTACTTGTCAGAGATTATGATCCTGAATACAGATGATAAGAACATTAGCTGAATCTCTGGGGAATTTAGTTCATGAGGACAAATGAAGTACAGAGAGGATGGACAGGACAGACTGTGGTAATGTGTTGCTGTGGTAATGGTGACTGTATACAAGTGCTGCTGCCCATTAGCCACAACTCACCCTCCTCTCATGTCTCCTCATCATCTCCATTCCCACAGAGATTCACCTATATTCAGGATCATGATTCCTGACAAGCAGAGCAGAGAGGATGAGGCAGCACTATAGCTCAGTGTTGTGAAGTAACTTATCCTCCTGTGTGATTAGGACAGGTTTTGTTTGTACTAATGGGATGGCGGCCATTTTATTTCCCCTGATGATTGCTCCCTAGACAAAAGGAGCCATTATAACTTATGAAAGGTATTTGTGAATATATTTATTATAAAATAATATTTAAGTATTTACATTTTCTTAATACCCGGAGAACCCTTTTAAGGTATGAATATATCCTTCAGCATAATGTCCCAAAAAGCTAAAGTGGCACAAATTTGGCACATCTAGGGTTTCTACCTTTTTTTTCTGACTAGCAAGACAAGAGGGTCGGGCTTCGCTGAAAGGGGGTGAAGCTTCACTGGAAGGGGCAGGGCTAAGATGTACCATTTTGCACCAAAATTGCACCACAATTCTGGAGTAAACATCTGTCACGAGGGTGTCAAGAACCACGCCTGACTCCGTTATACCCGGGGTCAGGAAGTCGCAGCGGTTGGCTGCGCGCTCTATGTAAGATAGGGCTGTTTCCTTATGGTAGCTTTCTGGGTTTGCTTTGCAACCCTTTTTGGCTCACTCAGGGATCCGTAGCTCCTTCTCCTCAGCTGTTCCTTGTCCAGCACTCCCAACCTCCTTATATTCCCCTCTCTCACTTCTCTGGTTGCCAGATATAGAGCTTCCTGCCTGGACTTCTATACTGACCCTCTGGAGCTGTGTTGCTGTGTTCTCTGGTTGTTGGTCCAGAACGTTACCCTCCGGATCCCTGTTGGACCTTTGGGGTCTGCTGTGGTCGCCCACCTGGGTGTATGTGTTTGTCTGTATTGTCTGTCCTCTCCCTGGTGTTTCCCTCTTAGTGTCAGTGGTGCGGACTAGCGATCCCACCGGCCCGTTCACTATCTAGGGCTCATTTTAGGGAAAGCCAGGGTTTAGGCAGGTGAGTCAGGGGTCACCACCTTTCCCTCTCCCTTGGGCAGGGCTTTCCCTTTTCCCTCCCTGTGCGTGACGCCGGTCATTACATTATATCTGGCCCTTTTTTTGTGTAGGTAAAAAAAAATAAAAAATAAAAATAATAATAATATTTTTACCTACTTAGAATCCAGTATGGATCCAATTGCTGCTCTGTCCAAACAATTTCATGGCCTGTCTTTGGAGGTCGCAGGATTGAAGGCGTCGGTCCTCCAGCAACAGCAGCAATTACAACTGACCGCAAGCCCAGCGGTTGCTACTGGTAACCAGGTTGTTGCAGAACCCAAGGTCCCTCTCCCTGACAGATTTTCTGGGGGAGGGGACAAGTTTTTGACATTCCGTGAGGCCTGTAAATTATATTTTAAACTGCGCCCTTACTCCTCTGGTAATGAAGAACAGCGGGTGGGGGTTGTTATTTCCCTGCTGCAGGGGGACCCGCAGTCCTGGGCGTTCTCTTTACCCGCTGATTCCCAGGCTCTTCGGTCAGTGGATGAGTTTTTCAGGGCCTTGGGTCTCATATATGATGACCCTGACCGAGTCGCACTGGCTGAATCAAGATTACGGAGACTCCTACAAGGAGAGCGGCCGGTAGAGGAGTACTGCTCTGACTTCCGTAGGTGGGCTACGGATACCCAATGGAACGACCCGGCTCTCAGGAGTCAGTTCTGCTCTGGGTTATCCGAAAGGGTTAAAGATGCGCTTGCATTATATGAGACCCCCTTTTCCCTTGATGCGGTTATGTCCCTTTTTATCCGAATAGATAGACGCCTTAGGGACAGGTTGAAAAAACCGGAGCAATTGGTAACCCCTCCCAAGCAGCAGTTAGTCTGTACGGACTTAGACGAGCCTATGCAGCTAGGAGGAACTACTCGTCAGGTCCGTCCTCCTGAGGCTCGCCGTAGGCGTGGGGTTTGTTTTTTTTGTGGGAGAGGGGCCATTAATGTCTGTCCTTCTTTCCTCAGAAACAAAAGACCGTCGGAAAACTACTAATCCCAGGCTGTGTGGAGGATGTCAGCCGGGGGATATATGTTTCCTCCATACGTACAACGCAATTTGTGTTGCCAGCGGTTATTGTTTTTGGTGTTAAGACGGAGACTACTTCTTTCTTTCTAGACAGTGGAGCAGGGGTAAATTTGATAGATGCCCATTTTGCCCGCACTATGGGTTTGTCTCTCTGTACGCTACAGAGACCTATTCCCATATTCGCTATTGATTCTGCTCCTCTGTCTCAGAGAAACCTCACCCACATTGTTCATAATTTACACCTTCGGGTAGGGGACCACCATAACGAGATGCTTTCATTTTATGTTCTGGAGGGGCTTCCCACTCCGGTAGTGCTGGGCCTTCCCTGGTTGGTAGCGCACAATCCAGTGGTGGATTGGCAGGCCAGGGAGATATCGGAGTGGAGTGAGCATTGCAGAGAAAATTGCTTAAATAGTAATTGCTTAGTCGCCTCCATAACTACCCTACCTACATTTATTTCGGATTTTGAGGACGTTTTTTCTGAAAAGGGTTGTCAGAAGTTACCACCTCACCGTCCTTATGATTGCCCGGTTAACCTCATTCCCGGCGCAAAATTACCCAAGACCAGGTTATATAATCTTTCGGGTCCAGAGAGACAAGCCATGAAAGATTATATCTCAGAGAGCTTGGCTAAGGGACACATCAGACCCTCTTCTTCACCCGTGGCTGCAGGGTTTTTCTTCGTTAAAAAGAAAGATGGGGGCCTGCGTCCTTGCCTAGATTTTCGTGAATTAAATCGGATAACCATCCGAGACCCATACCCTCTTCCTCTCATTCCTGACCTGTTTAACCAGATTGCGGGTGCTAGGTGGTTCTCCTCCAAACTTGATCTTAGGGGGGCCTACAATCTGATTCGTATCAAGGAGGGGGATGAGTGGAAGACAGCTTTTAACACCCCTGAGGGGCATTATGAAAATCTAGTTATGCCTTTCGGTCTGACCAATGCTCCTGCCGTCTTTCAACATTTCGTTAATGACATTTTTAGTCATCTAATCGGCAGGTTTGTGGTGATATACCTAGATGATATTTTAATTTATTCGTCTGATCTGAGAACACATGAGGTGCATGTCAGACAAGTACTGCAGGTCCTACGGACGAATAAATTATATGCTAAAATTGAAAAATGTGTCTTCGCCGTTCAGGAGATACAATTCCTAGGTTATTTTTTATCTGCTTCAGGTTGCCGTATGGATCCTAGGAAGGTCCAGGCAATTTTAGATTGGGATCTTCCTGAGAACCTCAAAGCACTGCAACGGTTCTTGGGCTTTGCAAATTTATATAGGAAATTCATTAAAAATTATTTAGTTATTGAAAAACCCCTTACTGACATGACTAGGAAGGGGACAGATTTTTCTAAATGGTCTGACGCCGCTAAAGTTGCTTTTTCCTCTCTAAAAGAGAGGTTTACCTCGGCACCTGTACTAGTCCAACCTGATGTCTCTCAGCCTTTAATTGTTGAAGTCGATGCGTCAGAGGTGGGAGTGGGGGCGGTGCTGTCTCAGGGTCCGTCTCCTGGCAAATGGCGTCCTTGTGCTTTCTTTTCTAAAAAACTATCTGCAGCAGAAAAGAACTACGATATTGGCAATAGGGAACTATTAGCTATTAAACTAGCGTTTGAAGAATGGCGTCACTTTTTAGAGGGGGCAGTCCACCTCATCACTGTGATTACGGACCACAAAAATCTTCTGTACCTCGAATAAGCTAAGCGTCTCACCCCTAGACAAGCTAGGTGGTCGCTATTTTTTACCAGGTTTAACTTTGTTATTACCTATCGTCCTGGGGCAAAGAATACCAAGGCTGATGCACTATCTCGTTGTTTCCCTGGAGGGGGTAATGTGAGTGATCCGGTACCCATTCTTCAAAGAGGAGTGGTTGTTTCTGCGGTACACTCTGCTCTGGAGGGGAAGGTGTTAGAGGCCCAGGGGGACGCCCCGGTCTCTTGCCCCTCAGAGAAATTGTTTGTACCGTTGAACCTGCGTTTCGAATTATTAAAAGAACATCATAATTCGGCACTTGCTGGGCACCCAGGTAGTAAAGCAACCTTGGAGCTATTGTCTCGTCGTTTTTGGTGGCCAAAGTTGCGTCAGGATGTATTGGATTTTGTGTCTTCTTGTTCTACCTGTGCGCGCGCAAAAGTTTCGCATACACGTCCTGCAGGGTCTCTATTACCCCTCGTCATTCCCAATAGACCATGGACACATCTGTCAATGGATTTTATCACTGACTTACCTTTGTCTGCGGGTAAAACAGTTATTTTGGTAGTAGTGGACAGGTTTAGCAAAATGGTACACTTCATTGCGTTACCCGCACTACCTAATGCTAAGACTCTTGCTCAGGTATTTATCAGTGAAATCGTGAAGCTTCACGGGGTCCCTTCCGATGTTGTTTCGGATGGGGGTACCCAGTTTATTTCTAAATTTTAGAAAGCTTTTTGTTCTCGTTTGGGGGTACACTTGTCCTTTTCCTCAGCTTTCCATCCTCAGTCGAATGGACAGACTGAGCGTACCAACCAAAACCTGGAGACATATCTAAGATGTTTTGCGTCTGAAAACCAAGAGTTGTGGTCATCATATTTACCGTTAGCTGAGTTTGCCATAAATAATCGTCGTCAGGAATCCACTGGCAAGTCACCATTTCTTGTTGCATATGGTTTTCATCCCCAATTCTGTACTTTCAAAGAGGGGGGCTCTTCTGGGGTTCCCGAAGAGGAACGGTTTTCGTCATCTCTTTCATCAGTATAGAAACATAGAAACATAGAATGTGTCGGCAGATAAGAACCATTTGGCCCATCTAGTCTGCCCAATATATCTGAATCGTATGAATAGTCCCTGGCCCTATCTTATATGAAGGATAGCCTTATGCCTATCCCATGCATGCTTAAACCCCTTCACTGTATTTGCAGCTACCACTTCTGCAGGAAGGCTATTCCATGCATCCACTACTCTCTCAGTAAAGTAATACTTCCTTATATTACTTTTAAACCTTTGCCCCTCTAATTTAAAACTGTGTCCTCTTGTGGTAGTTTTTCCTCTTTTAAATATTCTCTCCTCCTTTACCGAGTTGATTCCCTTTATGTATTTAAAAATTTCTATCATATCCCCTCTGTCTCTTCTTTCTTCCAAGCTATACATATTAAGGTCCTTTAACCTTTCCTGGTAAGTTTTATCCTGCAATCCATGTACTAGTTTAGTAGCTCTTTTCTGAACTCTCTCTAGAGTATCTATATCCTTCTGGAGATATGGCCTCCAGTACTGCGCACAATACTCCAAGTGAGGTCTCACCAGTGTTCTGTACAGCGGCATAAGCACTTCACTCTTTCTACTGCTTATACCTCTCCCTATACATCCAAGCATTCTGCTGGCATTTCGTGCTGCTCTATTACATTGTCTTCCCACCTTTAAGTCTTCTGAAATAATTACTCCTAAATCCCTTTCCTCAGATACTGAGGTCAGGACTGTGTCAAATATTCTATATTCTGCCCTTGGGTTTTTACGCCCCAGGTGCATTATCTTGCACTTATCCACATTAAATTTCAGTTGCCAGAGTTCTGACCATTCTTCTAGTTTTCCTAAATCCTTTTCCATTTGGCGTTTCCCTCCAGGAACATCAACCCTGTTACATATCTTTGTGTCATCAGCAAAAAGACAAACCTTACCATCGAGGCCTTTTGCAATATCACTTATGAAGATATTAAACAAAATTGGTCCCAGTACAGATCCCTGTGGAATCCCACTGGTAACATGACCTTGTTTTGAATGTTCTCCATTGACTACAACCCTCTGTTGTCTGTCACTCAGCCACTGCCTAATCCACTCAACAATATGGGAGTCCATGCTCAATGACTGCAGTTTATTGATAAGTCTTCTATGTGGGACAGTGTCAAAAGCCTTACTAAAATCTAGATATGCGATGTCTACTGCACCTCCACCGTCTATTATTTTAGTCACCCAGTCAAAAAAATCTATAAGATTTGTTTGACATGATCTCCCTGAAGTAAACCCATGTTGTTTTTCATCTTGCAATCCATGGGATTTTAGATGTTCCACAATCCTATCCTTTAATAGGGTTTCCATTAATTTGCCTACTATTGATGTCAGACTCACTGGTCTATAGTTGCTCGATTCCTCCCTACTACCTTTCTTGTGAATGGGCACGACATTTGCCAATTTCCAATCTTCCGGGACGACTCCTGTTACTAATGATTGGTTAAATAAATCTGTTAACGGTTTTGCCAGCTCACCACTAAGCTCTTTTAATAATTTTGGGTGTATCTCATCAGGCCCCTGTGACTTATTTGTCTTCACTTTAGACAGCAAACTTAGAACATCTTCCTCTGTAAAGATACATGCATCAAACGATTTATTAGTCATCCTTTCTAGTGGAGGTCCTTCTCCTTTTTCTTTTGTAAAAACTGAACAGAAGTATTCATTAAGGCAGTCGGCTAGCCCTTTATTCTCTTCTACATACCTTCCGTCCTTTGTTTTTAATTTAGTTATTCCTTGTTTTAATTTCCTTTTTTCATTTATATATCTGAAGAATGTCTTATGCCCTTTTTTTCATAGACTGAGCTAGTTTTTCTTCTGCCTGCGCTTTAGAAGTTCTTATAACTTGCTTGGCCTCTTTCTGCCTAATCTTGTAGATTTCCTTATCTTCATTGCTCTGGTTTTTTTTATAATTACAAAATGCTAGCTTTTTATTTTTAATGATTTGGGCCACTTCTGCTGAGTACCACAGTGGTCTCTTCCTTTTTTTGCTTTTACTGACAAGTCTAATGCAATTTTCTGTTGCCTTCAATAATGCACCTTTTAAGTAGTCCCATTTCTCCTGGACTCCATGTAATCCGTTCCAGTCTGATAAGGACTCATTTATGACTAATTTCATTTTTGAAAAGTCTGTTTTTCTAAAATCTAAAACTTTTGTTTTTGTGTGGTGGGACTCTTTCACAGTTCTTATATTAAACCACACTGACTGGTGATCACTATATCCCAAGGTTTCGCCTACAATGACATCATATACCGAATCCCCATTTGTGAATACCAAATCCAAAATGGCCTCCCTCCGGGTTGGCTCCTCAACCACTTGTTGTAGAGATAACCCCAGTAGGGAATTTAGAATATCTGTACTCCTGGTAGAACTTGCTATTTTGGTTTTCCAGTTTATATCTGGAAGATTGAAATCTCCCATAATGATAACTTCTCCTTTCATTGTCATTTTAGCTTTTTCTTCAACTAGTATATCATCTAGTTCTTTAACTTGACCAGGTGGTCTATATATCACACCTACACGAGTTACTGCATGGTTAGCAAACTGCAACGTAACCCAAACTGACTCTATGTTGGCCTCACCAACTTGTATTAGGTTAGATTTAATGCTATCTTTCACATACAGGGCCACTCCTCCTCCTTTCTTGCCTTCTCTGTCTCTTCTGTATAAAGAGTACCCTGGTATGGTTATGTCCCAGTCATTTCTTTCATTAAACCATGTCTCCGTAACAGCCACTAAATCTACATTCTCAGATGCCATTATTGACCCAAGTTCATTGATTTTTTTACCTAAACTGCGAGCATTTGTAGACAGGACTCTGAGCTTATCATTTCTTAACCTCTGTGCTTCTGACCTGTTCTGGCATTGTTTCGGGGGGCAATTGGACTCTTTTATTTTCACTCTTTTGCCCCCCCTTCCTAGTTTAAATACTCTTTCGCAAATTCTTGGAGTTGTTCACTAAGTACATTTGTTCCTTTGAGAGAAAGATGCAAACCATCTTTTTTGTACAGTTCCTTTCTATTCCAAGTAGAGCTATCATGAGAAACAAAGCCAAATCCTTGCTCTTGACACCATTTACCAAGCCATATGTTGAACTCCTTTATGCGCCTCTGCCTATCATTCTGAACATTATGCACAGGCAGAACTTCAGAAAATGAAATGGTGGATGCAAAATCATGGTATGGCAGAAGGTGCAAGCTAACTTGAAAAATATGGGAGGTAAATACAAATGCATGGCTGATAAGAGACGGTCGCCAGGTCCGGACCTAGGAGTGAATGACTATGTGTGGTTGTCTACTAGGAATATTAAATTAAAGGTTCCCTCTTGGAAACTGGGTCCTAGGTTCATTGGCCCTTAAAAAATGGTAGCCATCATCAACCCTGTGGCTTTTCGCCTGGAGCTACCTCAGACTTTTAAAATCCATAACGTCTTTCATAAGTCGTTACTCAAAAAATATGTTCCACCTCTAGAACCGTCACCGCTGCCACCCCCTCCTGTTGTTGTGGATGGTAATCTAGAGTTTCAGATATCCAAAATTGGTAATTCTCGTCGGGTCCGCCGCTCTCTTCAATATCTGGTGCATTGGAGAGGTTACGGTCCCGAGGAAAGAATGTGGGTTCCTGCGTCTGAGGTAAACGCCAACAGGCTAGTTCGGGATTTTCATGCCTCTCATCCTGAGAGACCTGGTCCTGAGTGTCCGGAGGCCCGTCGTAGAGAGGGGGGTACTGTCACGAGGGTGTCAAGAACCACGCCTGACTCCGTTATACCCAGGGTCAGGAAGTCGCAGCGGCTGTTTCCTTATGGTAGCTTTCTGGGTTTGCTTTGCAACCCTTTTTGGCTCACTCAGGGATCCGTAGCTCCTTCTCCTCAGCTGTTCCTTGTCCAGCACTCCCAACCTCCTTATATTCCCCTCTCACACTTCTCTGGTTGCCAGATATAGAGCTTCCTGCCTGTACTTCTATACTGACCCTCTGGAGCTGTGTTGCTGCGTTCTCTGGTTGTTGGTCCAGAACGTTACCCTCCGGATCCCTGTTGGACCTTTGGGGTCGCCCACCTGGGTGTATGTGTTTGTCTGTGTTGTCTGTCTTCTCCCTGGTGTTTCCCTCTTAGTGTCAGTGGTGCGGACTAGCGATCCCACCGGCCCGTTCACTATCTAGGGCTCATTTTAGGGAAAGCCAGGGTTTAGGCACGTGATCGCCGCACGGGTGAGGAACCCGTCTAGGGACGTCAGGGCAGTCAGGTGCCAGCCGCAAGGTGAGTCAGGGGTCACCACCTTTCCCTCTCCCTTGGGCAGGGCTTTCCCTTTTCCCTCCCTGTGCGTGACGCCGGTCATTACAACATCTGTCTGAAAGTAAGCCAACTAATAGTTGGTACAGAGTCAGAGAAAAACGTCTCCCTGCACCAGATTTATCATCCAGCCTGAGCCTCTGTCTGAATGTGAGCCATCTTTAGGGTTAGTATATCTGAGCCAATGTCTTCCAATTTCAATCAAAAGTGTATCTGCATAAATCGATGGGCACCCGGTTTGCCCGCAGTTTTGCTAATTTATTCATGGAAGAGTATGATGATAAATTTATCTACTCATCATGCAACGGGCCCACTAAGACAATGCCTGGTGTATCCCTTGCCCCTTAGGAGGTTTCTATGAAATATGTTCCTCTTATAGAGCAAGAAAACGTGACGCCAGCTGCGGTTAAGCAGCGGAAGCACAAGGCTCCCTTTGTAGATGGTAATGTTGGTACCCAGAGGTAGGATTGCTAGAGTGGTGCAGGGTGGCCTACAGTCTCTGTAGATGTCATGTACACGTGTCATGGTGTTCCTACCTGGATATCCGTGGATCCTAGACGTGATGTGGTCTGAAGCAGTGCAAAAGGGGTAGGTGAACTTGGATGGTGGATGAGTAGAATAAATGGAGTCCAGACTTTGTAGTAACGTTGAACAGTTGCTTTTAATTGGCATAAATTGGTAATCCAAACAGCTTCCAAACGATATCTTAGTCATCCGTAGGTATTGGCTTAACTTTGGCATACAAATACTTCTCTGCAACAATCTCAGCCCTGCTATGCTTGGCTGGATAATTAGGAAACTCTTCCTCTTCTGCTGGAACTTAAGTTAGCTGTAGTCTGTCTCTTACTTATAGTCCTAGGAACTTCTTGTCCTGGATTTAGAGTACCTCAAGCTTCGGCTCAGCTTGGGTGAAGGCAATGCAAGCCCAGGAGGGGTCAAGCAACCATGTAGATATCGCAGGCAGGGCCTGCAGGCCTAGCAGAGCAGGCGGTGCTCTGCTAGCCAGCACACAACCTCTCCCTAAGGAGGGTAGACTAAACCCGACATGTCCTCAAGGAGGGGAAGGCTGAACTGCAACTAACCTCTCCCTAACACAGAACCAGGGGCGGACTGGCCACAGGGCAGACCGGGCCACCTCAGGGCTCGAGTCGAGGGGGAACGGGTGGGAGCGGCGTTCCTGCACTTTTTTCATGGCAGGAACGCCGTTCCCAAAGTTTCAGGGCAAAAGGACCAGGAAGGAAGCGGTGAATGCTTTGTACTCACAGCTACCTGGTCCTCGGCTGTCGGCTCTGCAGGCTGCGCAGTGCGCACAGGAGTGAGTCGCTCTGTGATGTGACGACGTCATGCTGTGCGCAGCCTTCACAGCACAGCCGACAGCAGGAGAAGAGGAGCGTCTGCGTCTAGGAGCAGGAGAGGTAAGTGTTTTTTTTTTTCATATATTATGGGCAGTGGGCTGATGAGAGGCACAGAGGGGCTGATGAGAGGCGCAGGGGGGCTGATGAGAGGTGCTGTGGGGCTGATGAGAGGCGCAGGGGGGCTGATGAGAGGCACTGTGGGGCTGATGAGACGAGGCACTGGGGGGCTAATGAGAGGCACTGGGGGGCTGATGAGAGGCACAGAGGGGCTGATGAGAGGCGCAGGGGGGCTGATGAGAGGTGCTGTGGGGCTGATGAGAGGCGCAGGGGGGCTGATGAGAGGCGCTGTGGGGCTGATGAGATGAGGCACTGGGGGGCTGATGAGAGGCACTGGGGGGCTGATGAGAGGCACTGGGGGGCTGATGAGAGGCGCTGTGGGGCTGATGAGAGGCGCAGGGGGGCTGATGAGAGGCACTGGGGGGCTGATGAGAGGCACTGGGGGGCTGATGGAGAGGCACTGGTGGCTGCTATGAGGCTATTGGGGGCTGCTTTGAGGCATGGGGCTATTATCTGAGGTCTGATTGGTGGTAATTCATATTGGGGTCTGATCTGAGGTCTTATTGGGGTCTTATTAACATTGGGGATATTATTGGGGCTGTTAGCTGAGGTCTGATTAACATTGGGGGTCTGATTGGTGGTCTGACCTGAGGTTAATGAAAAATATTTTTTTCTTATTGTCCCCCTCTAAAACCTAGGTGCGTCTTATGGGCCGGTGCGTCTAATAGGGCAAAAAATACAGTATTTGCTTGCTCCAACGGACCTCCCCTGCCCTTTGCGAACGCCGCGTGCTGTGACATCACGCGGAGGCACTTGGGTGAGTTCCCACACTTTTTTTCCCAGGACTTGACCCCTGATTAGCCTGATTGTGTTCGGCCGGGCACGGCCGCTATTCCCGGGCACGGCCGCTATTCCATTTCCCGGGCACGGCCGTTATGCCCGATGCAGATGTTGAGGTAGATCCTCCCTCTCATTGCCCTGCTCAGAGGCCGAGCAGGCAGATGTAAACGAGCGTTAGTCATCTGAGCAGGCTGATGCATACTGCACTAGTACCTGACAGACCGGCGCTCGTTTACATCTGTCTGCTCTGCCTCTGATAACATTTTATTACCTGTATGCTAGCTCCACATTCTGCAAGCATCCACCTGAGTGTCAGCATTCTCTGCTACCAACAAAGCTTTCAATTTGGTGAGGTGGTGTTGTGGTTCGCCTGTGTACGGAATTGGTGGTATTTGCCAGAGTTGCTGGAGAACTGTGAGTGCTATTTCGGGGGCACTGACCTGTACAGGGTGTGGAGGATGGGGAGGTTGAGATCCACTGAGGATATTATAAGACTTTTCTGTAGCTTCCTATATTGTTGCAAGGTCTGTATGTTTGTTGTTGCAAAGCTTGTGTGTTGGCTGAAACCTTCCTATCTTACTGGTGGCTGGCCCTGCCCCTCAATTGTGCTTCCGGGTTTGGCTCCGCCCCTAGACTGCAAGGGGGTGGGGCCTGTTGGGGGTCATGTGATTGGGCTGCTCAGTCAAAAATGCCCAGGCCTATTTTTTGTCCCAGTCCGGCCCTGATTACAGGGGAAAAGTTACTTTTCTGAAATACTAATTACGAAGCCTCTGTCCAATGGCCCCGAGTAATCATTAAGTATCATCTAATGTATTATTCTATTCACTTCTTTGGGGCCCGACATAACTAGAGTTTAGAGCAGGCATGCTCAACCTGCGGCCCTCCAGCTGTTGTAATACTACAACTCCCACAATGCCCTGCTGTAGGCTGATAGCTGTAGGATGTTCGGGTATGCTGGGAGTTATAGTTTTGCAACAGCTGGAGGGCCACAGGTTGAGCATGCCTGGTTTAGAGGGTGTATATATATATACACTTGTGCAACCAATTATGCTATTTCTTCAGGGGATCTAAAATAAAAACTGAAGCAGTTTATATATTGAAACATTTCCTACCGTTTTGTGTCTACAGCTCCTGTGCAGACCTCCATTCAATGTTATTTTAATATAATTCAGCAAGAAAAATTTGTTACTTTGTAATTTACTTTCTGTTATGAAAATGCTCCAATTGTCAGATATTCTCTTTTCTTCATTATAATGGAGCCCCCTGGTGTTTAATCTGTAGAGTAACCTGCACGAGCTATATGAGCATGGTCACACATGCTCCATTCTATCCTTGTACTGCTACTGGCCATATCTGCTGTCAAACGCTGTGACGGTTACAGGGAGAGCGCTGCAGCACAAAGGACATGCCCCCTGAGTCGTGATAGGGAGAGAGCTGCAGCAGAAAATACACGCCCCCTGAGTCATGATAGAGAGAGAGCTGCAGCAGAAAGTACAAGCCCCCTGACTTGTGATAGGGAGAGAGCTGAAGCAGAAAGTACACGCCCCCTGAGTCGTGATAGGGAGAGAGCTGCAGCAGAGAGTACACGCCCCCTGAGTCATGATAGGGAGAGAGCTGCAGCAGAAAGTACACTCCCCCTGAGTCGTGATAGGGAGAGAGCTGCAGCAGAAAGTACACGCCCCCTGAGTCGTGATAGGGAGAGAGCTGCAGCAGAAAGTACACGCCCCCTGAGCTGCCAGTCTGAAGAGAATCTAGTAGAGCAATTGGAGCAATGAATGTGGAGATCTCTGGACCAGGGGCGGACTGGTCACAGGGCAGACCGGGCATTTGCCCGGTGGGCCGGGCCACCTCAGGGCTCGAGTCGAGGGGGAACGGGTGGGAAGAGGCAGTGGTGAGACCGAGCCAACAGCGTAGCAAAAGAGGGAGCAGTGGGCAAAAGCAGAACACCCGCCGCCAAGAGAGTCCGTCTGTTACTGGCCACCGCCATCTGGGACCGAGCACCCCAAAGGCAGCTTCAAGGAGTTCCCTGGCGTGGCAGTTCTTCAAACAATGTGCTGACGACAAGACCCGAGTGGTTTGCACGCTGTGCCATCAGAGCCTGAAGCGAGGCATTAACATTCTGAACCTTAGCACAACCTGCATGACCAGGCACCTGCATGCAAAGCATGAACTGCAGTGGAGTAAACACCTTAAAAACAAGGAACTCACTCAGGCTCCCCCTGCTACCTCTTCTGCTGCTGCCGCCTCTGCCTCTTCCTCCGCCTCTGGAGGAACGTTGGCACCTGCCGCCCAGCAAACAGAGGATGTACCACCAACACCACCACCTCCGTCACCAAGCATCTCAACTATGTCACACGGCAGCGTTCAGCTCTCCATCTCACAAACATTTGAGAGAAAGCGTAAATTCCCACCTAGCCACCCTCGATCCCTGGCCCTGAATGCCAGCATTTCTAAACTACTAGCCTATAAAATGCTGTCATTCAGGCTGGTGGACACAGACAGCTTCAAACAGCTCATGTCGCTTGCTGTCCCACAGTATATTGTTCCCAGCCGCCACTACTTCTCCAAGAGAGCCGTGCCTTCCCTGCACAACCAAGTATCCGGCGGAGAGCTGTTTGGCGCACGTCCTTCCGCCGCCAAGGATCGCAGGGCAACATTCTTTGCCTCCTGTTGCCTCCTCCTCCTACTCGGCTTCCTCCTCCTCTTCTTCCACCTGCTCATCCAGTCAGCCACACACCTTCACCACCAACTTCAGCACAGCCCGGGGTAAACGTCAGCAGGCCATTCTGAAACTCATATGTTTGGAGGACAGGCCCCACACCGCACAGGAGTTGTGGCGGGGTATAGA
Organism: Bufo bufo; assembly: GCF_905171765.1. Lineage (NCBI taxonomy): Eukaryota > Metazoa > Chordata > Amphibia > Anura > Bufonidae > Bufo > Bufo bufo. The sequence continues at coordinate 79,236,067 of NC_053394.1, read as the reverse complement.
ACAACAGACCGACGAGTGGTTGCTGCCGGTGAGCCTCAAGCCCGGCCTGGTGGTGTGCGATAATGGGCGAAATCTCGTTGCAGCTCTGGGACTAGCCGGTTTGACGCACATCCCTTGGCTGGCGCATGTGCTGAATTTGGTGGTGCAGAAGTTCATTCACAACTACCCCGACATGTCAGAGCTGCTGCATAAAGTGCGGGCCGTCTGTGCGCGCTTCCGGCGTTCACATCCTGCCGCTGCTCGCCTGTCTGCGCTACAGCGTAACTTCGGCCTTCCCGCTCACCGCCTCATATGCGACGTGCCCACCAGGTGGAACTCCACCTTGCACATGCTGGACAGACTGTGCGAGCAGCAGCAGGCCATAGTGGAGTTTCAGCTGCAGCACGCACGGGTCAGTCGCACTGCGGAACAGCACCACTTCACCACCAATGACTGGGCCTCCATGCGAGACCTGTGTGCCCTGTTGCGCTGTTTAGAGTACTCCACCAACATGGCCAGTGGCGATGACGCCGTTATCAGCGTTACAATACCACTTCTATGTCTCCTTGAGAAAACACTTAGGGCGATGATGGAAGACGAGGTGGCCCAGGAGGAGGAGGAGGAGGAGGAAGAGGGGTAATTTTTAGCACTTTCAGGCCAGTCTCTTCGAAGTGACTCAGAGGGAGTTTTTTTGCAACAGCAGAGGCCAGGTACAAATGTGGCCAGCCAGGGCCCACTACTGGAGGACGAGGAGGACGAGGATGAGGAGGAGGTGGAGGAGGATGAGGATGAAGCATGTTCACAGCGGGGTGGCACCCAACGCAGCTTGGGCCCATCACTGGTGCGTGGCTGGGGGGAAACGGAGGACGATGACGATACGCCTCCCACAGAGGACAGCTTGTCCTTACCTCTGGGCAGCCTGGCACACATGAGCGACTACATGCTGCAGTGCCTGCGCAACGACAGCAGAGTTGCCCACATTTTAGCGTGTGCGGACTACTGGGTTGCCACCCTGCTGGATCCCCGGTACAAAGACAATGTGCCCACCTTACTTCCTGCACTGGAGCGTGATAGGAAGATGCGCGAGTACAAGCGCACATTGGTAGACGCGCTACTGAGAGCATTCCCAAATGTCACAGGGGAACAAGTGGAAGCCCAAGGCGAAGGCAGAGGAGGAGCAAGAGGTCGCCAACGCAGCTGTGTCACGGCCAGCTCCTCTGAGGGCAGGGTTAGCATGGCAGAGATGTGGAAAAGTTTTGTCAACACGCCACAGCTAACTGCACCACCACCTGATACGGAACGTGTTAGCAGGAGGCAACATTTCACTAACATGGTGGAACAGTACGTGTGCACACCCCTCCACGTACTGACTGATGGTTCGGCCCCATTCAACTTCTGGGTCTCCAAATTGTCCACGTGGCCAGAGCTAGCCTTTTATGCCTTGGAGGTGCTGGCCTGCCCGTTTTGTCTGAACGTGTATTCAGCACGGCAGGGGGCGTCATTACAGACAAACGCAGCCGCCTGTCTACAGCCAATGTGGACAAGCTAATGTTCATAAAAATGAACCAAGCATGGATCCCACAGGACCTGTCCATCCCTTGTGCAGATTAGACATTTATAACTACCTCCCCTTAACCATATATTATTGTACTCCAGGGCACTTCCTCATTCAATCCTTTTTTTATTTTCATTTTACCATTATATTGCGGGGCAACCCAAAGTTGAATGAACCTCTCCTCTGTCTGGGTGCCGGGGCCTAAAAATATCTGACAGTGGCCTGTTCCAGTGTTGGGTGACAGGAAGCCTGATTCTCTGCTATGACATGAAGCCTGAATCTCTGCTATGGGACCTCTCTCCTCTGTCTGGGTGCCAGGGCCTAAAAATATCTGACAGTGGCCTGTTCCAGTGGTGGGTGACATGAAGCCTGATTCTCTGCTATGGGACCTCTCTCCTCTGTCTGGGTGCCGGGGCCTAAATATCTGACAATGGCCTGTTCCAGTGGTGGGTGACGTGAAGCCTGATTCTCTGCTATGCCATGAAACCGGATTCTCTGCTATGGGACCTCTCTCCTCTGTCTGGGTGTCGGGGCCTAAATATCTGACAATGGCCTGTTCCAGTGGTGGGTGACATGAAGCCTGATTCTCTGCTATGGGACCTCTCTCCTCTGTCTGGGTGCCGGGACCTAAATATCTGACAATGGCCTGTTCCAGTGGTGGGGGACATGAAGCCTGATTCTCTGCTATGGGACCTCTCTCCTCTGTCTGGGTGCCGGGGCCTAAATATCTGACAATGGCCTGTTCCAGTGTTGGGTGGCGTGAAGCCTGATTCTCTGCTATGACATGAAGCCTGATTCTCTGCTATGACTTGAAGCCTGATTCTCTGCTATGACATGAAGCCTGATTCTCTGCTATGGGACCTCTCTCCTCTGTCTGGGTGCCGGGGCCTAAATATCTGACAATGGCCTGTTCCAGTGGTGGGTGACGTGAAGCCTGATTCTCTGCTATGACATGAAGCCTGATTCTCTGCCATGAGACCTCTCTCCAATTGATATTGGTTATTTTTAATTTATTTTATTTTTATTTTTATTCATTTCCCTATCCACATTTGTTTGCAGGGGATTTACCTACATTTTGCTGCCTTTTGCAGCCCTCTAGCCCTTTCCTGGGCTATTTTACAGCCTTTTTAGTGCCGAAAAGTTCGGGTCCCCATTGACTTCAATGGGGTTCGGGTTCGGGGCAAAGTTCGGGTCGAGTTCGGATCCCGAACCCGAACATTTCCAGGAAGTTCGGCCGAACTTCTCGAACCCGAACACCTCCCGACTCGGCAGGTAGCAATTGCTGCCGGCTCACACCCCAGTTCACGGCTTCTGAGGTACCAGGGCACGGGTCATTAACATGCCCACCCTCCAGAGCTGAGCTCACTGTCACTTTGTCAGCTATACAAGTAATTGCTGGAACGATCTTACCCCTTGTAATCAACCATTCCGGTAAAGCAGTGACATTCTCTCCCGCGGACTCATCAAGGTTGTGGTTGCTCCTAGCAACAGCTTTACTGCACCTCCGCACTCCCTCTCTAGGACCCCGGACACAGTCGCAGGGAAGATATGCACTCCTGAGAACCGCATCACTCTCCACCTCTTTGTCTTCCCGATGGTTGCCCTTGGCAACGGCACATATCTGCTGTTCATCAGATTCTCCAGGTACACAATTTGTAGCATTTTCTCCGCTCCACAGCTGCCAAAATAATGGGAAGTCTTTGCCAAGCACAAACTCCACCTCCAGGGTCTCACATTTCAAGAGCTCCCATTGCACAGGGCCATAGTCTGTTATAAAGGTAAGTAACACCTTAGTTGTTGTCTCTGGCCCTCTTGTTACAAAGTCCAGAATTTCGGGCAGGACCTGAGACATTTGTTGGCGGGAGTCTAGTATAACCCCCAGCGGGATCCCCCCGATCATCATCATACAGGACTTTTCCCACGCGCTCCACCATTTGGCAGCCATTTTGACAGGTCAGTTTCTTTTACTGTGCCCTTTAAATCCCTGCACAGCTTTCACCTCAGAAAAAAAAAGGTCCAGATTAACCAGCAGTTTTCCAGCAGCACCTGCTCCAGCGAACAAGCAGGCTTCCGGCCCTTTAAATCACTGCACAGCAAACACAGCAATTCCTTGGCAACATTCAGCAGCACCTGCTCTTTTCCGTCAGGTCGTTGCCCCTAGCAACCTGCTGTTGTTATTGCCCGCATCATCCACCATATGTAAAGGATCGTCTCTTATTCGGGGGTTATTCTCACAATGATCTTCATCGACCACAGGGTTAGGGGCATTGTTTTTATTTGGCACCTCAGCAAAACCAAAACAAACAATACAAATAAAACACCTGCCCGGCTGGGCTCTAACTAAACATGAGGACTCCCTACTTCACTGAAAGCCCCGTTCACACACAGGAAGAACATGCGGCTTTTCCCAGCCTAACAATCCAGCACTTCCAGGCTGTAACAAAGTCCAGTACCTTTTGGGGGATTGTGGCCCAGAAGTCCTCCTGACTCTGGCCTAGCGACCGTCGATTCCAAGACCTCGCGGAGTCCCCCAAAGTTCAGGCTAACACCTAGCCCCGTGGCCCCTCAGCCAGCTCGGCTGAGCCCACTTGTACAGAGCCTTCCCAGGCCTCTGCTGCGCACAGACTCTTCCTCCTCCTAACAGTCTGGACTGGGCTCTTATCCCAGACTGATTGTTCCACCTAGTGCGGCCTCTGACCTGCTGATTGACAGCGAAGAAATGGAAACTCCTGCCATATCTCTCCCCTAGCATCCGTGACGCCTGTATATACGGTGGTGCTACCCCCATCTAGTGGTGAGATGCATGTGGTGCACCTGACAGCCTGGTAAAAAGGGATTTCACATGATAATACAATGAAGCATGAAATTACAGATGACAGAAACAAGCTTTTGCAGTTCCCACATAAGCTAGTGGGACGCTGCATATGTGACGGAGTGTTTAGCCCAGGGGAATTGAGTATTAGACGAGATTTCACTTTTGACTGTAGATAGAATGTTTAGGCTAAGCATTTGTGATTTAAGCTGCATTAATGCAATTCCTTTTAATTTGCATTACTGAAATAAATGGACTTTTGCACAATATTCTAATTTTTCAAGTTTCACCTGTACATCCGTATATGTAGCATGGAGGAGTGTAGTGATGATCAGTTTCTGGAGGAATTTTGCCAAGTTGTCTGCTGATACGGATTTTGGAATGCTGCAGAATTTTACATTGTTGCAGCAGTTGCGGTCGTTTAGGTCTGCCATTTTGGATTTCATGACCTCCATTTCCCCTGATAGGGTTTTGTGAGCATCAACTAGTTTGTTGTGTGCCGAGGAGAATTCCCCCAATTTTGTTTCTACAGTATATGGTCAATACGTTCTCCCAAGCCATCTACAGTGGCTGAGATGTTGGTGAGTGCTTGTGTAATGTCTTTTTGGATAGATTGCCTTAACTCTCTCATGGCGTTTATCGGGAAGGCCTCGGTGGCAGCCTGATTAGTAGTAGTGAAGGTGAGTTCATCCTCCTGCGTTTCAACAGAGGCCCCCTCCTGATTATCTGTCACAGCAGAGAAGGATAATGTAGTCTCCCATCGTGCTTTCTGTTTGATAGGGCTGGCGGTGGCCGAGGCAGGGGTAGGCGAGTCTTGCAATACAGCAAATCTGGACTCCTGTGACTCTAGCTGAGAATATGGCGGACTGTTGGCACGTCTGCTGCTCCTTTTATGCCCCGTAGCAGGGGCCCTCACGGATGAAGAGCAAGGAGAGGATCCCGGGCTTTGTTCCCCTTAACTATGATCTGACCTTATGGGAGAAGAGGTACCGCATTGTTCTGTGGGACTGAGCTGTGCTTTCTCCGTCCTCTCTTGTTGTGGCTCGTCTCCATCGGGAGCGGCCTGTCTCGCGGTGGCGGGATCGCGAGCACCATTGTTCGCCGTCGGAAAAACAGCTGTAAGAAGCTTAGAAATTTCTTTCTTACCCCTCTTAGGCATCTTTTGTGGAGTGGGGTCTTACAGGGGTTGATGGTTGCCAAGTTTTTGGTGAACCATTGCGCTCCCAGTCTAGGCCATGTCCCCCGTATATATATATGTATAAATATATACTGTATATTTATAGTTCATGTATATAAATATATACGTAGTAGAAAATAATAGACTGTAAACTTTGTATTGTTTTAATAAATGTATTTACCATATTTTTCGCCCCATAAGACGCACTTTTTCCCGGGGAAAATGCCCCTGCGTCTTATGGGGAGAATGCTGGAGGGGGAAAGAGGAGGGGCCGGTGTCACGCAAATGCGGTGGGACCGATGCGGTCACTGTACTCTGGCCCCGCCGCTTACTCACTGCTTTATTGCCTAAACTTTTTATAATAACTTTAATTGAAGTTCCGATCCCCAGCCCCATCTGTACTACTTACTAAATGTCCTCTAGCAGGCAGAGCAGGGCGGGTGGCCGTAACTCACTGATGTCACGTGCCTACACCGCCTACTTCATTCATAAAGTAGGCGGCGCAGGCACGTGACATCAGTGAGTTACGGCCGGCCATCCGCCCTGCTCTGCCTGCTACAGGACGTTTAGTAAGTAGTACAGATGGGGCTGGGAATCAGAACTTCAATTAAAGTTATTATTATAAAAGGTTTAGGCAATAAAGCAGTGAGTGAGCGGTGGGGCAGGAGTACAGTGACCGCACCGGTCCCGCCGCATTTGCATTCCACCGGCCCCTCCCACAGGTTTAGCTCTGGTATATTAGGGCATCTGTGGATGCCACTATTATGGGGTGGGGGATATGTGGATGGCACTGTTATGGGGTGGGGGATCTGTGGGTGACACATATATAGCAGTGCCATCCACAGATCCACCCCCCATAACAGTGCCATCCACAGATCCCTTCCATAACAGTGCCATCCACAGATCACCCCCACATAACAGTGCCATCCACAGATCACCCCCCTCATAACAGTGCCATCCACAGATCTCCCCCCATAACAGTGCCATCCACAGATCACCCCCCATAACAGTGCCATCCACAGATCACCCCCCCATAACAGTGCCATCCACAGATCCCCCCATAACAGTGCCCCCCTCAGATCCCCCATAACAGTGCCATCCACAGATCCCACCATAACAGTGCCACCCACAGATCCCCTCATAACAGTGCCATCCACAGATCCCCCATAGTAGTGTCATGCACAGACCACCATTAGTTCAAAACCCACCAAAAGCACACCTTTTGGTTAAAACATTTTTTTTCTTATTTTCCCCCTCAAAAACCTAGGTGCGTCTTATAGGGCGAAAAATACGGTAATCAAAATACCACTATAGTTTAGTACAGACACGCAGTTCAGAAAGGTAAAGGAACAGAGACATAGAGATAGGAAGTAGGCGGAGTCAGTAGTAATTGCCTATTTATTAATATTAATTATTAATATTAAATTCCAAATATTAATAATTGATGTGTCCTATAACAGGGGCACTGTAGGGGGCTCTATTACTAATGAAGGGAATTATTATTGGTGGGGCTTTGAGAAGCACAATTACTATGGGGGGAACTATCTCTTTGGCATATTATTTTTTCTGGATAGTATTTGGGGGTATTGGGGAGCACAGAGAGCAGCAGTATAATACTTGTGGGACTTGAGGATGGGGAGAATGATAGAAAAGTGAGGAACCTAAGATGTCTATGTGTTAATCTCTGCAGAGATGAGGCATGGCTGAAATAAGTTGTCTAGGAGAAGATGAAAGAAAACATCTACATCAGAGTAGACGTCACCTGGGAGGCTCTGGATATGAGAAGTATGTGCTGCTGTATAGTCCTGTATGTTTGATAGTGTCTATGCAGCAAGTAAGCAATTAAGGCTACTTTCACACTTGCGGTAGCAGGGTCCAGCAGGCTGTTCCAGCGGGGGAACAGGCTGCCGGATCCGTGCTAACGCTAGCCCACCATGCCACCGGAAGTCTGCTCCGGCCCCAATCACTATAATGCCTGCTGGACCCTGCTACCGCAAGTGTGAAAGTAGCCTAAAATGTCTTTAGTGCTAGTGCGAGTGGTAGGGTGTCGACTTGAGCCATATGAATTGGGGCTTGGGCCCTGGATCTTTTGGGACCCCTGCAATGGCCCTGATTGGTGGTGTTTTATAATTCTTATACATTTTTACATTTATTTTTTAACATTTATTTTAATTGCTGATTTCTCCTGTAACAGAGGCCAACCAATTAGCCCCAGCTAAGGGGGAATACTGCTTCTGCAGCTGCATGATGTCCTTGCAACTGCTAAGGCTACTTTCACATCAGCATTTTTGCTGGATCCGTCATGGATCAGGAAAAAACGCTTCCGTCATGATAATACAACCTTCTGCATCCATTACGAACGGATCCGATTGTATTATCTCTAAAATAGCCATGACAGAATATTTTTTTTTGTGTCAGAGAAAGCGAATCTGTCACAATTGTGAGTCATGACGGATCCATTTTGCTCTGCATCCCAGGACGCACTCAAAAGCTCTGCTTGCAGCGTTTTTGTGTGCGTCATTGGAACACAATGAAATGGAACGGAATGCATTTTGGTGCACTCTGTTCCTTTCAGTTCAGTTTTGTCCCCGTTGACAAAAAAAATGGGGACAAAACTGAAGCGTTTCCCCCACTTTTGAGATCCTTTGACGGATATCACTAGTTGAAAGTGAAAGCGCAGATGTGAAAGTATCCTAACTCTGCAAGGACACTCAGAAATGTCCTTGTGGAGTTAAATGCAACACCCCCCCAGATGTATATAAATGGGCAGTCAACAACTGGTTAACATTGCCCACTTTAATGAAGGCATTCTTCATAAGATAATTAACGCGATCATCTAGTTCAAGTAGAATTGCCTCTCCACTCATTTTAAGGGTCCCCGCAGGGGATTGCAATAAAGTTATGTGACAATATATCGTAAGATTACAATATAGTCACATACAGCATGCAAAGAGCATGTAGTATTGAACATGGTAAACAACTAATTAGAATGCGAGCAGTCATATTCCAGAGATATGTGTCCTTGTCTTCTGTCTTCTTGGAATGTGGGGGTGTTGATGGTAGGCTCGACGGGTCCTCAAGATATGAGGTCTTCTTGTTAAAAAAGGTTTTATGCGTATATATGTATAATTTTCTCAAGCACAACAGAATATATTATTAATATGAATAAAATTAGATTACAGGCAGGCAGGGTATCAGAAATAATTTATTTCTTTAACGTTTTTCACCATTTTGATCATTACATTATCACACATATGTATTTCTCATTGATTTATTAGCTAACTATCTATCCTACCTATCTAGAAAAGGCCCCTTAGACTGCCTGTACTGCATGAAGTATACAGATAAGCTGCATAGATCATGGGATGTTAGACATCCATTCCTGGCCGCCTCATAGTAGCCATTTCATCTGAGCATTCACACATCTTTATGGAGTTGTTGACAACACACACACACACACACACACACAATCATTATCTACCTAAAAGGATGACGACAGCCAGCCAGAGGTGCATCCCAACACAAGGACCACCCTGGAGTAATCCCCGGTGAAATCACGCTTTTAGGGCATTGACTCTTCTTGTAAGAGTGGTGCTCAAACTGCTAGGGTGCATCTGTGGGACCCTCTTTCAGAGATGATGTCCTCCACCCAACTCTCAAAAAGCTGAGGGGTCTTCAGGAGAGGTGAGTAGTCGAGCTGGGCTATCAGACGGTCAACTCTGTAGCTGTGATGTCATCCTTCCTACAAAATGGACATATCCACGTCCCTCAACTAGGAATATAACATATTAATCATTTCCAGGCAATAATTGAATGTTATATCAATAGAGGAGAAGCAGGAAAGTGGAAAGAAACCAGACATGAACCAAAACCCTGATAATGATTGATACAAGAAATCAGAGTTAATTCTTTCCTTTCACATTTTCTCTTTTGATCATTACATTATAACTCTTATATGCATTTCTCATTGATTTGTTAGCTAACTGTCTGTCCTAGCTGTCTAGAAAAGGCCCCTTAAGCTGGATGTACTGCATGAAGTATTTAGGTAAGCTGTATACATCATGGGATGTTAGATATCCCTTCCTGACCACCTCATAGTAGCCATTTCATCTGAACATTCACACATATTTATGGAGTTGTTGACAACACACACATCATTATCTACCTAAAAGGATGACGACAGCCAGCCAGAGGTGCATCCCAACACAAGGACCACCCCGGAGTAATCCCCGGTGAAATCACGCTTTTAGGGCATTGACTCTTCTTGTAAGAGTGGTGCTCAAACTGCTAGGGTGCATCTGTGGGACCCTCTTTCAGAGATGATGTCCTCCACCCAACTCTCAAAAATCTGAGGGGTCTTCAGGAGAGGTGGGCAGTCGAGCTGGGCTATCAGACGGTCAACTCTGTAGCTGTGATGTCATCCTTCCTACAAAATGGACATATCCACACCCTCAACTAGGAATATAACATATTAATCATTTCCAGGCAATAATTGAATGTTATATCAATAGACGAGAAGCAGGAAAGTGGAAAGAAACCAGACCGGAACCAAAACCCTGATAATGATTGATACAAGAAATCAGAGTTAATTCTTTCCTTTCACAATTTCTCTTCTTTTGATCATTACATTATCACTCATATATGCATTTCTCATTGATTTGTTAGCTAACTATCTGTCCTAGCTGTCTAGAAAAGGCCCCTTAAACTGCATGTACTGCATGAAGTATTTAGGTAAGCTGTATACATCATGGGATGTTAGATATCCCTTCCTGACCACCTCATAGTAGCCATGTCATCTGAACATTCCCGCTTCTTTAAGGGGTTATTTACAGCACTCGCTTCATTATCTACCTAAAAGGATGACGACAGCCAGCCAGAGGTGCATCCCAACACAAGGACCACCCCGGAGTAATCCCCGGTGAAATCACGCTTTTAGGGCATTGACTCTTCTTGTAAGAGTGGTGCTCAAACTGCTAGGGTGCATCTGTGGGACCCTCTTTCAGAGATGATGTCCTCCACCCAACTCTCAAAAAGCTGAGGGGTCTTCAGGAGAGGTGGGCAGTCGAGCTGGGCTATCAGACGGTCAACTCTGTAGCTGTGATGTCATCCTTCCTACAAAATGGACATATCCACACCATCAACTAGGAATATAACATATTAATCATTTCCAGGCAATAATTTAATGTTATATCAATAGAGGAGAAGCAGGAAAGTGGAAAGAAACCAGACATGAACCAAAACTCTGATAATGATTAATACAAGAAATCAGAGTTAATTATTTCCTGCCACATTTTCTCCTCTTTTGATCATTACATTATCACTCATATATGCATTTCTCATTTGTTAGCTAACTATCTTTCCTACCTGTCCATAAATGGCCACTTAGACTTCCCGTACTGCATGAAGTATACAGATAAGCTGCATAGATCATGGGATGTTATACATCCATTCCTGGTTGTCTGATAGTAGCCATTTCATCTAAACATTCACAAATCTTTATGGGGTTATTGACAGCACACACCTAAATCATTATCTTATAGAATGATGATAGTCAGCCAGAGGTGCATCCCAACACAAGTACCACCTGGAGTAATTCCCCAGTGAAATCACTCAGGGCATTGACTCTTCTTGTAGGAGTGGTGCTCAAACTGCTAGGATGCATCTGTGGGACCCTCTTTCAGAGATGATGTCCTCCACTCGACTGAGGGGTCTTCAGGAGAGGTGGGTAGTCGAGCTAGGCTATCAGACGGTCAACTCTGTAGCTGTGATGTCATCCTTCCTACAAAATGGACATGTGCACACCTGCAAGGAAGAATACAACATATAAATCATTTTCAGGCAATTGTGGAGGCAATAGAGGAGAACTATAAAACTTGATATAAACTAGAAATAAACCAAAACCAAAACGATTGATGCAAGAAATTATTTCAACTTCTAGAACAATGGTCTCCAACCTCTGGCTCAGCAAGTGCTGCTGTAGTAATACAACTCCCATCATCCCATAATAGCCTGCAACTGTCAGAACATGTTTGGAGTTGTTTTCCACTCACCAAACATCTCAGGGGAGATTTATCAAGAGCAGGAGGGATTTATCATGAAGGTCATGCCTGATTAAAAATTAAGTGCATCCTCTGATGCACTTCGATCATTTAGAGCAGAAAACTGGCATACATCAAGTAAATCTTCTGGGGCTGATGTCCAAGCCCACCCCTTTCAAAAAATGGAGAGGCTGGCAGTAAAAACGTCATTTTCACACTAGCGTTTTTCTTTTCCGGCGCTGAGTTCCGTCCTAGGGGCTCAAATCCGGAAAAGAACTGATCAGTTTTATCCTAATGCATTCTGAATGGAGAGCAATCTGTTCAGGATGCATCAGGATGTCTTCAGTTCAGTCTTTTTGACTGATCAGGCTTTTCAGAAAACCGTAGCACCTCCGGCCAAAAATCCTGAACACTTTGACTGAACGCCGGATCTGGTCTTTTTCCCATTGACTTGCATTAAGGGCGCCATGTGTTCAGTCAAACCAGATCCGGCTTTTGCATGTTAAACCCGAAAAATGTGAAAAAATGTGAAAAAAAAGTTAAAGTCCATAAACGGCGGATCCGTTTTTTCCAATGCATTTTTTCATTGTGATCAAAATCCTGATCAGGATTCAAATGTAATCAGTCTTCACACGTTTTTCCGGATCCAGTGGGCAGTTCCGGTGACGGAATTGAACGCCAGATTCAAACAATGCTAGTGTGAAAGTAGCCTTCAAACATTTTTAAACAGAATTTGCAACTTTTGTTTATCAGTTTTGTGGTGTACAGGAATGATAAATCTCTCCTTGTGCTGTGAACTACCAAAAGCAGTGGACATAATAATTAGGCTACTTTCACACTCGCGTTTGGTGCGGATCCGTCATGGATCTGCACAGATGGATCCGTTCAGATAATACAACCGTTTGCTCCAAAGAAGATACAGGCGGCACTCCGCTGTCAGCGATGCGGTGCGCGTGTCCAGGGAAGGTCCGCAGATACTTGTATAGAGAGGACCGGCACTCGCTTTAGTTATGATTTTTAAGTAATTTTAATGGTCACATACAAGTGGTAAGTGACGCGTTTCGGCTACTATGAGCCTTTGTCAAACATAATCATTACAAGCAAAAAACAAGTTTAAATAGCCCGCGATGGAGCCGAAAATGACGTAGGTAAGAATGGCAACGTCGTAAACAAAGGGCACAACAATACAGAAATAAGATTTTTGTAAAAGAATTTCATTAGTTGTCAGGGCACCATGCTTTATAGTGCTGTATTTTGCTGCACATTGTTATAGTGGTGTATAATGCTAGAAGCTGCAAAAAAATCCGCTGGAAAAAATGTCATAAATTCACAAGGCACCATGCTTTACACTGCTGTAACATGCTAAGCATTATGTTGTAGGTACAGAATGTTACATAATAATGAATATTAAATACTTCATGCTGAATGGTAAGCTTGCGTAATACTATATTATACTTTACAGTGCTAAACACCATACTTTACAGTGCTATATTTTGCTGCATATTGTTATAATGGTGTGAAATGCTAAAAGCTACATACTGCAATGAATTCGCAGGAACAGAGGTCATAAATATACAGGACACCATGCTTTACAGTGCTGCAGCATACAAAGCATTATTGTGATGGTACAAGATATTAGATATTAAACACTATAGATAATAGAACACGTATCACTACCCCGGAGAGGAGGAGACAGGCTTAAAATGCTTAAAAAACGAGTAGCCTACTGGATTCATCGCCTGCAAACCCTAGAACCTAAGGTGTTAAATCGTGACTATGATCTGAACAGTTTCCTTTAAGATATAGTCTGTAGTTACCCTTTCAACATGTTCCCTTATTCTTTCTTCCACAGAGAACTTGATGCATTCCAAAATCTGTGTCATTTAGTGTCTGATCAGGGCGTAAATTCACCGTTAAGCATATAGTGTTTAATATCTAATATCTTGTACCATCACAATAATGCTTTGTATGCTGCAGCACTGTAAAGCATGGTGTCCTGTATATTTATGACCTCTGTTCCTGCGAATTCATTGCAGTATGTAGCTTTTAGCATTTCACACCATTATAACAATATGCAGCAAAATATAGCACTGTAAAGTATGGTGTTTAGCACTGTAAAGTATAATATAGTATTACGCAAGCTTACCATTCAGCATGAAGTATTTAATATTCATTATTATGTAACATTCTGTACCTACAACATAATGCTTAGCATGTTACAGCAGTGTAAAGCATGGTGCCTTGTGAATTTATGACATTTTTTCCAGCGGATTTTTTTGCAGCTTCTAGCATTATACACCACTATAACAATGTGCAGCAAAATACAGCACTATAAAGCATGGTGCCCTGACAACTAATGACATTCTTTTACAAAAATCTTATTTCTGTAATGTTGTGCCCTTTGTTTACGACGTTGCCATGGTTACTTACGTCATTTCCGGCTCCATCGCGGGCTATTTAAACTTGTTTGTTGCTTGTAATGATTATGTTTGACAAAGGCTCATAGTAGCCGAAACGCGTCTCTTACCACTTGTATGCGACCATTAAAATTACTTGAAAATCATAACTAAAGCGAGTGCCGGTCCTCTCTATACAAATACAAAAGTTTGCATCCGTTCTGAACAGATCCGTTTGTATTATCTTTAACATAGCCAGGACGGATCCGTCTTGAACACCATTGAAAGTCATTGGAGGACGGATCCATTTTCTATTGTGCCAGATTGTGTCATAGAAAACGGATCCGTCCCCATTGACTTACATTGTGTGTCAGAACGGATCCGTTTGGCTCAGTTTCGTCAGACGGACACCAAAGCGGAATGGAGACGTAACGAAGGCAAGCTGAGGCATACTGATCGTATCCTTTTCAATTCAGAATGCATTAGGGCAAAACTGATCAGTTTTGGGCCGCTTGTGAGAGCCCTGAACGGATCTCACAAACGGAAAGCCAAAACGCCAGTGTGAAAGTAGCCTTAATCATCGCCTCTCCTTACCTTGGTGTTATCATGGTTGTTGTTGTTTGTGTGACCATTGACAGTGACCAGTGAAATAGGGGGAACATTAACCAGTAAGATAGAGAAGTATCCAGGAAGATAGGGGAGATGGTAAGCAGTAAGATAGGACAGAGACCAGTAAGATAGGATGAATAATAACCAGTATGATAGGGTAATGACCAGTAAGACAGGACAGTGGAAATGTCAGACTATTAGGACCACTGATACATACGATAATGGGCGATACAATAATTAATAATGGGTAAGTTGTGAGAGTCACCCACAATAAATATCATCCATAACCCCAATTGTAGTGTAAAAAAACGGATTTTACTGATTTGTGACCATACCCAAAAAGAGGAAATTGAGATAACCCATAATTCCCAACATATCTTCTTTGGTGTTCTATATCATCAATCTCAGTGAATTGAAGATAGGACAGTTAGCAGTAAAATCGGGCGGATAGAGACCAGTAAGGTAGGGTAATAACCAGTCAGTTAGGACAGTGACCAGTAATATATGGAAGTGAATTGTAAGATAAGGCAGTGATCTGTAAATTAGGGTGGGAAGTGACCAGTACGATAAAGGGGGCAGTGAATAGATGAACCAAAGGCACTTTCCAAATAGTCTGAAAGCTGGAACTTTATTGGCTGCTATGAACAACTCCACTCGTCTTATACAAAGGTTTAGATGAACCTCTTCATCCACATAAATCCTCCCATACAGTTCCCTGGTACAGTAATGATCCCACTCCTGGAATGTCTGACTGAGAACTTACCATGATCTAAAGAGGGGTCGCAGACTTCACTACAGACACGCGGATGCTTCTCTCCTGCAGACAGAGGGTGTGATGCAGCAGAGCTGGGAGACATCTTCCTCCTCCTGCAGCCGGCAACCAGGAATGACAGTTGGTAACAGCAATTATCAGTCATGTTTCTGAGGGGAAGTGCTGATTGGTTGATCAGATTCTAATCCACCAATCAGCAGCTCTCTGTTCTCTACAGTCTGGTACTGGAGGAGCACACAACGGCCCGAGCCCTGAGTGCAGCACAACTGATGTGTGACTGCAAGGTGGACCAATTATTACCCCCATAGCAAAGTGTTGGTAGGGCTGATGCAAATTACATTTCCCATTAGTGTCCATACTTTTGCTCTTTTTCCCCTGAAATACTTCAACTTTTTTGTTTATAGCAGGGTACATATGGTTAAAGAAAAACATTTTTTTTTATTTCACTATGCCGGAAATAAGCATTATTATTAATCCCACTAGATGGATTTTATCCCATTCCTGTTATTTTTCACCTTCCTGACAGAGCCTAGTTTTAAAAATCTGTAACTTTGGGATGCTTTAATTATACAAGCCATTAAGAGACTCTTTTTCTAAATTTTCAAAATTTTTATTTCTCTGCTTTTGTATTTAACTTTTTTTGCCATATGTTTAATTTAATTCTGTGTTTGAGATAAAAAGCAAAAAGAAAAGAAAAAAGAAGAATATCCAGGAGGCTCCTGAAAAATGGAGAGATCTATTGCATGAGTAGGCATTCTGGCACTTCCCGTACTACAGTCCTCCATGAACCTGTGTGTGGGATCAGATGCAGCTCTGGCACCCAAATGTACACCGAGGGGGTAGTGCCATGTCATGAAAAGGACGTGTGGCCTATTAGAATTGGGCATGGTCTGCAGAAAGGGGCTGTGCATTGTGCCTGTGTATACTATGAAGGGGACATGGCAGACTCCAAGAAATCAAACACTGATGGCCTAACCTAAGGAAAGGGCATCAGAATTAAAGTTGCAATGAAAACTTGCTCTGCTATATGGCTACCCAACTGCGGTGCACAGTATATTACACACCAATCAGCCATAACATTGGAACCACATACTGTAGGTGAACTGAATAACATTATATTGTGTCAATATCAATTGTGGATTATACATATAAGGTGACAAGTGAACATTCAGTTCCTGAAGTTGATGTACTGGAAGCAGGAAAAAGGAGTCAGAGTACACTGTGCATTACAGCTTGCTGTATATGTAATTGAGACCCCAGACCTGACCTCTGAATTAATTCAGACCCAAACCAGGCCAAAAAATGTATTCTAACCTCTGACCAGAACCCTAAATTAATTCAGACCTCGTAGCAAACCCCTAAGTTAAAGGAGCCGTCACTCCTTCACTCCTTGTTCACTGAAAATGTGGCCACTGGAGTCATCAGCTGATGTTCTCTCAACATCTCTAGAAAACAGCTGATTTTGCTGGGGGACGCCTCACCATCCACATCCAGCCAGGTATTTCATTTCAGATGAATGGCTGTCCCTGTAATAGAAGGGTGACCTAAGTCTGAATGAGTCAGGGATGCTCATACAAAGCAGCTCTCAGTTTTAGCTCTTAGAGGGGAGTCCCAAGCCCTAATACAATGTCCTGATGCCAGGTTTCCTTGCTACTCCAAAAGAACGGGAATTTCAGGCTCAAATACAACGTTCTGATGTCATTTTTTTTTTTTGCTAGTCAGGAAGAACGAACTACAGTGTGTAACCCCTATCAGTTGTGAGACACTGAGTAAGAGGATGGAATGCTGGCAGGGAGTGGGCCTGTGTTAGGTGCCAAGGTTGGGCCCCAGGTACGGGGCTATGCAGTGAACTGAATCTTGGTGAAGGAAAGACTAATTATGATTCTGGAGTCTTGGATGAGGGCGACAGGGCAGACACCCATCTCTAGGCATCAGGGGCGGACTGGCCACAGGGCAGACCGGGCATTTGCCCAGTGGGCCGGGCCACCTCAGGGCTCGAGTCGAGGGGGAACGGGTGAGAACGGCGTTCCTGCACTTTTTTCATGGCAGGAACGCCGTTCCCAAAGTTTCAGGGCAAAAGGACCAGGAAGGAAGCGGTGAATGCTTTGTACTCACCGCTACCTGGTCCTCGGCTGTCGGCTCTGCAGGCTGCGCAGTGCGCACAGGAGTGAGTCGCTCTGTGATGTGACAACGTCATGCTGTGCGCAGCCTTCACAGCACAGCCGACAGCAGGAGAAGAGGAGCGTCTGCGTCCAGGAGCAGGAGAGGTAAGTGTTTTTTTTTTCATATATTATGGGCAGTGGGCTGATGAGAGGCACAGAGGGGCTGATGAGAGGCGCAGGGGGGCTGATGAGAGGTGCTGTGGGGCTTATGAGAGGCGCATGGGGGCTGATGAGAGGCACAGAGGGGCTGATGAGAGGCACAGAGGGGCTGATGAGAGGCACAGAGGGGCTGATGAGAGGCGCAGGGGGGCTGATGAGAGGTGCTGTGGGGCTGATGAGAGGCGCAGGGGGGCTGATGAGACGAGGCACTGGGGGGCTGATGAAAGGCACTGGGGGGCTGATGGAGAGGCACTGGTAGCTGCTATGAGGCTATTGGGGGCTGCTATGAGGCATGGGGCTATTATCTGAGGTCTGATTGGGGGTCATTCATATTGGGGTCTGATCTGAGGTCTTATTAACATTGGGGATATTATTGGGGCTGTTAGCTGAGGTCTGATTAACATTGGGGGTCTGATTGGTGGTCTGACCTGAGGTGTAATGAAAAATATTTTTTTCTTATTGTCCCACTCTAAAACCTAGGTGCGTCTTATGGGCCGGTGCGTCTAATAGGGCAAAAAATACAGTATTTGCTTGCTCCAGCCGACCTCCCCTGCCCTTTGCGAACGCCGCGTGCTGCGACAACACGCGGAGGCACTTGGGTGAGTTCCCACACTTTTTTTCCCAGGACTTGACCCCTGGTTAGCCTGATTGTGTTCGGCCGGGCACGGCCGCTATTCCCGGGCACGGCCGCTATTCCATTTCCCGGGCACGGCCGTTATGCCCGATGCACATGTTGAGGTAGCTCCTCCCTCTCATTGCCCTGCTCAGAGGCCGAGCAGGCAGATGTAAACGAGCGTTAGTCATCTGAGCAGGCTGATGCATACTGCACTAGTACCTGACAGACCGGCGCTCGTTTACATCTGTCTGCTCTGCCTCTGATAACATGTGATCACCTGTATGCTAGCTCCACATTCTGCAAGCATCCACCTGAGTGTCAGCATTCTCTGCTACCAACAAAGCTTTCAATTTGGAGCAGAAATTGCATATCACAGCAGACTTCCCTTCCTTCCGACATAGTCTCTGATAGGGGCACGCAGTTTGTTTCCAGATTCTGGAAGGCTTTCTGTTCTCGCTTGGGGGTTCGGTTGTCATTCTCTTCTGCTTTCCACCCGCAGTCGAATGGCCAGACAGAGCGCGTCAATCAGAATCTGGAGACATATCTGCGCTGTTTTGTGGCGGAGAATCAGGAGGATTGGTGTTCTTTTTTGTCCCTTGCTGAGTTTGCTTTAAATAACCGTCGTCAGGAGTCCTCTGATAAGTCACCATTTTTTGGTGCATATGGGTTTCATCCGCAGTTTGGGACTTTCTCGGGAGAGGGGTCTTCTGGTTTACCTGATGAGGACAGATTCTCCTCGTCTTTGTCATCTATTTGGCAAAAGATTCAGGATAATCTAAAGAGCATGAGTGAGAGATATAAGCGTGTGGCAGATAAGAGACGTGTGCCTGGTCCGGACCTGAATGTTGGTGATCTGGTGTGGTTGTCTACCAAGAATATCAGATTGAAGGTTCCCTCCTGGAAGTTGGGTCCTAGGTTTATTGGGCCTTACAAGATCCTGTCTGTCATCAATCCTGTTGCCTACCGTCTTGATCTTCCTCAGACTTGGAAGATCCATAATGTTTTTCATAAGTCCTTATTGAAACCTTATGTTCAACCTATTGTGCCCTCGCCTTTGCCTCCTCCTCCGATTGTGGTTTATGGAAATCTTGAATTTCAGGTCTCTAGGATTGTGTATTCTCGTCTTGTCCGCGGTTCCCTCCAGTACCTCGTTCATTGGGAGGGTTATGGTCCTGAGGAGAGGATGTGGGTCCCAGTGACGGACATTAAGGCCTCTCGTCTCATCAGGGCTTTCCATAGGTCCCATCCTGAGAAGGTGGGCTCTGAGTGTCCGGAGTCCACTCGTAGAGGGAGGGGTACTGTCACAGCCAGACAGTTGAGAAGCTCTGACAGGAGCTTTCCAGATCCTCCTCCTTGAGTTTCTTTGTTTTGGTTAAGTTCCTCATCTCGTTAGTCTATCTCAGCTGTCATGCAGTTGGACTGATTGCTGCCCTTTAAGTTCCTCCCCAGAATGCAGTAGTGTGCGGCTTATACAACTTCCTGGAGTGTGTGTGCATGCTGTTCCTAGTTCTCAGTCCACAGTCCCCAGTCGTCTGCAAGATAAGTTCTGTTTATGTATTTATGATTTTCTGTTTTCTAGGTCCAGGTGACCCTGACTCCCTCCGTGTCTGTGTAGGGAGCCGGTGGTCGTGTCCCCTCACTATTGTAGGGTCATCAGGTGTAAGATAGTCGAGGTACGTGGATATGCGCCCATCCACCTTTGTGGTGGTCGCATAGGCTGAGCAATAAGGGAGAGCGGCAGGTCTCTTGCAGGGGTCTCCCTTTTGTTCCTTAGTTGTGGATCCAGTGAGTCATTGTTCATATTGTATTGTCTTGTTTCCTGTACACCATCCGTGATATTATAAGCCGCCAAAACCGTCTCAAGCATGGATCCGGTTTCACTTTTGGCTGAGCGCTTCCAGGGTCTTTCATTGGAGGTAGCTGATCTCCGTAAGACTTTTTCTCAGTTTCAAGTGACCGGTTCAGCTTGCGTTCATGGAGTTTGTTCTGAGCCTAAGATCTCGCTCCCGGATACGTTCTCCGGGGGTAGTGAGTATTTTGTGCGTTTTAGAGAGGCTTGCAAACTCCATTTTCGCCTTCTTCCCCATTCCTCTGGTGATGAAGAACGGAGGGTGGGGATCATTATATCGCTGCTCAGGGGTAACGCTCAATCCTGGGCCTTTTCGCTGCCCCTCCGTTCAGTGGATGAATTCTTTTTAGCCCTGGGTCAAATATATGATGATCCGGATCGTATTGCTCTGGCTGAGTCTAGACTACGTCTGTTATGCCAGGGTAAACAATCCGCAGAGATATACTGCTCAGAATTTCGGAGATGGGCAGCTGATACTGGTTGGAATGATGCTGCACTCCGAAGTCAATTTTGCCATGGTCTATCAGAGAGATTGAAAGATGCATTTGCCTTTCATGAGAGACCTACCTCCTTGGATTCTGCTATGTCTCAGGCCGTTCGTATTGACAGGCGTCTTAGAGAGAGAGGAGAGATCTCTCCTTCCTGTCATACTCAGTCCCGGGACAGTGCAGCGGTCTCTTTCTGTGCGCAGGGGTCTCAGTCGCTGTCAGTCCCTTCTGAGCAGGAGCCCATGCAGCTGGGGTTGATTGCCTCTGACAATAGAGGATTCGGCCCGCATGGGAGGGTTTGTTTTTGTTGTGGAGGTATAAATCATTTGGCAAATGTTTGTCCCTCTAAGAGATTCAGGCAGTTTTCTGGGAGTAATAAAGAAACAAAAAGGAAAAAATCTTTTAAAAATGTTCTGTCTGTTACTATTGGCAGGGTTGAGGCGGAAATTGAAGGTTTTCCGTTTGCTTGTAGTTCCCGTTTTGTCCTGCCTGCTAGGGTGGCGCTAGAGAGCAAAAGCATTTTTTGTGAGATTTTTGTGGATAGTGGAGCAGCTGTCAATCTCATTGATAATCAATTTGCAATAACTCATGGTTTCCAGGTATGCACTTTGGGAAAGGATATTCCTGTTTTTGCTATTGATTCCGCTCCACTTTCTCAGAAATTATTAAAGGGCATAGTTCACAATATCCGTTTAATTGTGAGTGATGCTCATGTTGAGGATGTGTCATGTTTCGTCCTTAGCGGTTTGCCTACTCCTCTAGTGTTGGGGCTACCCTGGCTCACTAAACATAACCCCACCATTGATTGGCAAGCGAGGCAAATAAATGGTTGGAGTGACTTTTGCAGAGAGAATTGCCTCATGACATCTGTTTCTGAGGTTTCTACTAAGACTGTACCACCTTTCCTCTCTGAATTTTCGGATGTCTTCTCTGAGAGTGGAGTTCAGGATTTGCCCCCGCACAGGGAGTACGATTGCCCTATTAATCTCATCCCAGGCGCCAAGCTGCCTAAATCTCGTTTATACAATCTTTCCCAACCTGAGAGGGTCGCTATGCGTGCTTATATCTCTGAGAGTCTGAGAAAAGGACACATACGACCCTCGAAGTCACCTGTTGCCGCTGTTTTTTTCTTTGTTAAGAAAAAAGATGGTTCTTTAAGACCTTGTCTGGATTTCAGGGAGCTGTACAGTATCACTATTCGTGACCCTTATCCGCTTCCTCTGATCCCGGACCTGTTTAACCAGGTTGTTGGGGCTAAAGTCTTTTCCAAATTAGACCTAAGAGGGGCATACAACCTGGTCAGGGTCAGAGAAGGAGACGAATGGAAGACGGCTTTCAATACCCCTGAGGGCCATTTTGAGAATTTGGTTATGCCTTTTGGTTTGATGAATGCCCCAGCCGTTTTTCAGCATTTCGTGAACAGCATTTTTTATCATTTAATGGGAAAATTTGTATTAGTGTATTTGGATGACATTTTGATTTTTTCTCCTGATTTCAAGACTCATAAGGAACATTTACGTCAGGTCTTGCTCATTCTGCGGGAGAATAAATTATACGCGAAACTGGAAAAATGTGTGTTTGCGGTTCCAGAAATTCAATTTCTGGGGTTTCTTCTCTCCGCTTCTAGTTTTAGCATGGACCCCGAGAAGGTCCGCGCTGTGCTTGAGTGGGAGCTTCCTGAGAATCAGAAGGCGCTGATGCGTTTTTTGGGCTTTGCCAATTATTACAGGAAATTTATTTTGAATTATTCCTCTGTTGTTAAACCACTCACTGATATGACCAGAAAGGGGGTAGATTTTTCTTCCTGGTCGGTAGAGGCGCGTAAGGCCTTTTCTAATATCAAGGAGAGTTTTGCTTCCGCTCCCATCCTGGTACAACCTGATATTTCGTTACCCTTCATAGTTGAGGTTGATGCTTCTGAGGTAGGGGTGGGTGCGGTCTTGTCTCAGGGTTCCTCTCCTGCCAAATGGCAACCGTGTGCCTTTTTCTCAAAGAAACTCTCCTCCGCAGAGAGAAATTATGATGTGGGAGATAGGGAATTGTTGGCCATCAAGTTGGCTTTTGAAGAATGGCGCCATTGGCTAGAGGGAGCCAGACACCCTATTACTGTGTTTACTGACCATAAAAATCTGGCCTACTTGGAGTCAGCCAAGCGTCTGAACCCGAGACAGGCCAGATGGTCTTTGTTCTTTTCAAGGTTTAATTTTGTTGTCACGTTCCGTCCTGGGGTTAAGAATGTGAAGGCAGATGCCCTGTCACGTTGTTTCCCGGGAGGTGGGAATTTTGAAGACCCGGGTCCCATTTTGGCTGAAGGTGTGGTGGTCTCTGCTCTTTTTCCTGAATTGGAGGCAGAGGTGCAGGCAGCCCAGTCAGAGGCTCCTGATCTTTGTCCTCCTGGGAGGTTGTTTGTGCCTCTCGCTTTGAGACACAAGATTTTTAAGGAACACCACGATACGGTCCCTGCTGGGCACCCGGGGGCAAGAGCCACACTGGATCTCATTGCTCGGAGATTCTGGTGGCCTGCGCTTCGTAAGTCAGTTGAGGGTTTTGTGGCAGCTTGCGAGACTTGCGCTCGTGCCAAAGTCCCTTATTCACGACCATCAGGTCCTCTCCTTCCCTTACCCATTCCTTCCCGTCCTTGGACACATCTGTCCATGGACTTCATAACGGACTTGCCTCGTTCCTCGGGGAAGACTGTGATTCTGGTGGTGGTGGACCGTTTTAGCAAAATGGTGCATTTCATCCCTTTTCCTGGTTTGCCCAATGCTAAGACGCTGGCGCAGGCATTTATTGACCACATTGTCAAATTGCATGGTATTCCATCAGACATAGTCTCTGATAGGGGCACGCAGTTTGTTTCCAGATTCTGGAAGGCTTTCTGTTCTCGCTTGGGGGTTCGGTTGTCATTCTCTTCTGCTTTCCACCCGCAGTCGAATGGCCAGACAGAGCGCGTCAATCAGAATCTGGAGACATATCTGCGCTGTTTTGTGGCGGAGAATCAGGAGGATTGGTGTTCTTTTTTGTCCCTTGCTGAGTTTGCTTTAAATAACCGTCGTCAGGAGTCCTCTGATAAGTCACCATTTTTTGGTGCATATGGGTTTCATCCGCAGTTTGGGACTTTCTCGGGAGAGGGGTCTTCTGGTTTACCTGATGAGGACAGATTCTCCTCGTCTTTGTCATCTATTTGGCAAAAGATTCAGGATAATCTAAAGAGCATGAGTGAGAGATATAAGCGTGTGGCAGATAAGAGACGTGTGCCTGGTCCGGACCTGAATGTTGGTGATCTGGTGTGGTTGTCTACCAAGAATATCAAATTGAAGGTTCCCTCCTGGAAGTTGGGTCCTAGGTTTATTGGGCCTTACAAGATCCTGTCTGTCATCAATCCTGTTGCCTACCGTCTTGATCTTCCTCAGACTTGGAAGATCCATAATGTTTTTCATAAGTCCTTATTGAAACCTTATGTTCAACCTATTGTACCCTCGCCTTTGCCTCCTCCTCCGATTATGGTTGATGGAAATCTTGAATTTCAGGTTTCTAGGATTGTGGATTCTCGTGTTGTCCGCGGTTCCCTCCAGTACCTCGTTCATTGGGAGGGTTATGGTCCTGAGGAGAGGATGTGGGTCCCAGTGACGGACATTAAGGCCACTCGTCTCATCAGGGCTTTCCATAGGTCCCATCCTGAGAAGGTGGTCCCTGAGTGTCCGGAGTCCACTCGTAGAGGGAGGGGTACTGTCACAACCAGACAGTTGAGAAGCTCTGACAGGAGCTTTCCAGATCCTCCTCCTTGAGTTTCTTTGTTTTGGTTAAGTTCCTCATCTCGTTAGTCTATCTCAGCTGTCATGTAGTTGGACTGATTGCTGCCCTTTAAGTTCCTCCCCAGAATGCAGTAGTGTGCGGCTTATACAACTTCCTGGAGTGTGTGTGCATGCTGTTCCTAGTTCTCAGTCCACAGTCCCCAGTCGTCTGCAAGATAAGTTCTGTTTATGTATTTATGATTTTCTGTTTTCTGGATCCAGGTGACCCTGACTCCCTCCGTGTCTGTGTAGGGAGCCGGTGGTCGTGTCCCCTCACTATTGTAGGGTCATCAGGTGTAAGATAGTCGAGGTACGTGGATATGCGCCCATCCACCTTTGGGGTGGTCGCATAGGCTGAGCAATAAGGGAGAGCGGCAGGTCTCTTGCAGGGGTCTCCCTTTTGTTCCTTAGTTGTGGATCCAGTGAGTCATTGTTCATATTGTATTGTCTTGTTTCCTGTACACCATCCGTGACAGGTAGCTCCTCCCTCTCATTGCCCTGCTCAGAGGCCGAGCAGGCAGATGTAAACGAGCGTTGGTCATCTGAGCAGGCTGATGCATACTGCACTAGTACCTGACAGACCGGCGCTCGTTTACATCTGTCTGCTCTGCCTTTGATAACATGTTATCACCTGTATGCTAGCTCCACATTCTGCAAGCATCCACCTGAGTGTCAGCATTTTCTGCTACCAACAAAGCTTTCAATTTGGAGCGGAAATTGCGTATCACAGCAGACTTCCCAGCCAATAGAGTATTGTCTTTGACAGACCAGGAAAAAGCTGTCAGTGAGGTGGTGTTGTGGTTCGCCTGTGTACGGAATTGGTGGCATTTGCCAGAGTTGCTGGAGAACTGTGAGTGCTATTTCGGGGGCACTGGCCTGTACAGGGTGTGGAGGATGGGGAGGTTGAGATCCACTGAGGATATTATAAGACTTTTCTGTAGCTTCCTATATTGTTGCAAGGTCTGTATGTTTGTTGTTGCAAAGCTTGTGTGTTGGCTGAAGCCTTTCTATCTTACTGGTGGCTGGCCCTGCCCCTCAATTGTGCTTCCGGTTTTGGCTCCGCCCCTAGACTGCAAGGGGGTGGGGCCTGTTGGGGGTCATGTGATTGGGCTGCTCAGTCAAAAATGCCCAGGCCTTTTTATTGTCCCAGTCCGGCCCTGCACAGAACTCCTCCCTCTAGCTACAGAGGGCTGGAAGGAAACAGAAGGTTCCTCTCCAGAGAAACTAATACTGCCAATGTTGCCGCCATCTGTGGGTAGACCAGGTTATTACACTTGAACATAACAGTTTTATGAATAAATATGCACATTATCAGGCGATGACATAAAATACAACAGATCAGGCATGTCCAAAGTCCGGCCCGCGGGCCAATTGCGGCCCGCGTTCCGGATTGATAAGGCCCCACAGCTAAGTTGGCCAAATGTAGACCTTATGGCCCCCGGAGTGAGTCCCCGAGCACCGCTCAGGACTCCTTTGATCTCTCACCGCGGGGCTTGACGTCATCAGCCGGCTCAGGGAGAAGGAAAGCCCAAATCTCGCGAAATCTCGGACATCGCGAGATTTGGGCTTTCCTTCTCCCTGCGCAGGCTAATGACGTCAAGTCCCGCGGTAAGAGATCAAAGGAGTCCTGAGCAGTGCTCGGGGACTCACTTGGGGCGGCTGTAAGATACATACTGTATGTGGGCTTTCCTTCTCCCTGCGCCGGCTGATAACATCAAGTCCCGCTGAGAGAGATCCAAGGTCCTAAGCAGCGCTCAGGGACTCACTGGGGGGCCATAAGATCTATATTTGGCCTTTCCTTCTCCCCTCACACAGCCACAAGGGCGACCATAAGGGCTATTGAGCCTATTGAAGAAAAAAAAAAGATACTGACAGGCAGGCAGGGCTATGAACTCAGGATAATTGTATAATAAAGCAGACAAGGGAGCATTATAGGAATCTGTGGTAGCAAGCTGTCATACCCTTCATTAACCCCTCACTGTCCGTCACTGTGCTATAATTTTATTATCTGCTTGTGCTCCTAGTACTCTCCCCATAACTTCTCCCCTTCCGGCCAATTTTTATAATGGCAACTACAAATAAGAAACGAAAAGTTGACAGTGAGGGATGCTGCTTCCAGGACAGGTGGAAAGTGGAATATTTTTTGACTGAAATATGGAATCACTATGTTTGTCTGATATGCCAAGAGACTGTGGCTGTTTATAAGGAATTCAATGTCAAGGGACACTACCAGTCGAGACATAGCACATACGACAAGCTTACAGGGCGCGACCGCAGTGAAAAGTTGAAGCAACTTGCAGCTGTTTTAATGTCACAACAGCAATTTTTTACAAGAGCCTGTGAGTCAAATGAAAATGTTAACTTGCATTTAATTTTAATGGTTCAAAGAATGTCAGGCAAAATGGTTGGCCCTCGCACATGTCCACTTCATCAAATCTGGCACTCTTTGAAAAAGGTTTGGACACCCCTGCATTAGATATTATACGTTAGCACATAGGAAATGGTAGCAAGGTGTCAAAAGGAGTGTATAAATTCCCCCTATTTTAAAATGTGCAATGTGTTTTCGTGTTTTTTTAATGGAGTTTTTGCATGGTATTTTTTTTACCAATCCTTTTTTCACATACACCTCTACCGAGGAAGGGACATTACACAAGGGCACACTTTGCTATGAAGAAAACTCCAGACATACAAAACATGCAATTAACCCCTTAAGGACCAGGCCATTTTTAGCAAATCTGACGTGTCACTTTATGTGGTAATAACTTTAAAACGCTTTTACTTATCCAGGCAATTCTGAGATTGTTTTCTTGTCACATATTGTACTTCAAGACTAAAATGGAGTCAAAAAATGTCATATTTATTTATAAAAAAAAACAAACCAAATTTACCCCAAAAATTTTTAAATTTCAATTTCCCTACTTTCATAATAGATAGTAATACCTTAAAAAATAGTAATTACTTTACATTCCCCATATGTCTACTTCATGTTTGAATCATTTTGAAAATAAAATTTTTTTTTTTTTGGAAGTTAGAAGGCTTAGAAGTTTAGAAGCAAATCTTAAAATGTTTAATAACATTTCAAAACCGCAATTTTTTCAGGACCAGTTCAGTTATGAAGTCACTTTCTGGGGCTTACATATTAGAAACCACACATAAAATCACCCCATTTTAGAAACTACACCCCTAAAGCTATTCAAAACTGATTTTACAAACGTTGTTAACCCTTTAGGTGCCCCATGAGAATTAAGTGAAAATGGGAATGAAATTTCAAAATTTCACTTTTTTTTAGCAGATTTTACATTTTAATCTTTTTCTTCAACACATTAAGGGTTAACAGGCAAACAAAACTCAAAATCTATTACCCTGAATCTGGAGTTTACAAAAACACCCCATGTGTGCTCAAAAACATAAGTATGGGCGCACAGCAGGCTTCAGAGTGGAAGGAACACCATATGGCTTTTGGAGAGCGGATTTAGCTGGAATGGTAATTGGGAGCTATGTCGCATATGAAGACACCCTGAGGTGGCCCTACAATGGAAACCCCCAAAAAGTTACCCCATTCTGGAAACTACACCCCTCAAGGAATATTTCAAGGTGTGTAGTGAGCACTTTGACCAAAAAGGTAAATCATGGAATTCGCTGTGGAAATGAAATTTTTTTATTTTTTCCTTAAAAATTGACTTTAGGCCCACATTTTTCACTTTTAAAAGGGGGAGCTGGAAAAAATGTACCCCCTAATTTATTGCCCATTTTCTCCTGATTACAGCAATACCCTATATGTGCTTGGATACTGCTATATGGGCGTACCACAGGGGTCAGAAGGAAAGGAGCACCAAATGGCTACGGGAAGGCAGATTTCACCGGAATAATTCAAAGGCGCCATCTTGCAATTGAACACACCCTGAGGTAACCCTAGAGTGGAAACCCCCCAAAAGTGACCCCATTCCGGAAACTACACCCCTCAAAGAATATTTCAAGGTGTGTAGTGAGCACTTTGACCCATCGGGCGTTTTACAGAATTAGGAAACGCTTAGCTGTGAAAATGAAAAATTACAATATTTTTCCTGAAAAAGTTGCTTTACACCCACATTTTTCACTTTCACAAGGGGTAACAGGACAAAATGCACCCCCACATTCTGTTACCCATTTTCCCCCGAATATGCCAACACCCAATATATGCTCAAAAAATGATGTATGGCCGAACAGCAGGCTTCAGAGTGGAAGGTGGACCATATGGCGGTTAGGAGAGAAGATTTAGCTGGAATGGTAATTGGGAGCTATGTCGCATATGAAGGCACTCTGAGGTGGCCCTAGAGTGGAAACCCCCAAAAAGTGACCCCATTCTGGAAACTACACCCCTCAAGGAATATTTCAAGGTGTGTAGTGAGCATTTTGACCCATCAGGCATTTCACAGAATTAGGAAATGCTTGGCTGTGAAAATAAAAAAATTGAAAAAAAAAATTCAAGAAAAAGTTGCTTTACAGGCGTGGCCTGAGCATGGACGTGTGAGCAGCCTGTGTACAGAGCTCCCGGACCCTGGGCCCTCTTAAATACTTTTTGCAAGTCTCTTAGTGGCCCTTCTCTCCTCTTTTGGGCATGGTGAGACGCTCTGGACGCCGAGGGACCCACTTCGTGCCGGCAAAACCGCAGATAGCGCGGTATTTCTCCCAGCAGCCACCGACCATGCCACACGCCGGCACCACCAAGATGGCGCCGATGGAAGCCACTGGGCCGGACGCGCGGGAACAGCCGCGATTCCACTTGACCCATGCCCCTGCTAACCTGCTCTCCGGCTCTCCAGTCATCACAGACCGGATCTCCGATTGGTCCCCGATGGTGCCTGCAAATGGGCCTCGCTGCAATCGGCCTCCCCGCCCTCTGCACCGGCTTCAGGGAGCACTGGAACTGAGGTGAGACCGCCGCCTGACTCCCCCTGTCATGCGATACGACGGGCACAGATGCTCGCATCGCCCTCTCATTATGCAGAGACTTTGGGGGGAAACACTCTTAAGACACTGGCGCCTGATATAGTAGGCCTTCAGTTGCCGCTCCGGAAGACCAACATTACAGGGTCACCCCCTATGGCCACAATAGAAACCTTGCCACTCAGTGCCCCTAAAGGTATCTCCAACTTAGCGGGGGACCCCATGATGGAACAGATGTTACCGCAGGATCTGCCAGATACCCCTGCCATCTTTCATTCTCAATCAGTCTCAGAGGCGTCCTCAGCCTCCTCTTCGCCTAACAAACGAGCTAAAAGGCCTAAACTACGTGATATTTGGTCATTGCTCAGTACTCTTCCCACTAAAACGGACTTAGAGGCGATGTTATTGAAGCTTGAATCTAAACGAGATAAGGTCATTGCCTCAGTCAAAGCTGATATTAGTGCCATTTCTACCAAACTGACCTCCCAGGAGCATCTTTCTAACTCTCTGGACTCACGTCTGACACAGGTGGAGGCGAGCGTGGCCTCTCAAAAAGCCCTAAACAGACACCTGCTGCTTCAACTTGATGACCAGGAGAATAGAGGGCGCCGTCACAATATTAAACTGCGAGGGTTCCCCGAAGAGATTCAATCTTCAGAATTGTGTAAAGCAGTGACGGCTATTTTTAACACCCTCCTCGACAGGCCGGAAGAGTCCGAGATTGAACTGGACAGAGTCCACCGAGTCACGGGTCCCTGACGTGTAAGTGCCTCCAACCCGCGAGACGTGCTGTGTCGTGTCCATTTCTTCAGAGAAAAAGAGGACTTGATACAGAGAGCCTGGAGACGAGGCCCGGTACCTTTTGCAAATTCTAAAATTCACATTTTACCGTATGTGTCTAGAAGAACCTTGATGATGAGGCGTATTCTGAAGCCGATCCTCCAAGTTATTGCTGAAGCTGGAGTCATGTATCCATGGGGACACCCCTTCCATCTGATTGTCTGCAGGAATGGAACCACGTTCCCGCTTTTTGGATGTACCTATAGTATCACTACCGAACTGGTGGGACGTCCCTATCCCTGCATCTTTTGTCCTGGACTCATCTAGTCTCCAGGGTGTTGGTGACATCCGGACATTGCCTCAAGATGTACCAATGGGGGGACGAGATTGTTCTCCCCACTCTGTTCCGGATTAATGAGCCTGTGCTGGGGCTTGAAGGCCTCTATTGTCATAGCCGGTAACTGGCTCTCTCAGAGCCACTGTGTAGGATGATCCGAGTCCTACTATCTCACCCATGTCATGTGGGCTTATTGTTATTGTTTTTCCACTAGCTGTTTTGTTCTTGTTTGCCACTCAGATTAATATGACCTGGGCCCAGGGACTGGGACGCATTTTCTGATTGCTCACCCTCTCTCCAACTAGGTCAAGCGAATCTTGGTCGACTCTCTCCGAGCCTTCCAAGAATCGCATAGTGGGGAGTTTTTCTCTGGAGGCTTTGTTTTACCCTCTCTGGACTAGCCGGTTAGGGTTATATTGTAAAGTCTTCTTTGTTTTGTCTTGTCTTTTCCCCTCCCTCTTGTTTCCTCTGTCTGTTAGTTCGTATTTTTCACTCTCCCCTTTCTTAGCAGATTGAAGCCATGACTACTGTCCAGTTTGCGTCTATCAATGCCAATGGGCTGAATACCCCTGAAAAGCGCTCCTCCATTCTCCGGCTCCTATGGAGCAAGAAGGTACAGGTAGCTTTTGTTCAAGAGACCCACTTCCGCAGGGATGCTATGCCATCGCTTAAATCCCCTAGGTATCTGGATACCTATCATAGCTGTTTTTCGGGGTCAAAGTCGAGGGGAGTAAGCATACTCATTGCCAGATCTGTTCCATGGGAATTCTTAGATGCTCGCACTGACGACAATGGTCGCTTTCTATTTCTCAAGGGACGTCTAGCTGGGAAGCTGTACACCCTAGCAAACGTATACCTGCCAAACACTAAACAACTCAAGGCCCTAACTGTGATCCTCACTCGCCTGGATGACTTGCGGAGGGCACCCTGTTGGTCGGGGAGTTCTCAATGTGGCACTAGACCCTGTCGTGGATGTCTCTAGAGGGACCTCTCACCTTGCCCATTCATATCTTCGGGATATCAAAAAGCTTCTCCATACCCATCAGCTAGTAGACGCGTGGCAGGTTCTTAACCCTGAGGTCAAAGACTTCACGTTTTATTCAGCAGCGAGGGAAACTTACTCCAGACTAGACTATTTTCTACTGAGACACTCGGCGGTGTTCCTCTTAGCTTCATCAGTTATAGACCCGCTGACCTTCTTGGACCACGCGATGCTCCATGTTTCCTTGAAGTCCCCCCCCCCTGCTCCGAAATCTTGGCAGTGGCGATTAAACAAATTCTTACTGCAAGATCTGGAGGTAGCTCAGGAGGTACATACGGAGATCTCTCTTTACTTTGAAACCAATCAAACTGATGATATGTCACCTATCTCGGTTTGGGCAGCTCACAAATGTGTAATCCATGGGGAATTCATCAAGCATGAGCGAGACGTAAGAAAGAAAGGGCAGCTGAAATCTCTCAGCTTTTAGCGTAAATAGTCACCCTTGAAAAGGCCCATAAAAAGTCTCACGCGATGGCTGCACGCACTTCCCTCCTCTTAGCCAGAAGTAAGCTCAAGGAGAAGTTGGATTTACGTACGAAAACCATTCTAGCTAATGGCCGCAGGTACTTCTTTGAGTTCGGAAACAAAAGTGGCAAATTGCTAGCCAGATTACTCAGAGAACAAAGAGCAAGAAATTATGTTCCCCGTATAGCCACTGCCCAAAGATCCCTCCTTAATGACCCAGCCGCTATTGTAGAAGCCTTTGCTCAGTATTACCAATCCTTATACAATCTCTCACAGCCCAACGACACTACTGGGTCTCTGCACTCGGTGATAAGTATCTTGCTGATTCGGGTATGCCAAAGATACCTACAGACTCCCTCCTAGACTTAGACAGGCCGATCTCTACCGAGGAAATAGCAGAGTCTTTAAAAACTATGCAACCCAGTAAGGCCCCGGGTCCTGACGGCCTCCCTGCCTCCTACTACAAGAGATTTTTACCTCTTCTCCAGGCCCCACTAGCTAAAGCACTCAATGTACTCAGCACATGGCATTCACTCCCTGCAGACATGTCTCATGCTCATATCACAGTAATACATAAGGAAGGAAAGGACCCCACCCTCTGCGGCAACTATCGTCCCATTTCACTTTTAAACGTGGACCTTAAATTGTTCGCTAAAATCCTGCCCACACGGCTGGTTCCGCTGCTATCTAATCTCATACACAATGACCAGGTGGGTTTCATTCCGTCGCGTGAGGCGAGAGATAACACCACTAAGTTCCTCAATCTGATTCACCATGCCAGGATCCGAGATGCCCCACTCTGTCTCTTGTCCACGGATGCTGAAAAAGCCTTTGACAGGGTGGGGTGGCCTTGGTTGTTTGTGGTATTGCGCTACGTTGGCATCACCGGTCCTCTGGCGACATGGATCCGAACTCTCTATGAGTCTCAGTCTGCGGCCACGAAGGTGAATGGTGTGCTCTCTCCGTCTTTTGCAATACGGAATGGGACCCGCCAGGGGTGTCCCCTCTCCCCACTGATTTTTGTTCTTACTCTGGAACTGCTCCTGAGGGCAATCCGACACAACCCGAATATACAGTCAGGTCCATAAATATTGGGACATTGGCACAATTCTAACATTTTTGGCTCTATACACAACCACAATGGATATAAAATGAAACAAACAAGATGTGCTTTAACTGCAGACTGTCAGCTTTAATTTGAGGGTATTTACATCCAAATCAGGTGAACGGTGCAGGAATTACAACAGTTTGCATATGTGTCTCCCACTTGTTAAGGGACCAAAAGTAATGGGACAGAATAATAATCATAAATCAAACTTTCACTTTTTAATACTTGGTTGCAAATCCTTTGCAGTCAATTATAGCCTGAAGTCTGGAACACATAGACATCACCAGACGCTGGGTTTCATCCCTGGTGATGCTCTGCCAGACGTCTACTGCAACTGTCTTCAGTTCCTGCTTGTTCTTGGGGCATTTTCCCTTCAGTTTTGTCTTCAGCAAGTGAAATGTATGCTCAATCGGATTCAGGTCCGGTGATTGACTTGGCCATTGCATAACATTCCACTTCTTTCTCTTAAAAAACTCTTTGGTTGCTTTTGCAGTATCCTTTGGGTCATTGTCCATCTGCACTGTGAAGCGCCGTCCAATGAGTTCTGAAGCATTTGGCTGAATATGAGCAGATAATATTGCCAGAAACACTTCAGAATTCATCCTGCTGCTTTTGTCAGCACTCACATCATCAATAAATACAAGAGAACCAGTTCCATTGGCAGCCATACATGCCCACGCCATGACACTACCACCACCATGTTTCACTGATGAGGTGGCATTCTTAGGATCATGAGCAGTTCCTTTCCTTCTCCATACTCTTCTCTTCCCATCACTCTGCTACAAGTTGATCTTGGTCTCATCTGTCCATAGGATGTTGTTCCAGAACTGTGAAGGCTTTTTTAGATGTCGTTTGACAAACTCTAATCTGGCCTTCCTGTTTTTGAGGCTCATCAATGGTTTACATCTTGTGGTGAACCCTCTGTATTCGCTCTGGTGAAGTCTTCTCTTGATTGTTGACTTTGACACACATACATCTACCTCCTGTAGAGTGTTCTTGATCTGGCCAACTGTTGTGAAGGGTGTTTTCTTCACCAGGGAAAGAATTCTTTGGTCATCCACCACAGTTGTTTTCTGTGGTCTTCTGTGTCTTTTGGTGTTGCTGAGCTCACCGGTGCATTCCTTCTTTTTAAGAATGTTCCAAACAGTTGTTTTGGCCACGCCTAATGTTTTTGCTATCTGTTGGGTTTGTTTTATTTTTTCAGCCTAATGATGGCTTGCTTCACTGATAGTGACAGCTCTTTGGATCTCATCTTGAGAGTTGACAGCAACAGATTCCAAATGCAAATAGCACACTTGAAATGAACTCTGGACTTTTTTTATCTGCTCATTGTAATTGGGATAATGAGGGAATAACACACACCTGGCAATGGAACAGCTGAGAAGCCAATTGTCCCATTACTTTTGGTCCCTTAACAAGTGGGAGGCACATATGCAAACTGTTGTAATTCCTACACCGTTCACCTGATTTGGATGTAAATACCCTCAAATTAAAACTGACAGTCTGCAGTTAAAGCACATCTTGTTCGTTTCATTTCAAATCCATTGTGGTGGTGTATAGAGCCAAAAATGTTAGAATTGTGTCGATGTCCCAATATTTATGGACCTGACTGTATATCGGGACTCTCAGTTGAGGGCAAAGAATTTAAGATAGCAGCTTATGCGGATGATCTGATATTCACGCTTACTAACCCCAAGATCTCTTTTCCGAACTGGATGGCGGAATTTCACACATTTCACGGCCTCTCTAATCTGAAGATTAACTTTCAGAAATCTGAGGCCTTGAATATTTCTCTACCAAACACGCTTGTGTCCGACTTAGTCGCTTCCTTCCCATTCAAATGGGCTACCGGAGCAGTGAAATATCTGGGCCCGTTCATCCCCTCGGATCTGAAGGAGGTGTACCACAGGAATTTTATCCCTCTAAGGGATCAGGGAAGATCTTAAGAGGTGGTCGAAAAGGACTACACACGTGGTTTGGAAGATGTTCTATTTTTTAAATGAACATCCTCCCACGGGTGTTATACCTCTTTCAGACCCTCCCCATTAAACTACTCTCTAGTTTCTTCAACAGGATCCATGGGGACTTATTCAGATTTATCTGGGCCAGGGGTAGCCCGAGACTCGCTAGATCTCTCTTACACATCCCGAGGGACAAAGGAGGGCTGGGTGTACCTGACTTACGTAAATATTACTCAGCCTCCTTGCTTCAAAGGATAGTGGACTGGTGTCGGCACACACTGCTTAAACAGTGGGTCTCGATCGAACAACTGTGTTCGAGCTACCCTCTGGCCTCCTTGCCCTGGGTAGATATTAAACTCCCTTCAGCTCTTTCTAACCATCCCACAATCGGTCCCACCATTACACAATTTCATAAAGTCAAAGAAAATCCTTTGATCTCCCCCTCACCATTGTTCCCCATCCTAGGAAATCCCAGTTTCCCAGCGAGTTGTCGAGGAGGACCGTTTTTGCAATGGTGGGTAAATTGTAGGTTCCGTGCTCCCTTTTTCAGAACCACGGGCAGATGGTTTACTTATGACGAGATATTGAAAGTGACAGATCCCTGCCCTTTGGGATTCTGGAGATCCAGACAACTGACACATTTTCTATCCTCTATTCCGGCCTCTGCCGGGTTTGACAGGTCTCTTACATCTTTTGAGAAAGCTTGTGTTGGGTCGGGCGCTTATAGACATTCCCTATCTGAATGTTACCAGTCCTTGGTGGCTTCTCGACAGGACTACCTGCCCCTATATGTGGCGAAGTGGTCTCAAGACCTGGGAGTAGACGTCCCTCCTGATCATTGGTCAAAACTATTCTGCCTGCTCTACAGGTCATCCATGGCGAGTAGGTTCCAGGAGGTGGGATATAAGATAATGTCCAGATGGTACTATGTTCCGGTCAGACTACAGAAAATGTTCCCATCTGCGTCCCCTGTTTGATGACGTTGTGACTCCCATCAGTCCTTTTTGGCAGTCGATCCATAAAACATTGTCCTTAATTTTCCGGTTTACGGTACCAAATACACCTGGTTTCTTTTTATTATTCCTATCGGATCTCCCAATGAGTGTGCTTCGTAAGTCTTGTCTGTGCTCCTTGGTGATAGCGGCTAGATCATGCATCCCTGCGAGGTGGAAGCTCTCCTTGCCTCCGACAATTAGCTGCCGGATCCAAAAGGTGGAGGAGATCCGGAGAATGGAGGAACTTACTTCGCAGCTACGAGCTAAGCATAAAGCTTTCCTTGATACTTGGGCCCCGTGGTTTTCCTTCCAGGAATCCCAGGAATTTCGGAACCTACTGTCCTCAGAAGCTGAACTTATCAACCTTGTACTCTTTTGTGCTCCCCCCCCCTTCCTCCTGTGTTCATTGTCCGTCAAAGTTTTGTTCTCCTTATATCACTATATGTTTGTTGGAAGCACCTTTCAATATGTTTACAAGTGTGTCATTTCATTCTTCCTGGGCATTTTTGTTTATGAGGCCAGGAATACGTTTTTTATCAATATCTCCCAGCAGGGTTCCTGCTTAGACAAATCAGATCCTTTTTCAACGGGGTTCTTCACCCCATACTACAGTTGCCAGCAGGCTCTATTAAGATGACTGTAAAATGATGACCTCTCATTGTAGTGCATTATCTTTGAAGTACTTAATGTATTCTATCTACTTTGCTGATGCACGGTTTGTTATCCGTATATATTTAAAGAATAAAAAAAAAAATACCCCCAAAAAAATGCACCCCCACATTTTGTTACCCATTTTCCCCCGAATACGCCAACACCCCATATGTGCTCAAAAAATTATGTATGGCCGCACGGCATGCTTCAGAGTGGAAGGAGCACCATATGGCGGTTAGGAGAGAAGATTTAGCTGAGCTATGTCGCATATGAAGACACCCTGAGGTAGCCCTAAAGTGGAAACCCCCAAAAAGTGACCCCATTCCGGAAACGACACGCCTGTACGAACATTTTAAGTGGTGGAAAGGGTACTTTTTACCAAAAAGGTGTCTCACAGAAGGCAGAAATACTAGACAGAGGATTTCAAAGCACACATTTGTAAAAATTACAAGCAGACCCCGATTTTTCACTTTCACAAGGGGTTAAAGGAGAAAATGCACCCCAGTATATGTTCCCCATTTTCTCCCCATTTTCCGAACACCCCATATGTGCTCGTAGCCTGCTGTTTTGGCGCACAGCAGGCCTCTACAGGCAAAATGCTAAATATGTTTTTTGCAGGCCTGAATTGGCAAACATGGATTTTTGCTGCCATGTCGCATTAAAAACATTTCCTGAGGTCCCCAGAAATGAAAAACCCCAAGAAGTTACCCCATTTCGGAAACAGCACCCCCGTACGGACATTTTAAGTGGTGGAAAGGGTACTTTTTACCAAACAGGTGTCTCAAAGAAGGCAGAAATACTAGACAGAGGATTTCAA
This sequence comes from Bufo bufo, assembly GCF_905171765.1. Taxonomy (NCBI): domain Eukaryota; kingdom Metazoa; phylum Chordata; class Amphibia; order Anura; family Bufonidae; genus Bufo; species Bufo bufo. The sequence continues at coordinate 79,198,579 of NC_053394.1, read as the reverse complement.
AGCACACATTTGTAAAAATGAAAAATTACTAGCAGACCCCAATTATTCACTTTCACAAGGGGTTAAAAGAGAAAATGCACCCCAGTATATGTCCCCAATTTTCTTCTCATTTTGCGAACACCCCATATGTGCTCGTAGCCTGCTGTTTTGGTGCACAGCAGTCCTCTACAGGCAAAGTGCAAAATGTGTTTTTTGCAGGCCTGAACTGGCAGACATGGATTTTAGCTGCCATATCGCATAATTTTTTTTCCCTGAGGTCCCCAGATATAAAAATTAAAAAAAAAGTGACCCCATTTTGCAAACAGCACACCCGTACGAACATTTTAAGTAGTGGAAAGGGTACTTTTTACCAAACAGGTGTCTCACAAAAAAGAATATGTAGTGGTTGTTGAAAAGTGGATATTCAAGCGAGGTGAACTAAATCAGATATAAAGTGGAAATATTTCAGGCAGCATACAATTTTTAATTCCATGGAAGAATGGTAGATTCTGAAGCAGTCCTGCATGCACAGGCCAGGTTTTTCAGGGCAGGTTTCGCATTGGTAAATGGTGTCTTTCCTTATCCCTCTTTTGTGACACACCCTGCATCTTTTTTGGGTCCTTCCCTTCCTTGCTGTCTGGGGGACTTGACCTGGAAAATGTTGCCCTGGCACAACTCAGGCACCATGACTTCCTGAAGTACTGGAACCCTCCCCGGTCTGTGTTTGAAAAATTAGGGCCTTGATTACCACCTCTTGGAACTGAAGGAAAGTTCCTCTATAGCCTGAAGACTGAAATAAGCTGTACGCATTGCATATTGCCATCTGTACAATGTGTACGACCAGCTTTTTGTACCACACTTTTGTTTTTCGTGTGGCACTGTAGGGCTTCATAAGTTGATCTGCAAGATCCACCCCTCCCATGTGCCTGTTGCAATCAAGGATGCAGTCTGGTTTGGGGACAGTGGTAGTGGTGCCTCGTTCAGTGGCAGGGGAGCTGGCATTAGTGTGAATGGTGGTCAGTACAAGGACGTCCCTCTTGTCCTTGTACTTAACCACCAGCATGTTCTCATTGCGGAGAGCCCTACTTTCGCCCATTCTCAGTGGTTGCACTACCAGGCATCTAGGAAGGCCTCTTTGATTTTTGTGTACTGTGCCGCAAGCCACAGTACCCCTGGCAGTTAGGGACCTTTATCCAGCAGTGGGTGCAGTAAGTCCCACACAATGTTCCCACTAACTCCTTGGACGGAGGGGGCATTCTGGGGGTTCTATTCTGGAATCTTTCCCTTCGTAAACGCAGAATTTGTGGGTGTACCTGGATCTACTCACAGAGTTTGTATATGTTTATGCCATACCTTGCCCGTCTGTTAGGCAGGTATTGGCGGAATCTAATCCTCCCTTTAAACAATATTAGGGACTCATTTACACTGACATTTTTCTCTGGGTTGTACACCTCAGCAAACTTGCTGCTGAAGTGGTCAAAGACAGGCCTAACCTTGAACAGTCGGTCAAATGTTGGGTCGTTTTGGGGAGGACACTGTGTATTGTCATTGTAGTGTAGGAATTTTCAGATAGATTCAAATTGCTTCCGGGTCATGGACTGACTGTAAATTGGAATCTGGTAGAAAATGTCAGAACTCCAATATTGCCTAACTTTTGGCTTCTTTACTACGCCCATATGCAGCACGAGTCCCCAAAACCTCTTCATCTCTGCTGCCTCTACTAGGGGTCAAATCTAGGGGTCTAACGTATGGCGAACTAGGGTTCTGAGCAATGAATTGTTGGGCGTACAAATTGGTTTGGGCCACCATTAGATATACAAAATCTTCAGAGAAGAAGTCCGCACAATCTATCAGAATTCCTGAGTTGCCCACAGGAATTTGGGGCTGATAATCGTCAGGAGGTGGGCTCACTCTGGGGGGCTGCCTCCGCTGCTACCCTTGGGTGCCTTCTAGAGGGTCCCTCATCAGCGGATAATGATGATGATGAGGGGGTAGAGGAATAGAGGAAAGTGGCATCCTCTTCTCCCTCACTGGCCGACTCAGTATAGGAGGCAATATAGGCGTATGCCTCTTCAGCTGAGTACACTCGTTGGGATGGACGGGCCATTTTTATTTTATTGGGGTGTGATGTGTGAAACGTGTAAACCTTTATTTAGTGTGGGGTGTGTATGTAGTGCTTCTTACACGTGAAGGAGCTCTGTGCAGCTATTCCAGATGTTCTTCTTCTTTCCAGCAGCAAAGGGGTTAAATTAGTAGTGGTGGTGCACCACAAGTCCCAGCAAGCCACAGCAGCACAGAACCTCTGTGCAAGCAGTCACCAGCTAGAATGGCTGCTTGCAGGGAACTTCTGCCTCTTCCTGTGCAGCTAAAAGCGCTGCCATTGGCTGGAGCGTTGTTCCAGCCAATCGCAGCGCTGGCAGGGGACCCAAAACACTGGTGTCCCCTGCCTCACCTCGGATGTGACCGGTGCTGACCAGTTCAGCACCGGCCACTGACCTCCTCCCGACTCTCCCAGCAGCTGCTGACGGCTTTCTGCGCTGCGATGTGACCGACACATTGATCCGCCAATCGCAGCGCTTGGAGCTGCAGGGGGGTGGATCGGCACCATGCTGCTCTTTCCTGGCATGGCTGCCTGCCGGTAAGAGCAGCCGTGATGCAGTGATTCCACCCCGATTTTCCCCCAGAGCCCCGCAGACCCCATGAAGTACATGTACGTCATGGGTCCTTAAGGGGTTAAAAAAAAGCCAGGTGCTTAAACATACTACACTACTAACAAAATGTTAGGGATATTTGGCTTTCGGGTGAAATTATTGGAAAACGTAAAAAGTTCACGCTACAGTTATATTATATCATGTAAGTAGGGCATTTAAGTAGAAGCTTGCAATGGCGATTTCCTCACCTCAAACAATTTATTGAAACAAAAGCCAACACCAGTGGTGGGTATACCCCCACAAAAATGTCAGTGACTTGTCATGTGGCTTTGAGCATCAATTACAGCTTGACAACAACGTCTCATGCTGTTCACAAGTCAACTTATTGTCTGCTGAGGTATGGCACAAACTCTTCTTGACAGGTGGCCTTTAGGTAATTGAGGTTCTGGGGTACAGAGTTACGAGCCTCTGCATAGCGACTCAGCTGATCCCATAAGTTTTCAATGGGATTCAGGTCTGGAGAAAGTGCAGGCCACACAATCTGAGGTACCCCTGTTTCCTGCGGCAGTTCCCTAATGATGCAACCTTGATGATCTGGCGCATTGTCATCCATGAAGATGAAATTAGGCCTGTGTTGTTCATGCAGAGGCAAAATGACTGCATTAATGATGTTTTTCAAGTAGTATGGGCTTGTCACTGTATTATTCACAAAGTGTAGGACAGTTCTGTATTGACTAGACACCTGCCCGCACTGTAACACCACCACCTGGTGACAACAGTAGCTGATGCGAATCGCTCTCCTTCACATCTCCAACATCATCGGTGGCCATAATTTCTGCTTAGGCCTCTTTCACACTTGCGTTGTCCGGATCCGGCGTGTACTCCACTTGCCGGAATTACACGCCGGATCCGGAAAAACGCAAGTGTACTGAAAGCATTTGAAGACGGAACCGTCTTCCAAATGCGTTCAGTGTTACTATGGCACCCAGGAAGCTATTAAAGTCCTGGTTGCCATAGTAGTAGTGGGGAGCGGGGGAGCAGCATACTTACCGTCCGTGCGGCTCCCCGGGCGCTCCAGAGTGACGTCAGAGCGCCCCATGCGCATGGATGACGTGATCCATGTGATCACATGATCCATGCGCTTGGGGCGCCCTGACGTCACTCTGGAGCGCCCGGGGAGCCGCACGGACGGTAAGTATGCTGCTCCCCCGCTCCCCGCTACACTTTACCATGGCTGCCAGGACTTTAGCGTCCCGGCAGCCATGGTAACCACTCTGAAAAAGCTAAATGTCGGCTCCGGCAATGCGCCGAAACGACGTTTAGCTTAAGGCCGGATCCGGATCAATGCCTTTCAATGGGCATTAATTCCGGATCCGGCCTTGCGGCAAGTGTTCCGGATTTTTGGCCGGAGCAAAAAGCGCAGCATGCTGCGGTATTTTCTCCGGCCAAAAAACGTTCCGTTCCGGAACTGAAGACATCCTGATGCATCCTGAACGGATTTCTCTCCATTCAGAATGCATTAGGATAATCCTGATCAGGATTCTTCCGGCATAGAGCCCCGACGACGGAACTCTATGCCGGAAGACAAGAACGCAAGTGTGAAAGAGCCCTTAGCTTGAATCGACTTTCATCAGTGAACAGCACTGAGACCCACTGGTGCCTCATTCAGCGTAGATGCTCCCTGGCCCATGCAAGACGATGACGCCTATTCCTAATGGTGTAGTCAGGTACTCTTGCAGGTCATCTAGCATGCAGACTACGCTGATATAAATAGTTTTGAACGGTCTGATGTGACTCTTGGGTACCTCTCACTTCCCTTAAATGTGCCTGGAATGTGTGGCATTCATCATCCTGTTCCACAGGGCATTGTTGACAATGAAGCTGTCATCAGTATTGGATGTGGCCAAAGGACTTCCACTTCTATGCCTTTCTGTGACTCCTCCAGTCTCTCTGTTGAAACCTGCTGATGGCACTCTGTGACACTCTAAGCTCAGTGACCACTTCTGTCTGAGAACATCCTGCTTGAAGCCTCGCAATGGCGAGGTACTGTTGATCAATTGTTAGGTGTTGTCTTGGTCTCATGATGTCAAAATGTGAACAGCATGATGAGGAGGACTGTTTAAATAACAATTCTAATTAAACCAGGAAATTTTATTGGGCGATTCATGGATCCTGTTGTGAATTTTGGCATTAAGCTGCTTGTTAGAGAACAGCAAGTTTTGCAAAAGGTACTGAAACATTGAACATTTGGACATGTGCATTCAAAAGTTTAGAGAAGGTCACATTAAGTTCATCTGTTAAGGTTAGAGTGCATTTTAGGTTCATCTGGAAATCTCACCCACAAGCCAAATATCCCTACCTTTTTGTGAGTAGTGAATATGGGCAAAAATGCCTAAAAAAAGCTATAAAAAAACATTAGGCGTTTTTGACCCAAAACATGCCAGGACCAAAGCTCCAGCAATATTAGGACTCACTGAAATCTCCGTGATCACATTTGTGACAAGATGGTCAGCGGTTCATCCGTGAAGATGTCTGTGAAGTATCCATGTTTGGTCTGTTTTTTGTCCTCCATATGTCATCTGTATTCCACAGACACGGGTAGGCTGAAAATTAGCTTCCAGAGCATCTCCCACGACAGTCAGCTCCAACCTCTCATAATAGGGGACATCCATGCTCAGATCCCAGAGTAGACAAGATACTGTATAAACAAAAAATAAATAAATAAATTCCAGCACCCAATGTCTCCATAAAAATCCAAGATTTATTGAATATCCATTAAAAAGGTTATGTGAGCAGGTAACCCGTGCATGGTTTAAAAATCCTCAGATTTTTAATCCGAAACAAGCAGTTATTGCATGAACAGTCGACGTGTTTCGCATTAAGAATTCTCCGATTTTTTTTAAATCTGAAATGCCCCGACCATGCATTTTTAATAGATAATTAATACAGGTGAAACTCGAAAAATTTGAATATCATGCAAAGTTCATTTATTTCAGTAATGCAACTTACAATGTGAAACTAACATATGAGATAGACTCATTACATGCAAAGCGAGATATTTCAAGCCTTTATTTATTATAATTTAGATGATTATGGCTTATAGCTTATGAAACCCCAAAGTCCCAATTTTGAGGTACCCTTTGCTCAGGGGGTATGGATTAATTAGCTGACTAGAGTGTGACACTTTGAGCCTAGAATATTGAACCTTTTTATAAAATTCGAATTTTAAGCTGCATTAATGCAAATCTTTTTAATTTGCATTACTGAAATAAATGGACTTTTGCACGATATTCTAATTTTTCGAGTTCCACCTGTATATCTTGAATTTTTATTTGTTTTTTCATACCATCTCCTAATATGGTCCCTGAAAACCACGGACCAAAAACAGAGGACTACTTATTTTTTGTAGACATTTGGAAGAGGTTCAAGACGAGTACACCCAGGGCACATGAGTTTCTTATACACAGTACATTGAAATGACTCCTTCAGCTATTTATGTTCCTGGCAGAGGACACATCGTATAACCAGAATGCTCATGAGGAGGAATAGAAATGATTAACAACCCAACATTAAAGATTTGCTGCAGACTATATTCTGATGCTACATGCACACCACCGTATGTGTTTTGCGGTCCGCAAATTGACATTGCCATCCGTTTTTTTTTTGCGGATCCCTTGTAACAATGCCTAAAACAGACAAGAATAGACATATTCAATTTTTTTTTGCGGGGCTACGGAACGGACATATTGATGCGGACAGCGCACGTTGTGTGCTGTCCGCATTTTTTTAAGGACCCGTTGAAATGAATGGGTCCGCATCCTATCCGCAAACAAAACGGAACGGACACGGAAACAAACAACGTTCGTGTGCATGTAGCCTAAATTGGTGGATTGGATGCTGTGGCAAGAACTTCTGGATGGATTAGGGCTTGTCCTCGCTCAGGAGTCTGATAAACAGCCTCTGTATCTTTAAGCAGGGCACGCCCACAAAGAAGTCACACAGCTCCAGCCCAGCAGCGTGAATTCTGTGTGTGTGTGTGCTGCAGGGTCTAATGAGGAAACACCATGATTCACTCCACACTTTCTGGCTTTGCTAAAGATTCTGGTAAGTTTCCCGATTGGTTTCTACCCCCGTCCTCTTACCCCAAGTTCTTCTACGTTGGTTATTTGACATTCCAGTGCACAGGACAAGTTCACGCTATGTCTACGAGGATGAACATGACCCCCCCCCCCCCCCCATTCCATCCTATTTGCTCCCGCTCATGTTTCATAACAAACTGCTGGGCTGACATTAGCATTGGATGCTGGATGCTCAGTGATGCACATTGCACACGTTAGAATGGATGCAGAAAGTGCCACAGCGAGCGTGTAACTTCTCTATAGACACCGTATGATATTCAGCTGTATGAACGCCGCTTGCTATAGATTTCACGGCAATTGAATCTATTACTGAAGGAGGAGGAGTGAGCTGCTAAGTCTCCTTCTAGGATGCTGACGCAGGTCCTAATGTGTTGAGCTTGCTGAACCCACACTGACTTAGCAGGCGACACAAATCAGTATACGCCGTGGTCTTTCTGCTGCCAGAGGCATATCACAATGGGCCGGCCTATCATTCACTGAGCTTTTATTACAGAGCTGTTATGTAAGATGTCAGTAGCACCATAAAGGACCCAGGATTACGGTGGAATGGCGTGGAAGGATGGAGCGGAGGGAGGCTGATGATTTTCACCTGTGAAGGGAGCGTAGCTGATGTCACTACTCCACGTTTTCCGTGGGAGGTCTACACTACAGGAGAGCTGCATCTATCTGACTGTTTCCATTGACACTCAAAGGGGGTTTCCATACTGTAAATGTTAAGAATTTGTGAATCACATCCCAGCAGACAGTCAAAATGAGGACTGCGCTTTAACTGTTTGATTGCTGAATATCATTTTATCCCTTCCTGTGTAATGGAAGCTGTTAGTAGATATATTTAAAGGTCCGCCTACACAGCGACAAAAAAAAAAAGGGTACAGCTACGCGGCAACATTTGTCACTCAATTTTCCGAGAATACAGTATTGGTGACCTATCCAGAGGATAGGTCATCGATATCTGATCGGTGGGGTCTGACTCTTGGCACCCCCTGCTGATCAATTGTTCGAAGAGGCCACAGCGCTTGGTATTGCAGCCCAGGTCCATTCATTGAAGGCACTGTTCACATCTTCGTTTTGCCGTACGTCAAGCGGATACATTTGTAAACAGAAAAAAACGTATGGCTTGACATACCCATAAACCATAATTGAGCAAACATAGTTCAGAAGTGCATACTTTTGACTCAGTTTGTCGCTGTTTTCGTTTCTATATGGTTTTTGCAAAACCTGATAGAAACATATAAATTTTCTTTTTACATTGCAGTGAATTGGAGATGTGATGGAAGCATAAGGGTACTTTCACACTAGCGTTTTTCTTTTCCGGTATTGAGTTCCGTCCTAGGGGCTCAATACCGGAAAAAAATTGATCAGTTTTATCCTAATGCATTCTGAATGGAGAGCAATCCGTTCAGGATGCATCAGGATGTCTTCAGTTCAGTCATTGTACGGTTTTTGGACGGAGAAAATAAAATTCCGGAATACTTGCCGGAATGCCAGATCTGGCATTATTTTACATTGAAATGCATTAATGCCGGATCCAGCCCTAAGTGTTCCGGAAAAACTGAACCGGTGCATGCGCAGACCTTTAAAAATTTGATAAAGATAAATACCGGATCTGTTTTTCCGGATGACAACCGGAGAGACGGATCCGTTATTGCAATACATATGTGAGACGGATCCGCATCCGGATCAGTCTACAAATGGTAACCATTTGCATACAGTTTAGGCTACTTTCACACTAGCGTTCAGAGCGGATCCGTCTGGGGTCTGCCCAGACGGATCCGCTCATATAATGCAGACTTGGGATCCGTTCAGAACGGATCCGTCTGCATTATATTGTAGAAAAAATTCTAAGTGTTAAAGTAGCTTCAGACGGATCAGTCTAGACTTTACATTGAAAGTCAATGGGGGACGGATCCGTTTGAAAATTGAGCCATATTGTGTCAAATTCAAACGGATCCGTCCCCATTGACTTACATTGTAAGTCTGGACGGATCCGTTTGCCTCCGCACGGCCAGGCGGACACCCGAACGCTGCAAGCAGCGTTTGGGTGTCCGCTTGCTGAGCAGAGCGGAGGCTGAACGCTGCCAGACTAATGCATTCTGAGCAGAACCGCATCCACTCAGAATGCATTAGGGCAGTATGGATGCATTCGGGGCCGCTTGTGAGCCCCTTCAAACGGAGCTCACAAGCGGAGCCCCGAACGCTAGTGTGAAAGTAGCCTTACGTACTTTTTTTTTTTTTACTGTATTTCTAAATGTTTCTGCTTGACATACAGCAGTGAACAGGCCCTAAGCTAGACATAGGCCACGTGACCGATTGACACAACGTCACTGGCCTAGGAAGAGGCCGCAGCGCTCAGCAGAGCGCCACCGTCTCTTCCAAAAGTTTGTCAGTGGGGAGTGCCAGGTGTCAGACCACCACGATCAGATTTTGGTCACCTATCCTGAGAATAGGTCGTCAATATTTTACTCTCAGAAAACCCCTCTATTAGTTCCTATGACTCGTATATTACAGCAGGAGAGAGGGGAAGAATCCAAATTCCACACAGTTTTCCTGGAAGCTTGTTAGCAGCAGTTTGATGGCAGCCTGTAGCCTACAGTCCATTCACAGACTGCAGGTTCACATAAACAGATATGTACATAATCCAAAGGCAGGCAGGGCCGCCATCAGGGGGGTACAGCCAATACCCCAGTAAGGGGCCCGGACCCCGGGGGGGCCTGGCCGGTCCCGAGCCTTTTTCTTTTTTGTGAGTCAGTCAGTGAGTGATAGGCCGCGTCGCTACAGGTAATCCGTATCCTGCAGTAACTTTAACTTTAAAGGGTTTCTATCACTTGGTATGACATAATTAGCTGTCAGACACTAGCGATCCGCTAGTGTCTGCTCTGGCCAACCATCCTACTATAATCACTTGTGGGGCAGAGGTTTTGCTAAAAAACTAACTTTTATAAATATGCTAATGAGCCTCTAGGTGCTATGTGGGCATCATTAGCACCTAGAGGCTCCGTCTACCTTCATACACAGCCGCCGCCCAGCGTGTCCCTCCAGCCCGCCCATGTCCTCCTCCGTGTGACGCAGCGGCCGAATTCTCGCGCATGCGCCGTGTGCGGCTGTATTCGGCGCATTTGAGATGTGAGCTCGGAGCGGTCAGACATTCAATGCGCATGCGCCGAATACATCCGCGCATGCGCATTGAATGTCTGACCGCTCCGAGTTCAGACATCTCAAATGCGCCGAATACAGCCGCGCACGGCGCATGCGCGAGAATTCGGCCGCTGCGTCACACGGAGGAGGACATGGGCGGGCTGGAGGGACGCGCTGGGCGGCGGCTGTGTATGAAGGTAGACGGAGCCTCTAGGTGCTAATGACGCCCACATAGCACCTAGAGGCTCATTAGCATATTTATAAAAGTTAGTTTTTTAGCAAAACCGCTGCCCCACAAGTGATTATAGTAGGATGGTTGGCCAGAGCAGACACTAGCGGATCGCTAGTGTCTGACAGCTAATTATGTCATACCAAGTGATAGAAACCCTTTAAATCAGCGCTCATCTCTTTACTATCTTACACTGAGCTCCGGTAACAGGCAGTGAGGGCGGCGCTCACTCACTGACGTCACGCGCCTGCTCCTCCCACTAGGCGGCACAGGCACGTGATGTCAGTGAGTGAGCGCTGCCGCCCGCACTGCCTGTTACTGGAGCTGAGTGTAAGGTAGTAAAGAGATGGCCGCTGATTAAAAGTTAAAGTTACTGCAGGATACGGATTACAGTTTATGAATGTATACTCCTGTGAGCGGCGGGGAGAGGGATCTGTGGATGGCGGCACTGTTATAGGGAGGGGATCTGTGGATGACACAGTCATGGGGTGGATCTGTGGATGACACATACAGTATAGCATAAGATGCTATATACGGTATGTGTCAACCACAGATCCCCGATAACAGTGCCGCCATCCACAGAGCCCCCCCATAAGTGTCATCCACAGATCCCCTTTATAACAGTGTCATCCACAGATCCCCCTCCATAACAGTGTCATCCACAGATCCCCCTCCATAACAGTGTCATCCACAGATCCCCCTCCATAATAGTGTCATCCACAGATCCCCCTCCATAACAGTGTCATCCACAGATCCCCCTCCATAAGGCTGGGTTCACACGAGCGTGTCCGGATTAGTTCCGGATGCGTCCCGGTGTGTTGCGGCAAACCCGCGCGAGTAGGAATGCAATTGCAGTCAGTTTTGACTGCGATTGCGTTCCGATGTTCAGTTTTTATCGTGCGTGTGCAATGTGTTTTGCACGCGCGTGATAAAAAACCGACTGTGGTACCCAGACCCGAACTTCTTCACAGAAGTTCAGGTTTGGGTTCGGTGTTGTGTAGATGTTATTATTTTCCCTTATAACATGGTTATAAGGGAAAATAATAGCATTCTGAAAACAGAATGCATAGTAAGTGATCAGTTGAGGGTTAAAAAAAAAATAATAATAATTAACTCACCTTCTCCGTTTGTTCGCGTAAGTCCCGGTCTCTTCTTTACTTCTCAAAAGATGAACTATGGGCTAAAGGACCTTTGGTGACGTCAGATCACATGCTCCAATCACATGGTGATGGACCATGTGATTGGAGCATGTGATCTTACGTCACCAAAGGTCCTTTAGCCCATAGTTCATCTTTTGAGAAGTAAAGAAGAGACCGGGACTTACGCGAACAAACGGAGAAGGTGAGTTAATTTTATTTATTTTTTTTAACCCTCAACTGATCACTTACTATGCATTCTGTTTTCAGAATGCTATTATTTTCCCTTATAACCATGTTATAAGGGAAAATAATACAGTGAATAGACTGTCACCTAGCAACCATGCGTGAAAATCGCACAGCATCCGCACTTGCTTGCGGATGCTTGCGATTTTCACGCAACCCCATTCACTTCTATGGGGCCTGCGTTGCGTGAAAAACGCAGAATATAGAGCATGATGCGATTTTCACGCAACGCACAAGTGACGCGTGAAAATCACCGCTCATCTGAACAGCCCCATAGAAATGAATGGGTCAGGATTCAGTGCGGGTGCAATACGTTCACCAACCGCATTGCACCCGCGCGGAATACTCGCCCGTGTGAACGCAGCCTAACAGTGTCATCCACAGATCCCCCTCCATAACAGTGTCATCCACAGATCCCCCTCCATAACAGTGTCATCCACAGATCCCCCATAGCAATGTGTCATTCGCAGGTCATTAGACTCAAAATGGTGATGTCACCCAGACTCCTACTGCCCACTTCACTTATTAAATTACTCACCAGTATTTCCTACCTGCACGGCTGTCAGCTACTATAGTCCAATGCTTACCAGTACACGGGATCTTATTGCTGCTGTTGTTAGTGCTCTGGGGAATTGCCACATAATACAGCAAGACATAAATTCCAAGCCAGTGACACATCAGCACCTAAGACTGTTTTATTGCATGGTTGACAGCTCTCAAAAATAGCTCTTACTGGCAATTACAGTTTAATACAGTTTGAGGAAATAAAAAAAATAAAAAATAGCAAGTACATGCAGGGCCCTATTACTGCATGTAGTGTTAACTAACAGTTAACAATTATCTCAGCCTGAAAAGAACAGTAAAAATAAAACAAAAACTACTTTATTCAAAGATACTGCGATAAAATCCGGGCAACTAAACCCACATAAGATACACAAGCAGGCTGTATGGATGCCTCAAGTGGTAAGAGGTATATAAATACGCAGACCTCAGCCACCCTGCACCCAAAGGTTGCACTTTATTTTACTTTATGGTGGTGGCTAGACATTCATTCCAACACACCCACCATGCCTCCACTGGCCCTACAGTATACTGGGTAACTCAAACACTGATCGCTTGCAACTATGTGTTTGCGATCAGAGCAAGTGAGGGGATATACAAACACCAGCTGGCCGTGCAGCTGTTAATACTTAATATCTTGTATCTATACAGAGCCAATACCAGTAATCCTACTCTAATTACTTACACTACATCTATGCTCAACGTGTTTCTACATGGGGGAGTAAGCCCCACGTGTCATCAGGAGCAATCTCTTTAGCAGAGTAGTCTGTGTACAAAGTACAAAAGAACGCAGTCCACCACTGATGGCGTGTGGACCACATGTGCCCAGCACTTGGATGGCCATAGGCGGGCACTCTAGATGCGGGTCTAAATACAGAAAGCCCCACCCCCGTAGGCGTGCGCCTACGATCGTTCCCCCAATCAGGAGTGTGGGGGTCGGCGGCCGAGATACAGGATTATCGCACGAGGGCAGAGCAAAGAGCGCTACAGCTAGCAAGGGAATATACAGTACATCGGCGGATAAAAACATAATCTCCAGTATGAATACATTGGCTCAATAATTATTGGTACTTAGGACCACCGAGGGGTATCAGAGAGAGGGATCAAACCACCTCCATAAGAAAATCGGACCATGTATTAGAGGACGTCCTCAAATATAACATGAAAACGCAGGCAAATGGGTTATTAGAATATTTAAGATATTAAGTCACATCTCCAGATATATAATAAATCAAGTAGGTGAAAGGAAGGGCGAGTGGCCACCAAAGACCATCATATTCACCCACATAAACTCCCCAGGGCCATATATCAAATAAAGCAGGCAAAGGAAATGGCATCATTTAACCCTTTGGGACAATCAGTTTCTAGATTGAGGATCCACAGGGCTTCTTCACTTAAAAGTGTCACATCACTGTCTCCACCACGCTGGGACCTCTTGACACTCTCTATGCCCTGAAATTTGACCATTTTCACATTTCCATCATGATAATCGCCCACATGTCGTGCGATTGGGGTCTCCTTTTTATTCCTGATGTCTGACATGTGTTCCCCGATCCTTTTCTTAAACTCCCACTTAGTTTTGCCTACATACTGTATACCACAGTTACATGTAAGCAAATAGATGACCCCTATTGTTCGACAATTAGTAGAGGATCTGATGTAATATTCCTTGTCTGTAGTGGAATTTCTAAACCTTTTGCCAGACTCTCATGCTACGCAAGACCCACATGGGTAGGTTCCTACTGTGGTATTCCGAAGCCAAGTTTCTTGAAGGGGCTATCATAAAGGTTGTGTACCAACCGATCTCATAAGTTTCAACTCCGTCAGTACCTGAAATCTAATTCGGAGCAGTTTCTCAGCGCCCTCAAAAATTGCCATTTCGGGATCTCTCTTTTTAAAGTCACCGGGTGCCTACTCTCCCAACGGAGCAAATTATTCGTATTTTTCCGGAGAAGGATAAATCGAAAAAAATGTATGCTTATGGCATTAATGTCACAAGTAAAAAAGAGGCCAAGTGCATTGTTACTAAGCACTGACACAAATTCCATAAATTATTCTTTAGTGCCATTCCACAAGAGGAACACTAATGGTTAAGACACAGTCATGACTATTAACAGAGTTGTAGACACAGATAGAGCTATGGCACACAGTAGCGGAGAAGGCCCTAGTCCCAGGATAATTTTTTCTTTTAAAAAGGTAATACTTGTTATGTAAACCTATTCAGGTAGTGTCTCCCTTAGAACTTTCCACTAAAGAAGTAACTTGAAGTTTCCAATGTAAAATCTGTAACCGGGTCCTCCAACTTTATAATGATATTGTATATAGGGCAGAGTAATGGTGGGTTTACACGGGCTAAGGAGCAGCCGATTATCAAGAAGGAAGCGTTTCTTACCAACAGTCGGCAGCTCGTTCAGTGGGGGTGAAGCATTGTATTTACATACAGCAATCACCTCCACAGTATAAAAATGAGCAATCGCTATTGTGATCGCTCGTCTTCATACAGCTGAATAGTTTCTGGGCAGAGTACTGTTCACATTGCACAATCTGCTGCCCAGAAACAATAAATTACTTGTCTGCACGAATAACGGTTGGACCCGATGAATGAACATTTCGCTCGTTCATCGTGATTGGCTGCACACGGCCAGATGTGTTCGCAGGGATATTCGTCCCGGATAACCTTCCCGACTATTGGGCCATGTAAACCCACCATAACTGAGATAATAATCTGAGCACACTGATAATAAACAGATGTCACAAAAGAAGGATAATAAACAGTGATGTCACAGTCAGGGGCGGGTCTGACTATCACGGTCGGCGTGGCTATCACATACGTGACACAGAGGGAGGGAACGAGGAAGGCCCTGCCCAAGTGAGAGGGAAGATGGTGACCCCTGACTCACCTGGCGGCTGGCACCTGGCTGCCCTGACGTCCCTAGACGGGTTCCTCACCCGTACGCCGATCAC
The DNA here is from genome assembly GCF_905171765.1 of Bufo bufo. Lineage (NCBI taxonomy): Eukaryota > Metazoa > Chordata > Amphibia > Anura > Bufonidae > Bufo > Bufo bufo. The sequence continues at coordinate 79,183,539 of NC_053394.1, read as the reverse complement.
GTGCCTAAAGCCCTGGCTTTCCCTGAGCTGAGCCCTAGGTAGTGAACAGGGCGATGGGAACACTAGTCCGCACCACTAACTCTAAGGGAAAACACCAAGGGGAGGACAGACAACACAGACTCAACATATATTCCCAGGTGGGCGACAACAGGAGACAACAATAAGCCAAACAGGGATCCGGAGGGTAGCACACAGGAACAACAACCAGGATTAACCACTCCAGTGGGTCAGTATAGATGTCCAGGCAGGAAGCTCTATAACTGGCAACTAGAGAAGTGTGAGGGGAGAATATAAGGAGGTAGGGAGTGGCAGACACGAAACAGCTGAGGAGGAGAAGCTACGGATCCCTGAGAGAGACAAAAAGGATAGCAAGGCAAACACAGAAAACAATAACTAAGAAACACCATGATCTTTAGATATAGAGCGCGCAGCCACCCGCTGCGACTTCCTGACCCCGGGTATAACGGAGTCAGACGTGGCTCTTGATACCCTCGTGACAGTACCCCCCCTTTCACGAGGGGCCTCCGGACACTCAGGACCAGGTCTTTCCGGATGAGAGGCATGGAAAGTCTGAATTAACCTGTTGGCGTTTACCTCTGACGCTGGAACCCACATTCTTTCCTCGGGACCGTAACCCCTCCAATGCACAAGATACTGAAGAGAGCGGCGGACCCGACGAGAATCAACAATTCTGGCTATTTGAAACTCCAGATTACCATCCACAAAAACAGGAGGAGGTGGCAGCGGTGATGGTTCTAGAGGTGGAACATACTTCTTGAGTAACGATTTATGGAAGACGTTATGGATCTTAAAAGTCTGAGGTAGCTCCAGGCGAAAAGCCACAGGGTTAATGACGGCTACTATTTTATAGGGACCAATGAACCTAGGACCCAGTTTCCAAGAAGGAACCTTCAACTTAATATTCCTAGTAGACAACCACACATAGTCATTCACTCCTAGGTCCGGACCTGGCGACCGTTTCTTATCGGCCATGCATTTATATTTACCACTCATCTTTTTCAAGTTAACTTGCACCTTCTGCCATACCGATGAAAGAGATGAAGAAAACCTTTCCTCTTCGGGAACCCCAGAAGACCCCCCCTCTTTGAAAGTACAAAATTGGGGATGAAAACCATATGCACCAAGGAATGGTGACTTGCCAGTGGACTCCTGATAATGATTATTTATGGCAAACTCAGCTAACGGTAAGTATGATGACCACAACTCTTGGTTTTCAGACACAAAACACCTTAAATATGTTTCTAGGTTTTGGTTGGTACGCTCAGTCTGTCCATTCGACTGAGGATGGAAAGCTGAGGAAAAGGACAAGTGAACCCCCAAACGGGAACAAAAAGCTTTCCAAAACTTAGAAATAAACTGGGTTCCCCGATCCGAAACCACATCGGAAGGGACCCCGTGAAGCTTCACGATTTCACTGATAAACACCTGAGCGAGAGTTTTAGCATTAGGAAGTGCGGGTAGCGCAATAAAGTGTACCATTTTGCTAAACCTGTCTACTACTACCAAGATAACTGTTTTACCCGCCGACAACGGTAAGTCAGTGATGAAATCCATAGACAGATGTGTCCATGGCCTATTGGGAATGAAAAGTGGCAATTAAGACCCTGCTGGACGTGTATGAGAGACTTTCGCGCGTGAAAACAAGTAGAACAAGTAGACACGAAATCAATTACATCCTGACGCAACCTTGGCCACCAAAAACGACGAGATAAAAGCTCCAAGGTTGCTTTACTACCCGGGTGTCCAGCAAGTGCCGAATTATGATGTTCTTTTAATAATTCAAGACGCAGGTTTAACGGTACAAACAATTTCTCTGAGGGGCAAGAGGCCGGGGCGTCCCCCTGAGCCTCTAACACCTTTCCCTCTAGAACAGAGTGTACAGCAGAGACAACCACTCCTCTTTGTAAAATAGGTACCGGATCACAAACATTACCCCCTCCAGGGAAACTACGAGATAATGCGTCTGCCTTGGTATTTTTTGCCCCAGGACGATAGGTGATTACAAAGTTAAATCTGGTAAAGAATAGCGACCACCTAGCTTGTCTAGGGGTGAGACGTTTAGCCGATTCTAGGTACAGAAGGTTCTTGTGATCCGTAATCACCGTGACGGGGTGGATTGCTCCCTCTAAGAAGTGACGCCACTCTTCAAGTGCCAGTTTAATCGCCAACAGTTCCCTATTTCCAATATCATAATTCTTCTCTGCAGAAGATAATTTTTTGGAAAAGAAAGCGCAAGGACGCCATTTGCCAGGAGACGGACCCTGAGACAATACAGCTCCCACTCCCACCTCTGACGCATCTACCTCGACAATAAAAGGCTGGGAGACATCAGGTTGAATTAGAACAGGTGCCGAGGTAAACCTCTCCTTTAGAGAGGAAAATGCATCTTTAGCGGCGTCAGACCATTTGGAAAAATCCGTCCCCTTCCTAGTCATGTCGGTAAGGGGTTTAACGATCACTGAATAATTTTTAATGAACTTTCTATAGAAATTAGCGAAACCCAAAAACCGTTGTAGGGCTTTAAGGTTCTCAGGAAGATCCCAATCTAAAATTGCCTGGACCTTCCCAGGATCCATGCGGAAACCTGAAGCAGATAATAGATATCCCAGGAACTGTAATTCCTGAACAGCGAAGACACATTTTTCAATTTTCGCATATAATTTATTCGTCCGTAGGACCTGCAGTACTTGCCTGACATGCACCTCATGTGTTTTCAGATCAGCCGAATAAATTAAGATATCATCTAGGTATATGACTACAAACCTGCCGATGAGATGACTAAAAATATCATTAACGAAATGTTGGAAGACAGCAGGGGCATTGGTCAGACCGAAAGGCATAACTAGATTTTCATAATGCCCCTCAGGGGTGTTAAAAGCTGTCTTCCACTCATCCCCTTCCCTGATACGAATCAGATTGTAGGCCCCCCTAAGATCAAGTTTGGAGAACCACTTAGCACCCGCAATCTGATTAAAAAGGTCAGGAATGAGAGGAAGAGGGTATGGGTCACGGATGGTTATCTGGTTTAACTCACGGAAATCTAAGCAAGGACGCAGGCCCCCATCTTTCTTTTTAACAAAGAAAAACCCTGCAGCCACGGGTGAAGAAGAGGGTCTGATGTGTCCCTTAGCCAGACTCTCGGAGATATAATCTTTCATGGCTTGTCTCTCGGGACCCGGAAGATTATACAACCTGGACTTGGGTAATTTTGCCCCGGGAATCAGGTTAACCGGGCAATCATAAGGACGATGAGGTGGTAGTTTCTGACAACCCTTTTCAGAAAAAACGTCCTCAAAGTCCGAAATAAATGTAGGTAGGGAAGCTATGGAGGCGATTAAGCAATTGTTATTTAAGCAATTCTCTCTGCAATGCTCACTCCACTCCAATATCTCCCTGGCCTGCCAATCCACCACTGGATTGTGCGCTACCAACCAGGGAAGACCCAATACCACCGGAGAGGGAAGGCCCTCCAGAACGTAACATGAAAGACACTCATTATGGTGGTCCCCTACCCGAAGGTGTAAATTACGAACAATGTGGGTGAGGTTTCTCGGAGACAGAGGAGCAGAATCTATAGCGAATACGGGAATAGGTCTCTGCAGCGTACAGAGAGACAAACCCATAGTGCGGGCAAAATGGGCATCAATCAAGTGTTCCCCTGCTCCACTGTCTAGAAAAACAGAAATAGACTCCGTCTTAACACCAAAAACAATGACCGCTGGTAACACAAATTGAGATGTTCGTATGGAGGAAACGTATACCCCCCGGCTGACATCCTCCGCACAGCCCGGGGTTAGTAGTTTTCCGACGGTCTTTTGTTTTTGAGAAAGGAGGGACAGACATTAATGAAATGACCCCTCCCCCCACAGAAAAAACAAGCCCCCCCCCCTACGGCGAATCTCGGGAGGACGGACCTGACGAGAAGTTCCGCCTAGCTGCATAGGCTCATCTAAGTCAGTACAGGCTGACTGTTGCTTGGGAGAGGTAACCAATTGCTCTGGAATTTTCGATCTCTCCCTAAGACGTCTATCTATTCTGATAGAGAGGGACATAACAGCATCAAGGGAAAGGGGGGTCTCATACAGCGCCAGTGCATCCTTAACCCTTTCAGATAACCCAGAGCAGAACTGACTCCTGAGAGCCGGGTCGTTCCACTGAGTATCCGTAGCCCACCTACGGAACTCTGAGCAATATTCCTCTGCTGACCGATCTCCCTGTAGGAGTCTCCGTAACTTCGACTCAGCCAGGGCGACTCGGTCAGGGTCATCATATATGAGACCCAAAGCCCCAAAAAATCCCTCCACTGACCGAAGAGCCTGAGAACCAGGGGGTAACGAGAACGCCCAGGATTGCGGATCCCCCTGAAGCAGGGAAATGACAATCCCAACCCGCTGTTCTTCATGACCTGGAGTAAGGGCGCAACTTAAAATATAATTTGCAGGCCTCACGGAACGTTGCAAATTTGTCCCTTCCCCCAGAAAATCTGTCGGGAAGAGCAACCTTGGGTTCAGTGACAACATGGTTACCCATAGCAACCGCTGGGGGTGCGGTCTGCTGCATTTGCTGCTGTTGTTGGAGAACAGACGCCTTCAATCCTGCCACCTCCAAAGACAGGCTTTGAAGCTGTTCTGCCAAGGCATCAATAGGATCCATATTGGATTCTAAGTAAAGAGAGAAAAAAAAACAACAAACAAAATTATTATTTTTTTCTCAAAAAGTAAGGGCCAGTTATAATATCACGGTCGGCGTGGCTATCACATACGTGACACAGAGGGAGGGAACGAGGAAGGCCCTGCCCAAGTGAGAGGGAAGATGGTGACCCCTGACTCACCTGGCGGCTGGCACCTGGCTGCCCTGACGTCCCTAGACGGGTTCCTCACCCGTACGCCGATCACGTGCCTAAAGCCCTGGCTTTCCCTGAGCTGAGCCCTAGGTAGTGAACAGGGCGATGGGAACACTAGTCCGCACCACTAACTCTAAGGGAAAACACCAAGGGGAGGACAGACAACACAGACTCAACATATATTCCCAGGTGGGCGACAACAGGAGACAACAATAAGCCAAACAGGGATCCGGAGGGTAGCACTCAGGAACGACAACCAGGATTACCCACTCCAGTGGGTCAGTATAGATGTCCAGGCAGGAAGCTCTATAACTGGCAACTAGAGAAGTGTGAGGGGAGAATATAAGGAGGTAGGGAGTGGCAGACACGATACAGCTGAGGAGGAGAAGCTACGGATCCCTGAGAGAGACAAAAAGGATAGCAAGGCAAACACAGAAAACAATAACTAAGAAACACCATGATCTTTAGATATAGAGCGCGCAGCCACCCGCTGCAACTTCCTGACCCCGGGTATAACGGAGTCAGACGTGGCTCTTGATACCCTCGTGACACTGACATTTTGGGACCCCAAGCAAAGTTATGTCTGGGGACCCTAATCAAGACAGCAAACCAGGAATCGCTATTCCTGGCAGCAGTTCCCTCTTTGTCCACAACTGTATCTGAGTTTTTAGAATGCAGATAACAGTTCGAAGCTGTGGCCAGAGCAGATTCTAGCTTTCTGCTGCCTGATGTGTACAATTGAAACGGCACCCCCACCCCCATGCCAAATTCTCAACCCAATTACCCACCCCAACCCTACTGTTAAAGACATATTTGAATAGAACACTACATACAGCGCTACATACCACCAGTAATGTTTCCTCTGATCTAGACGTTCTCTTTCCTCATCTTCTCCATTTTGGACCAGATTGCCATGATGAACAGATTGCCATGATGAATTATTTCAGCCACGTCTCATCTCAGAGTTTGGCACACAGACATCTTAGATTCCTCACTTTTCCATCATCCTTCCCTCCTGTTTCCCCAACAGTGTTATCCTGCTGCTCCCTCAATACTGTGCCCACTTTGCCCCCCTATCCCCATATACCATACTTACGAAATAACAGTGAAACAACAATATAAGTTATGCATAGTCTTGTATATGGTGATATGGATGATCTGGTAGATATTTATATATATCATAATATGTACAGTTGGCATATACATTAAGGCTTCTTTCACATTAACAGTATTAGTTCCAGCAGGCTGTTCTGGCAGAGAACAGCCTGCTGGAGCTCTCTGAATCCGGCATTGGCAGTTGATACCACAATGCCCACCAGCCCCAATGACTATAATGGGGTCTGGCTGAGACTGTTAGCCGGCAAATTCCCAAAGCGCTACGACAGGCTGTTTTCTACCAGAACAGCCTGCCAAAACAAATAACACTAGTATAAAACAAGCCTTAGACTAGGTTGGTATTGGCTGCAGCATACCACCATCAGCATTCATATTTTATTGGGATACAGGGGCAGGTAGCATTATACTACTATCAGCATTCATACTGAGGGCTCCCAGACATTTAGGTGGGAGCCTCATGGAATTATTGACATGGCTAGGTGTAGTTTTTGGAGGGGAAATTTTCCCACCTGTGGTGCTAATTAACTGGGCAGATTTGTTCTTATGCCCAGCGATGGACTCTTTTGGTCAGTTTTGCAACCTAATATGTCCCAAGGCTCAGGGCAGATTTGCCCTGGCCTTAGCGACAGTATTTGATTTGGCTGCCTTCACTGTGAGGTAGGAAGCTCCCACACTCCCTTCCCGGACTCTGCCTCAGCCTTCTATGAAGACTGCGACGTGATGTTGTGACTACATGCGCAGTATGCATTATCGCCCTGGTCATGTTTAAAGGGATCGCAAATCGCTACCTGGCGGTGGTTCCCTAGTTTCCTCAACCCTGTCTGCGTCCTATGGAGTACAGTTGACAGTTGTGGCACTGTCTAAACCGCCTGTCAGGGGGACAGATGGGGCTCTCTGACAGGCAGGGGCCCCACACAATTGCGTGGTTTGTTTGATGGTAAAGACTGCCGCTGGTCACAGTACATTGATAATAAACACTGTGATGTCACAGTACAGGGATACACACAGTGATGTCACAGTACATTGATAAACAATGATGTCACAGTACTGGGATAGTGTACACTATGATGTCACAGTACAGGGATAATAAGCACAGTGATGTCACAGTACAGGGATATTGCATACTATGATGTCACAGTACAGGAATAATAAACACAGTGATATCACAGTATAGGGTTAATAAACTCCATGATGTCACAGCACAGGGTTAATAAACACAGTGATGTCACGGTACAGGAATAATAAACACAGTGATGTCATAGCACAGACATAATAAACACAGTGATGTCACAGCACAGGGTTAATAAACACAGTGATGTCACAGCACAGGGTTAATAAACATAGTGATGCTCAGTTACGGCTAATAAGAGTATAACAACAGCACAGGAAAATAGTCACTGCAATGTTAAAGCGCCGGGATGATGAGTAAAGTGATCATGGTCACAGTGTATCACCATACATACAATGCACACAGTGATGACACATGACATCAATAACAAACACAGTGATGTCACAGTAAATGGATGCAGCTGCAGGACAGGGTTATTGATGTCACAGTATGGGATTAATGTGCATAGTGGTTTCACAGGACAGAGGTGCCACAAAACAGACATAATAAGAACAGAACTGCTACAGCACAATGATAATAAACAAATGTTAATGCAAACAGTCACACTACAGAGGTAATGAACACAATCGCGTTACAGTACAAGGATAATTGATGCAGTAATGCACAGTGGGAAAAAAACTGTGATAAAGCTAAAAGATTATGGAGAAAGTATAAAATAGTCATACACTTGAGATAACTCTTGATTGGCAGACAGCGACCTCTCTCGATCCTCCCATAAATATGCATGCTTGGCCAAGCATGCATGTAGTGTTACTGGGAAGCGGGAGAAAGCCAGAATTCTTTCTCGCTCCAATGTGCACGATCCTCGTCTCCCCCAACATCAGCCATCAGGGGAAGCCAGAAGGCCCCATACACATTAGATGGTTGGCCAAACCCACCAAAATTGGTAGATTGGGCCACCAAAAATTTATGGTGTATGACCAGCTTAAGTTTGCCGCGCCTATGAGATTAGCATTGGCCAGAATTCAGCCGATTATTCGTAGGTGGGATTGCCAAATACATGTAATTTGAAACGACCTCAGTGGAAATTTTACATCCTTAGGGCTTATGCACACGACCGTAGGTATTTTGCGGCCCACAAAAAAAGGATCCACCAAAAAAAACATCCGTGTGACGTCCGTGTTGCAGCCGTTTTTTTTTTGTGGACCCATTGTAACAATGCCTGCCCTTGTCCGCAAAACGGACGGGAATAGGACATGTTCTATTCTTTTTGCGGAATAGACATGCGGACATTGAATGCACACGGATTAATTTCTGTTTTTTCAAGCCCCATTAAAATGAACGGTTCCGCATACGGACCTGTAAAAAAACGGAAACGGAAGAAAAATACTTTTGTGTGCATGAGCCCTAAGAGATTACTTTTTCAGGACCAATTTGGCTGGCTTTTATCCCCAGGACTGTGACTGTGACGAGGGGACATCCTCTGCATCTGGAGGAAAGAAGGTTTGTACACAAACATAGAAAAGGATTCTTTACGGAAAGAGCAGTGAGACTATGGAACTCTCTGCCTGAGGAGGTGGTTCACTAAAAGTGTTCAAGAGGGGCCTGGATGTATTTCTGGAGAGTAATAATATTACAGGCTATAGTTACTAGAGATGGAAGTTATTCTGATTGTCTGATTGGAGTCGGGAAAGAATTTTTTCCCCTAAAGTGGGGAAAATTGGCTTCTACCTCACAGGGTTTTTTTTTTTTGCCTTCCTCGGATCAACTTGCAGGATAACAGGTCGAACTAGATGGACAGATGTCTTTTTTCAGCCTTATAAACTGTTACTATGTTACATATCTTTACAGAATGTCAGTGCGGGAATAAGAAATGCCATGATACCGAGAACAAACACTCCTATTCCTTTAATTTGCAGACTGGCCTTTAGGCCCCCTTCAGGCCCTAGAGCTCAGGTGAAACTTGGAACCGAACCCGAGTTCGGGAAATGTTTTTTTACAGTACAAATTAATTTATAAAGTTATTGAGCGAAGTCTCGCGAGACTTCGGCTCATCGGCGCCAATACATTCTAATAGTGTACGGAGCCGTACAGTGTTAGAACAAAGTTTTAGGCCTAGTTCACACAAACTTTTTTTTGCGAGTGTACGGGCCTTTTTTTGTGTTCCGTATACGGTCCGTATACGGAACCATTCATTTCAATGGTTCCGCAAAAAAAACGGAATGTGTTCCGTATGCATTCCGTTTCCGTATTTCCGTTTTTACGTTCCGTTGAAAGATAGAACATGTCCTATATTTGGCTGCAAATCATGTTCCGTGGCTCCATTAAAGTCAATGGGTCCGCAAGAAAAACAGAACACATACTATATACTGTATATGCCATACGGAAGAACGGAAAAACGGAACAGAAACACAACGGAAACAAAAAACGGAACAACGGATCCGTGAAAAACGGACCGCAAAACACAGAAAAAGACATACGGTCGTGTGAACTAGGCCTTATGCGAATCGACTTCGGATGTTTCAATGCCTTGGATGTTCGCTCATCCCTAGTCATGCATGACCCTCTTTTCAACCACCTATTGCAGTCCTCTCCTGAGCCTTCTAGGGATCCCAATCTTCGCCCATGGGTGACCTTTTGACCATGCACTGGGCACTGAAATGTGATTCGAATTGCCCTAACCTAATTAACCAATGAAGATCTGGCAATATGTATACATAATATTTAAAGTGTAGGTGTAAATGTGACAGGTGAATGGAACATTCCCTGTCCTGGATTTTACAGGTTAATGGGGTGACATTGTGTATATGAAACCTTCATCAATGCTTATCTAAAATGTCATAAACTGGAAAGTATGTGAGCTGTACAGTTTATATGGTGTGTAGAAGGAATGTAATTCTGTTAGATCATGCGACCCATCAAAGCAGATACTGCAACGACCAGGAGAATGTGTGTATAACCATTGCAGCAGTTCTGATTATTTCTTCATCCGGACATCACATTATCAGGCAGATATTTTTTAACAGGTTTATTTCAAGAATTTCAATATATTTAGAGCTTGCAAATGGGGTAATTGGACACGACAACTGGTTCTTAAGTGTCTGGTATGAAGGCATTTATGTACAGGCATGTTTTATTTATCAGTGTACTGACTTGTTTCTGGAGGTATCTGGATACACAGTGTGGCAGTGGAGCTGCCAGAGGGCCATTAACCACCTCCGGACCGCCTAACACAGATTCGCGTTCCGGAGGTGGCAGCGCTGCGCAGAGTCACGCATATACGCGTCATCTCGCGAGACGCGAGATTTCGCTCCAAGCCGGCCCGCGCATGCGCATCGCGGGCCGGCAAATGTTAAATCATGCGCATCGCGGGCCGGCAAATGTTAAAGAACAAGTTCGTCACCAGCCTGCCAGCAACGATCATTGGCTGGCAGGCTGGCGATTTTCAAAAAGTCCAATCACAAGTCATATAACAGATCATATTAGTAAATATGATCTGTTATATGGCTTCTCTGCTCCTGTGCTGGTCCTTTTCGTCGGTTGGATCCAGCACAGGAGCAGACTGAACTGTGAGTACACCAAACACTTCACTGTAGCCCCAGATCACCCCCCTGCACCCCAATTAACCCTTTGATCACCCCTTTGATCGCCCCTGTCAATCACTAGTGAAAGGAAAAAAAGTAATCAGTGTAAACTGTCACTTTTTTTTTTTCACTAGTATTGGCTGTTAGGTTTTAGGATTAGTTTAGGCCCCTTGGTTAGGTAGTTTAGCGTGAGTTAGCGCCCAGCCCACCGCACCGCAGTCACTTATTCGCTGTTTAGCGTATCGCTAATCAGCATTTGTACTTTTATAGTATCTGTAAGTGATCAAAACTGATCACGGTCAGATCTATAATAGTATTAGTGTCACCTTAGCTCGCCCTCCACCCAAAACGCAGTGTTTGCCCGATCAGGCCTGATCGGTCGCCCACACGTGCGTTCACCCACGCCCACCCCACCGCAGTGACAAAAAATATATATTTTTTTGATCACTGCACATTCATTTTACACGCTCTGCGGCGATAAAAAAATCAGTTTTGATATTTTTTATCAACCGCAGCGGCCTCCGGTACTTCGCTAGCCTCCCCTTTGTAAGACAGGCTTGCTTTTTTTCTTGGGTAGTCTCAGGGAATACCCCTAAATTTAGTAGTCCAAAATGTCAAACAGGGGGTATTCTTCTGAAGAGGCCTACAGGATTCTGACCCAGTCGGATGAGGAGTGGGAACCCTCATCTGACGAATCTAGCGGGTCAGAATATGAACCTGTGGAAAGCAGTGGCAGTCTGACCCAAAGTTCGGACGAGGAGGTTGAGGTCACTGGCAGCACCAGGCGTACCCGGCCCCGTGTCGCTAGACCACAGGTTACGCAGGATCCGCTTCAAGAGCAGCAGAGTGGGGCTGTCGCTGCCGGATCACGTGGTGAGGCATACACCAGCAGCGCAGCCCTCCCTGGACCTAGTACCAGCACTGCCGTACAACATGGTGACGTGGCGAGCACCAGAAGGGCAGTTGAAGCTGGTACGGTGGCACGTGCACTAGTTACCCCGTCGCAGCCACCGCACAGACAGGCCCGTAGAGCCCCTAGAGTCCCTGAGGTGCTGGCAAACCCTGATTGGCAGTCACTAACTTCAGCCGCACCATTAGTTCCCCCTTTCACCGCCCAGTCTGGAGTTCGGGTTGAGACGGCTCAAATCGGTTCGGCCCTGGGATTTTTTGAGCTGTTCTTGACTGCGGAGCTCTTGGACTTAGTCGTGGCAGAGACAAACCGGTATGCCACACAATTTATATCCGCCAACCCGGGAAGCTATTATGCCCAGCCTTTCCGGTGGAAACCAGTCCAAGTTTCCGAACTTAAAATTTTTTTGGGCCTTCTCCTCAACATGGGTCTAACTAAAAAGCATGAATTGCGGTCATATTGGTCCACGAACCCGATTCATCACATGCCCATGTTCTCTGCTGCTATGTCCAGGACACGTTTTGAGACCATCCTGCGTTTCCTGCATTTTAGCGACAACACCACCTCCCGTCCCAGAGGCCACCCAGCTTTTGACCGGCTCCACAAAATTCGGCCCCTCATAGACCATTTCAACCAGAAATTTGCAGATTTGTATACCCCCGAGCAAAACATCTGCGTAGACGAGTCCCTAATACATTTTACCGGGCGCCTTGGCTTCAAACAATACATCCCAAGCAAGCGTGCCCGGTATGGGGTCAAATTGTATAAGCTCTGTGAAAGGGCCACAGGCTATACCCACAAATTTCGGATCTATGAGGGAAAAGATCAGACCCTGGAGCCGGTCGGTTGCCCTGACTACCTGGGGAGCAGTGGGAAGACAGTCTGGGACTTAATGGCACCCTTATTCGGCAAGGGGTACCATCTTTATGTGGACAATTTCTACACAAGTGTGGCCCTCTTTAGGCATTTGTTTCTAGAACGGATTTGCGCCTGTGGCACCGCGTGAACTAGTCGCGTGGGCTTCCCCCAACGGCTTGTAACCACCCGTCTTGCAAGGGGGGAGAGGGCTGCCTTGTGTAACGAAGAACTGCTCGCGGTGAAATAGAGAGACAAGCGTGACGTTTACATGCTCTCCTCCATTCACGCAGACACGACAATACAAATTGAGCGAGCAACCCATGTCATTGAAAAGCCCCTCTGTGTCCACGACTATAATGCGCTCATGGGAGGGGTGGACTTCAATGACCAGATGTTGTCTCCGTATTTAGTTTCCCGCAGAACCAGATGCTGGTATAAGAAGGTGTCTGTATATTTAATTCAATTGGCTCTGTATAATAGTTTTGTTCTCTACAGTAAGGCTGGGAGAACACAATCCTTCCTCAAATTCCAGGAAGAGATCATCGAGAACCTCCTATATCCAGGAGGTTCCGTGGCCCCATCCACCAGTGTAGTTAGCCGTCTACACGAGCGACATTTCCCCAGTGTCGTTCCTGGTACCTCAACCCAACCGTCACCCCGAAAAAGATGTCGTGTCTGTAGCAGGAGTGTAATAAGGCGTGACACCCGCTATTTCTGTCCTGACTGCCCTTACCACCCTGCCCTATGCTATGGAGAGTGTTTCCGGAAGTACCACACATAGGTACACCTAGCATAGGGATTGCATCTCACAGGACAGGCACACAGGGCTATTAGGGCCCTTACACTCACAGCTGCTGCAAACCTCTCCTTTCACCTGGGATAAAGTGCATAACGTACTTCGCCACATCTTTGGGTGATTTGCGCTTTGCACATTGTCCCATGGGGAAGGAGAGGTTTGTTCTATAAAGGTAAAAAAAACTAAACAAAAAAAAAAATACCGGTAAGTAAAAAGGTTAATGTTCAGTTAAAAAAGTTAAAAAAAAGTTGAATATGTTCTGTTCAAAAGTTAATAAATTTATTGCGTTGCGGCCTGGTTTGTTTTGTTTTTTTTACCTTCCAGGTGGACCAACCGATCGACTAGCTGCAGCACTGATGTGCATTCGGACACAAGACGAGATTTCTCCTCTGCAGTAAAAGATACGTTTGCCGAGGCATATGAGCTGAGGAGGTGGCGGTGTTCATATACTTTGGCAAACACTTTGTATATATATATATAAAAAAAAAAATCCCGGCAATGATTTATTCATCCACATCGATTGATGTGAATGGAGAAATCTGGTTTGCCAGGGCATACGAGCTAAGTGGGTATGGATGTTGGGCGGAGCTCCTATGTCCTGGCAGACGCCTTTCCCCTCCTTTTTCTTTTTTTGGCAGAGATTTTTTCATCCACATTGATCGATGCGAATGAAGAAATCTGTGCCGTTCATTTTTTTCTTTCAGCCCAGAGGCTGAACGGAAAAAAAAATCTCATTACCCGTATGCTCAATATAAGGAGAATAGCAGAAACTCCTAATGCTGGGCATACATGTAATGATTGCGGAGACCCTCAAATGCCAGGGCAGTACAAACACCCCACAAATAACACCATTTTGGAAGGAAGACACCCCAAGGTATTCGCTGAGAGGCATATTGAGTCCATGAAAGATTTAAATTTTTGTCCCAAGTTAGCGGAAAGGGAGACTTTGTGAGAAAAAAAATCAAAAAAATCAATTTCCGCTAACTTGTGGCAAAAAATTTTTTTTTCTATGAACTCGCCATGCCTCTCATTGAATACCTTGGGGTGTCTTCTTTCCAAAATGGGGTCACATGTGGGGTATTTATACTGCCCTGGCATTTTAGGGGCCCCAAAGCGTGAGAAGAAGTCTGGTATCCAAATGTCTAAAAATGCCCTCCTAAAAGGAATTTGGGCCCCTTTGCCCACCTAGGCTGCAAAAAAGTGTCACACATGTGGTATCTCCGTATTCAGGAGAAGTTGGGGAATGTGTTTTGGGGTGTCATTTTACATATGCCCATGCTGGGTGAGAGAAATATCTTGGCAAAAGACAACTTTTCCCATTTTTTTATACAAAGTTGGCATTTGACCAAGATATTTATCTCACCCAGCATGGGTATATGTAAAAAGACACCCCAAAACACATTCCTCAACTTCTCCTGAATACAGAGATACCAGATGTGTGACACTTTTTTGCAGCCTAGGTGGGCAAAGGGGCCCATATTCCAAAGAGCACCTTTCGGATTTCACTGGTCATTTTTTACAGAATTTGATTTCAAACTCCTTACCACACATTTGGGCCCCTAGAATGCCAGGGCAGTATAACTACCCCACAAGTGACCCCATTTTGGAAAGAAGACACCCCAAGGTATTCCGTGAGGGGCATGGCGAGTTCCTAGAATTTTTTTATTTTTTGTCACAAGTTAGTGGAAAATGATGATTTTTTTTTCATACAAAGTCTCATATTCCACTAACTTGTGACAAAAAATAAAAACTTCCATGAACTCACTATGCCCATCAGCGAATACCTTGGTGTCTCTTCTTTCCAAAATGGGGTCACTTGTGGGGTAGTTATACTGCCCTGGCATTCTAGGGGCCCAAATGTGTGGTAAGGAGTTTGAAATCAAATTCTGTAAAAAATGACCAGTGAAATCCGAAAGGTGCGATTTTGGAATATGGGCCCCTTTGCCCACCTAGGCTGCAAAAAAGTGTCACACATCTGGTATCTCTGTATTCAGGAGAAGTTGAGGAATGTGTTTTGGGGTGTCTTTTTACATATACCCATGCTGGGTGAGATAAATATCTTGGTCAAATGCCAACTTTGTATAAAAAAAATGGGAAAAGTTGTCTTTTGCCAAGATATTTCTCTCACCCAGCATGGGTATATGTAAAAAGACACCCCAAAACACATTCCTCAACTTCTCCTAAATACAGAGATACCAGATGTGTGACACTTTTTTGCAGCCTAGGTGGGCAAAGGGGCCCATATTCCAAAGAGCACCTTTCGGATTTCACTGGTCATTTTTTACAGAATTTGATTTCAAACTCCTTACCACACATTTGGGCCCCTAGAATGCCAGGGCAGTATAACTACCCCACAAGTGACCCCATTTTGGAAAGAAGAGACCCCAAGGTATTCGCTGATGGGCATAGTGAGTTCATGGAAGTTTTTATTTTTTGTCACAAGTTAGTGGAATATGAGACTTTGTAATAAAAAAAAATAAAAAAAAAATCATCATTTTCCGCTAACTTGTGACAAAAAATAAAAAGTTCTATGAACTCACTATGCCCATCAGCGAATACCTTAGGGTGTGTACTTTCCGAAATGGGGTCATTTGTGGGGTGTTTGTACTGTCTGGGCATTGTAGAACCTCAGGAAACATGACAGGTGCTCAGAAAGTCAGAGCTGCTTCAAAAAGCGGAAATTCACATTTTTGTACCATAGTTTGTAAACACTATAACTTTTACCCAAATCATTTTTTTTTTACCCAAACATTTTTTTTGATCAAAGACATGTAGAACAATAAATTTAGAGCAAAATTTATATATGGATGTCGTTTTTTTTGCAAAATTTTACAACTGAAAGTGAAAAATTTCATTTTTTTGCAAAAAAATCGTTAAATTTCGATTAATAACAAAAAAAGTAAAAATGGCAGCAGCAATGAAATACCACCAAATGAAAGCTCTATTAGTGAGAAGAAAAGGAGGTAAAATTCATTTGGGTGGTAAGTTGCATGACCGAGCAATAAACGG
Source organism: Bufo bufo (assembly GCF_905171765.1). Classification (NCBI taxonomy): domain Eukaryota; kingdom Metazoa; phylum Chordata; class Amphibia; order Anura; family Bufonidae; genus Bufo; species Bufo bufo. Next base: position 79,167,333 of record NC_053394.1, on the reverse strand, counting down.
TGAAAGTAGTGTAGGTCAGAAGTGTAAAAAGTGGCCTGGTCTTTCAGGGTGTTTAAGCACTGGGGGCTGAGGTGGTTAAAATGGTGTATCTCACCCAGAGGAAGCTGGGTGAGAAGAAGAACGGCTGGGAAAATAGGTTTTTCCCACTGTCTGCAAAAGCTAGGCTGGTAATTAAGATAATTAGCAGCCGACTGAGGAGCTCAGATAAATGTGGGCTGAGCTCCTCAATCAGGGCTCCCAGTCCGGGGAAGGAGCAGGCTGCACCAAGGCCTGTGGGAGCCGGGACCCTCTAACCCTGTGTAGGGTAAGCACCATGTTGTGTTTTGGGGAGCTGGGTGGTAGACCCAGATCCTGATAGAGAGGGAGAAATACTGTGTAGTCAGTGGCCAGACGGCCAAGGATTTATGTTTATGATTTGTTTGGACTGCTGTAAAAGTGACAATAAAGCTGGTCGTGGCCAGTTTGCACCCAAATCTGCAGTGTTGGAGTGGCTTCTTGAGGTGTGCCAACCGTCTAAGCGGAGAAGAGAGCTAAGTGACCCCGAGTTGTCACAACAGACACTGGTTTGCCCAACTAGGACAGTCGGAGCTCAGTAGGCAACCTCTGTCAGCCCTCTGGGCCACCATTAAAGTGTACTTATAAGTTAAAAAAACCTTTGATAGGTGAGAATGATGTAGCAAAAGTTTTGATTTTGGGGTTCCAATTGCTGAGACCTCCATCTTTCCCTAAAACGAGGAGATTTTGACAGTGCTGTCTCTCCTCGCTGCAGAAGGACAGACTCAATAGAAATTTTATAAGTCCGTCTCCAGCAGTGCTGAGTGCTGAAACCCCCACCGATCAAAACCTTCCATATGTCACTAAGACATCTCAAAGGATTTTTAAAAGTACAGGTAGACTGAAGGATTATATAAACAGGTCAGCTTTCTTTCAAAAACAGCGCCACAGATGTTCATAGGTTGTGTCTGGTCTTGCAGCTAAATACCACTGAGAAGAATGGGGCAGAGCTGCAGTACCATATACATCACTGTGGGCAGGTGTGGCACTGGAAGAAGCAGCCATGTTTAACTTCTTCTGGACAACACCCTTTAATATTTTATAATCTATAAAGGAGTCATCTCATCTCATCCCTAACTAAGGCAAAACGGGCAAGGAAACAGTCGAGCAGGCCATCACTCCACTGTCAGTAGCTGCCATGCACTGCAACGGGGGCTACTAAAACTCTGCTGTTTCCTGGCCACCTGGTGGCCTTAGTAATGGACAGATAAGACAACCCCTTTAATTCTTATGTCTTTGAGTTGCGCAATAAACTTTATTACAGGGTACATGTTTACACCATTAAAGGGGTTTTCCAAGATCTGATCGGATGGGTCCCGGGTGTCAGACTCCCACCAATCAGATCTTGGAAAACCTTTTTTAATGGTGTAGACATGTACCTAGTAACAAAGTTTATCAGCTGTCTGAGAAGACACCAGCACTTGCTCTAGCGATGTGGCCTTCTCACAGCTTTTCCTAGGCCATGTGATGTCACGTTTATCGGTCACGTGGCCTAGACACAGCACAGCCCTATTGAAGTTAATGGGGATGAGCTGTGATACCAAGCACAGCTGCTATATAATGAGAGAAGGCTGAGAGATCAGGGGCCTTCTGAAACAGCTGATCAGCGGGGGTCCCCGGTGTCAGACCCCACCAATCAGATACTGATGACCTATCCAGAGGATAGGTCATCACTTAAAAGGTCTAAGAAAACTCTTTTAATATTGACAACAATTTTTTTTTTTTACCCATTCATTTCTATGGGGCTGTTGTCACGGGTGAAGTTTGCAGATAGCTGGAACTTATGAATAAACGAGCGACTGGCTTGATCCCAAACTAAGGAGCTTATAGGTGAGCCCTATAAAACCCTAAGAGCTCTCCCTGACTGCTATGCACATGCAAGGGTCTCGATGGTAGACGATTGCATGCCCACGTACCTAAGTCTGTGTGACATCTGAAAACCCTATAATAGTGAGGGGACAGGACCACCGGCTCCCTGCACTTAATACGGACGGAGTCAGGGTCACCTAGAATCAAGCCAGCAAGGAAACGCAATAAAGTAAAGGACTTATCTGAGCAAACAGCAGAAGCAGCCTCCAGCAGTGAACACTTCATCCAGGAAGTAGTATAAACCCCAAAGTGAGGCAGTATGGGAGGGAATATAAAGGAAGACAATTAGTCTAAATAAGTGACACCTGGCAGAAGGACAGGAGATGAGAAAGTGAAACCAAAACAAAGAACATCATACAAGAGGTAGAGAAGAACGTCTGCCAGACCTTCTCACAGAACTGGCGGTGACATCTGTGCACATGAGCGGTGATTTTCACGCATCACTTGTGCATTGCGTGAAAATCGCAGCATGCTCTATATTGTGCGTTTTTCACGCAACGCAGGCCCCATAGAAGAGAATGGGGCTGCGTGGAAATCACAAGCATCCGCAAGCAAGTGTAAATATGGTTGCTAGGTGACGATCGGGATGGGGACCCGATCTTTATTATTTTCCCTTATAACATGGTTATAAGGGAAAATAATAGCATTCTTAATACAGAATGCAAAGTAAATTAGGGATGGAGGGGTTAAAAAATAAATAAAATTAAACTCACCTCATCCACTTGTTCGCTCTGCCCGACTCGTCTTCTTTCTTCTTCTTTGATGACCTGGGAGGAAAAGGACCTTTGGTGACGTCACTGCGCTCATCGCATGGTCCATCACCATGGTGATGGACCATGTGATGAGCGCAGAGCCATCACATGGCCCATCATCATGGTGATAGACCATGTGATGAGCGCAGTGACGTCACCAAAGGTCCTTTTCCTCCCAGTTCATCAAAGAAGAAGAAAGAAGACGCTCATTTTCCCGTAACGCACCCGCATTTTATCCGGCCCTCACACGCGACGCCCGTGTGAAAGAGGCCTTAGGGTATGTCTACACAGCAACATGTATAAGGTTAATCCACGGCACTCCAAATTTTTGTGCAAAATTATTTACACAGCAACATGTGTCACGTGACAGCAAGTTGCAGAAAAGTTGTGCAACCCAAAAATATGTGCGACTTGTCAGCAACTTGCTGTCACATGACTATTTTAGAACTGTGATTCCGACATGCCTGGATCCTTTGCGACTGTCACGTGGCAGCATATCGTGTCACAATGCGACATCATTAACATACATTACATGAAATGTTGTGCTACTTTCTTGTCGCCATGTAGCTTAAGTACACTTGTGAAAAGAATAGCGCTGATCCTTACTCTAAGACATGTTTGTTGATTGAGCATATTAACAGTACATCTCTACCCAAATAAACGCTGTGCACATAAATGCTGATCTCCTCTCAGATTTCTCTATGTTTCAGTTTAGAACAGCACTTTGTGCTCCACAGCTGCTCTTCCTGAAGTATGTAGGAACTTCAAATCATGGTCAAACACTAGACAAGATATTAAAGGGGGAATCCCATGAAACCACTTTTCACCTATCCAAAGAACAGGGGACACCGCATTGAACCCTATGGGACTGCAGGAGATAGCCGAGCCCTTGTATGTAGCTATCTCTGGCAGGTCCATAAAGTATAATGGCGTAGCGGACACACGTGTCTCTGACGTTCCATTTAAATAAAGAACATAGGCCCCTAGTGATCGTCGGGGTCCCAGCAGTCAGACCCCCGATGAACTGACTCTTGGGGATAAGTTCTTGTCATGGGACAACCTGTTTAACCTGATTTACTCTTGCAGTCTCAATCTACCTGTATACATAGATTCTATGGTGATTTTTCCTGATTATTTCAGGTCTCTGTCTGTCAGTAAGGTGTACATCACTTCTATAGTCATATCCATGCCTCATTTGTATTTAAAGCAAGAAATAGGCACCGAAGTAGAAGAATCTACATGCTATGAAGTGGTGTGGATTTCAGTTGTAATTTACTCCAGTTTTCTGGAGTAAATTATTATGATTGTGTCAGTCTGTGGTGGCCCCGCTTAGGCCCCTTGCAGACAAGCGAGTATTCTGCACGGGTGCAATGCGTGATGCGAACGCATTGCGCCCGCACTGAGTCCGGACCCATTTATTTCAATGGGTCTGTGTACATGAGCGTTGATTTTCGCGCATCACTTGTGCGTTGCGTGAAAATCGCAGTATGTTCTATATTCAGCCTTTTTCACGCAACGCTGGCCCCATAGAAGTGAATGGGGCTGTGTTAAAATCGCATTGCATCCGCAAGGAAGTGCGGATGCGACGCGTTTTTCACTGATGGTTGCTAAGAGATGTTGTTTGTAAACCTTCAGTTTTTTATCACGCGCGTGCAAAACGCATTAAATCGCATTGCACCCGCGGGAAAAAAACTGAACAACTGAATCGCATACAAAACTGAATGAACTTGCTTGCGAAATCGCACATTTTTTACTGAACGCATCCGGACCTATTCCACTCACGCTCGTCTGCAAGGGGCCTTATTCCACCAAGTTCCCCCCCATTTAATAAAAAAAATGTGGTGGATGGAATAAAGATGCTTGGGCAAAATGTGTGACTTGAATGCTAGAAAACTGGTGTACACATTTTGTAACTGATTCCCAAAGTGTTTTTCCTGAAAAAGCAAAAAAGTAAAATAGACTGATAGCATTGTGCTTTCACTGTTATCATAACTAGGGACAAGCAAAGCGAGCTTCAGATCCAAGATCCAAAGTGGATTCCCTCCAAACTTCATTTTAATGCTGTACAGAGACCCTCCAGACTTCGGTGATAACTCACTTCGCCTCGCCAGAGCGCATTCATTTTAATGCTGTACAAAGACAGATCTCTATACATCATTAAAAAGAAGTTTGGAGTGATGTGACTTTGGATTTTGGATCTGAAGCCTGCTTTGCTCATCCCTTATCATAACAGCAACAACAACAAAAAAAGTTTCAGTTCCTTTGGTTTTTTTCTACTAGAGTTCAAAGTTTTTTTTTAACTTAAGGCTTGTTCACAGCTGTATTGGCGGCTTCTGTTTGGGGCTTCCGAAACGGATTCCAGCAAAAAGACCAGACAAAAAAGTCCTTTTTGTTCGGTAAAAAAACAGGATCCCGTATGGAAACTGAATAGATCTCATTGTAGTCAATTGTGTCTGTTCAGCTCAGTTAATTTCAGCTACTGTATGTGCGACACTTCTGTTATTTTCGTTGTTCTGCTCCTATAATCTCCGATTTGTTATATGCCTCTCTTATGGACCTCCACTGTAACCAATTTTTGGAGATAACAACCTAAGGGCCCGTTCACACAGTGGATTTTGGTCGTTCACTTCAGAAGCCGCAGACCCGCTCTTTTCTTAGCTCCACTGAATGAAGCTAAACTGCACCGACAAGCCCCTTCTTGGTGCGGCTTTAAACTGCCAGGACACTAACTTCAGCACTGCCTCCTGTTGGAACCAGTGGGAGGCAGACGCCACACGGCCGCCTGCGGAATTTTGGGGCGGTGTCTGCATCAAAATTCCTATGGAAAAATCCATTGTGTGAATGGGTCCTAAGCGCTAGGCCACACATCCGAGAGGACCTGTGTATTGCCTCTTAATTTTGGCACATCTCAGCAGACTTCATACTAAGAATGTGTATAAAATGCTAATCTTGGTAAACTTCCACCAATGATTTTTAAGAGTTTCATTTAGCATACAGTTTACATTCTAGCAGATTTTTCTTGTATTTTCTTAAGATGTTTTTAGATAGAAGCGTCTTGTACATGGCATAGGTTATTACATGTGTTATATTTTGACTTGTCTGCGGGTAGATTGTTGCCTTGTTTTAGGATTATATTTTGTTTGATAGCTATCAACAGAATTGATAAATGAGGTCTTTGGTGGAAGAGGAGAAGAGAGTAGTAGTTGTTTAAGGCCTCATGCACACGACCGTTGTGTGCATCCGCGTCCGTTCCGTCATTTTTCATTGTTTAGCGGGGGTCCCATTCATTTCTATGGAGCTGTGAAAAAAAACTGATAGTCCTCAGTTTTTTCTCCGCGTCCGTGATCCGTGATTCCAGTCCGTCAAAAAAATATAACCTGTCCTATTCTTGTCAGTGGAAAACGGAGGACGGACCCATTCAAGTCAATGGGTCCGTCCAAAAAAACGGATGCACAACTGGTATGTCATCCGTGTCCGCGTCCGTTTTTTTCTACAAGACCTTGGTGCAATAAAATTACACTTTTCATTAACCTTCCTTTTTTTCCCCCTGTCAGACAAAAAAAAAAGCAAGACACAAGGAAACACGACTGAAGCAAAATCGGACACGGACCACTGAAGCCAAATCACTGACAGTGAAAAAACACTGTCGTGTGCATGAGGCCTTAACGTAATGCTTTCCAGGAGCTGAAGTGTTTAAAGCACTCTAACTAAAGTCACTTCTTGAATGAACTTTTTGTGTTCTTTTAAGATGCAGGTAGGCGGAGCACTACAAAAGTATAGTGTATTTCAAATTAAATAAATTCAGTGCAGAAAGGGCAAGTCACAAAGCACCTTTGTTCAGCAGTATGGATTTTCATGAGGTAATAGGAGCGGCCACCTGAAAGAACACTGTAAAGTCACATCTATCTCCTCCGTGAGAAGGACACACTTGCAGGCACAGAGTGGTTCACATGAAGATTGCTTTCACAGTTGACATTTTGAAGACACTTTGCCTTATATATATATAAGTAATTATATAATATCAAATAGTGTAGGGATTGTCTCTTATTCGGGGGTCAGTCTCACAGAATTGCCTTCATCATCACTTGGTTTCAGGTCCAAACAGTGCGATTTATTTGACACTCTTCATACACAGCATGGCATAAAACAAAAGCCTGCCCGTCTGGGCTCTACCTAAACATAATAAACATCGTATCCCTAACTCGGCTATACGATAGCGTTCACACATGGAACCAGGTGCGGCTTACCCCAGACATACAGTCCACCAGCCCTCAGGCTGTAACAAATGCAGTACCTTTGGAGGGGGTTGTGGTCTAGCAGTCCTCCCGACTCTGACCTTTCAATGCTTGTTCCCGGACGTCGCTGAGTCCCCCAAAGTCCAGGCTATTGCACAGCCTCGTGGCCCCTCAGCCTTGCCTAGCTGAGACCACACTGAGAGAGCCTCACCAGGCCTCTGTCTGCACACTCTCCAGAGTGAGACACACCCAATTCCAGCAACCAGATTAAATGGAATCCCTGGACGTGAGCACGCCCTAAGTCCCGGACTGGAGCATGGGGAACAGGCACCCACCCAGCACATTGCCTGTTCCCAGTAAAAGCCCGTCCCGGACTAGCTGGAACCAGCTATTCTAACTATATTGGTGTCCACCAGCTAACTTAGTGGCCACCTATCTAGGGGCCTTTACTCCACCAGGACCGGGCCCCTTGGTGACACGCTCCCGGTGCAAACAACACCCCTTTTATCATGCTTCCCCGGAACTTTACTGCACACCTCAATGTTCACATTGCCACAATAGTAATTAATAAACACTAAAAGCATGTATTTCATAAGATGCCACACATGAAAGGATGTGCACTCTGCTCCAGGTAGAGGTTGTAGGGATGTTTAAACTGTATTTTCTTCTTTTCTTCCACCTATCGCAGACATACACAGTTGAGTCACATTATTATGACCACTTTCGACGTCGGCAGTGCGTAGCTTATGGAGGAAGTTGTGTTGGGAGCTGGCTTGATGGGTGTATAAGTCTGCACACATATTCCTCGTTGCTGTCATGGGTAAAAGGTGCGATTTATCAGAGTTGCAAAAAGGGATGATTATTGGCTTTCGGGGACAAGGGTGTCAGTATTTCTGAAAAAGTGCAGCTTGCAAATTGTTCTCGTGCTGCTGTAGTGAAAGTATATCGTGAATAGACCAAAGGGACAGATGAGACTAGGCGACGTGAAAACCGCGGAGCACCAGGTGCCATTTATGTGAGAGGTGAACGTCTGCTATGAAGTTGCATAAGGGCAGACCAACGCAATACAGTGGAGCAGCTCAATGCCAAAATGAACCAAGGAGCTATCAGGCTTGTATCCGAAACAACGATTCGGCGAACCCTACAGCAGTATTGGGCTCCAAAGCAGATGGATGGTCACTGCACCTCTTGCATCAGCAGAAAAGGCTTCAATGTTAATGGCAGTATCGGAATTGGACTTCCGCTGACTGGCAAAGGCTTGTCTTCTCCGATAGGTCACATTTTCATCTTCATCGAACAGATGGTTATTGGTGTGTCAGGCCAGAAACGTCAGAGAACAAACACCCTGCAACGACTGGTGTAAAAACACAAGCTGGTGGTGGCTGCATTATGGTCTGGGGAATGTTTTCATGACATTCTATAGGCCCACTCATCCATGTAGAAGGCACTCTCATACAATTTGAGTATGAATGAATCGATACTTGCACATCAAGCACACACACCCATACATGCTTTGGATGGATGTTATCTTCCAGAAAGACATTGTGACATATCACACGGCTAGAAATGTTCAACATTGGTTGGAAGGGCATGACCAAGAATTCAATGTACTACACTGGCCCCCTAATTCCCCAGACCTGAACTCAATTGAGTATCTGTGGGACCACCTCTATCATCATTTTTGGCCTGTGGTTCTTCCCCCACGCAACCTCCAGCAGCTGTGGGATGCACTGCAGTCATCATGGCTCCAGATACCTGTGATAACTTACCAGGACCTTATAGAGACACTCCAAGCTTGTTTAGCTGCTGTCTCTGCGGTTACTCTGGATATTAGCTGGTGGTCATAATAATATGACTCTACTGTGTATATACAGTAGGTGAGGTGGCTGTACATTCATGTGTCTCTCTTCACTAAAGTCTATGAGAACGGTGAAGATGCCAGAGACAGAAAAACGTATAGACTTAAAAAGAAAGAGTTATACACATGTGTGGTTCTTTCTGTACATCTTCTCAGCAGGACAGGATGGCAATCAGGGGACCCCCATTTTCTTGAATGGGCCCCATAGCAAAATTTAGCATGGGCCCCCTTGCCCCACCCAGTGTGCCAGTATATGCGCTTCAAACACTCCTAGGCAATGCAGAATACAAAGCACAAATCGCCAGATTTCTGCTGAATTTAAAGAGGTTGTGTCACTTCAGCAAATGGCATTTATCATGTAGAGAAAGTTAATACAAGGCCCTTACTAATGTACTGTGATTGTCCATATTGCCTCCCTTGCTGGCTGGATTCATTTTTCCATCACATTATACGCTCCTCGTTTCCATGGTATTACCACCATGCAATCCAGCTCCGGTGGCTATGCTTGCACACTATAGGAAAAAGCACCAGCTTATGTGAGCTCCCGCATATTTCTCAATGTATTTACAGACACTGTCATACATACATTATTACATCTACATGCAGCTCTAAATCACTGCTTTCCTTTACATAATGTATTACAAAACTGGCTGCCACCACAAGGGGGAGCTCAGTGCATAGGAATTTATGTAGGTACTGTAATAATCTCTTTGCATTAAGCTCCCCCTAGTGGCAGCGCTTTCATGTCAGGAAGAGAGAAAGTTCAGTGCCGGGCCACATACTTCCTTGGGACCCATAGAATTCATATAGTTTGCCTCTATTGAAGGTATGCCACTGGTCCCAGGGGTGAGCAGTGTACAACCACCCCTGTAGAGTTTGCTGCCCAAACAGTATTGGCTCCTCACTTTTTCAGCATATCCACCTTCCCTAGCAAAACTTACTCCCCATCTTCGGGCTCCCAGTATTTTGTCATGTCGCTGCTCATTGTGCCCACATTACAATGGCTTGGCTTGTTATTTATATAGTACTTACTGTCCTAAAGTATAGTTCCACACAGATAATGCCATAAAAAGGAATAGTGCAAATCATATAGTGCCCATCAAAATATTTCCATATGCACAACACCCCCAAGCAGTGTCAATCTTTGTGGGTGGTGGCCCCTAGATCCCGAAGGTGGTGGAGGCCGTCAGGGTCTGTGCCCCATATGCTGTTCCAATAATCCAGCCCTGCCTGGCAAGGTTGTCATTTACCTTTCCAAGGCAAGATAAAATACTGGTAAGGTAGGCTCCAGACATATGGAATATTGTATATAGTGGGCCGATTTTTACTCCGCTGTCATTGGCATCTGCCCAGGTCTGCCTTCTGATGACAATATACAGATCTGTTATGTAGGATTACAACTCATGTGGGAGTTGTAAGGTAACCCTACTGAATGTCGTACAGGTTTTCCATGTAACTAGGAAATTATTAAATAGGATTTTAAGAACCTTACAAAAAAAAGACATTTTGTGCCAAAATTGCCAGCCTGAGATACACCAAAAAATCTGCAATACAGAAAGCAACTTTGTAGTAAATTAGATTTCAGTAACACTAAGGTCACGGACTACTACCTGAGGTGATGGAGTGATCTGGATGTTTGCAGAATTGATTGTGTACAAACAGCGCCCCCTATGCAAAAACCTATATTTATGGTTGATTTTTCATAATACTGTCAAGATATGTGTGGTGGGGAATTTGTCATAAGGGGAATATTTGAAGTCAGTTTTGCTTGAGTCTGTGTTGGGGTACTTTATACCACATTTATCAAATGTTGCATGTTTTTTGATAAATTTGTGTTATCCTGAAAGTGCTTGACGAGTTTCCCATACTGATGACCTATCCTAACCCCGCTGATCAGCTGTTTGAAGAGAATGCAGCGCTTGTACGAGTGGTGCCATCTCTTCACTCTTTAGGCTTCTTTCACACTGGCGTTAGCCTTGTCCGGGTCCATACTAACATTCTTCAAACAGCTGATTGCCTGGGTTCCCGGGAGTCGGACCCCCGCCGTTCTGATATTGATGACCTAACCTGAGGATAGGTCATCAATATAGGAAACCGGCAAACCCCCAAACCCTTTTAACCTAACACTTTTTTTCTAGAAAAACTACTGGAGTGAGATTGCGACTTTCCAAAAATTTGCAAATGCCCCATTTTGCGACTTTTCGAAGCCGGAATTCTGGAGTGAAGACATGATAAATCAGGGCCATAGGCTATTAGGTGCATAGAGTCAGCTGTATGAAGTAATGGTGCCAATATCTAAAGTGGTTGTAAATGCTGTGACATCATTGTACATGAAATATGTTACACAGCTGGAAAGCCCATAACAATCACAAAGCACAATTTTTGTTCTGCATTTCCTTTCACTGGATAACAGGAACTAGGCATGGACTAATTAATACATGAGATATACAGATAAGGTAGTTCCTAGAACTACTGCTATGAAGAACTTGAATTCCGGTACCACTTGCAGAAACAGTTTTTCATTGTTCCAATTTTCCGCATTAAAGTCAATGGTAGAAAAAGCATGGAGAGGTATTAAAGGGGTTCTGCAGTTTGTTTAAACTGATGATCTATCCTCTGGATAGATCATCAGCATCTGATCGGCGGGGGTCAGACACCCAGGACCCCCGCCAATCAGCTGTTTGAGAAGGCAGCGGCGCTCCAGGTGAACAGAGCTTAGCCGCGCCCAGGCCAGTTGACACAAGTCGTGACGTCACTGGGCCTGCGGTAAACAGTGAGAAGGACGCGCCGCTCCCTTCCCAAACAGCTAATCGGCAGGGGTCCCGGGTGTCGGACCCCCGCCTATCAGATGCTGATGATCTATCCAGAGGATAGATCACCAGTTTAAACAAACTGCAGAACCCCTTTAATGGAAACCCCTTTTCCTATGGTAGTGTAGGATTTAAAAAAAAAAAGAGACTCTCCTGTTACCAGCGCACTGGTTCCAACACAAGCTTCCTTCTCCTCCAATTCCTGCTGGACCAGAAGTGTGACGTGCCACCTACATATACGTTACCCTAGCCTCAGCGTTGATGTTTGCAGGCATGGCATGTGACCACTGCTAAGGCTACTAAATGGCTGGCAGGGGTAACATGCATGTAGATGACACGTCACATTCCAGGTCCAGTGGGGACTGGAAAAAGAGAAGGGAGCTCAGTACTAGAACTGGAGCGCCGTTTACTGGTGTGTTTTTTTTTTTTCTTTAACCTTGTGCAACCCACCCCAACCCCTCAGCCATATGAAAATAGGGTTCTGGTATTGTTTAATATCTTTATCAGCGAAATTGCAGAAGGCCTGGATGGTAAGGTGTGTCTTTTTGCTGATGACACAAAGATTTGTAACAGGGTTGATGTTCCTGGAGGGATACACCAAATGGAAAAGGATTTAGGAAAACTAGAGGAATGGTCAAAAATCTGGCAACTAAAATTTAATGTTGATAAGTGCAAGATAATGCACCTGGGGCGTAAAAACCCAAGAGCAGTATCTGAGGAAAGGGATTTAGGGGTCATTATTTCAGAAGACTTAAAGGTAGGCAGACAGTGTCATAGAGCAGCAGGAAATGCTAGCAGAATGCTTGGGTATATAGGGAGGCATTAGCAGTAGAAAGAGGGAGGTGCTCATGCCGCTGTACAGAGCACTAGTGAGACCTCATTTGGAGTATTGTGCTCAGTACTGGAGACCATATCTCCAGAAGGATATTGATACTTTGGCGAGAGTTCAGAGAAGAGCTACTAAACTAGTACATGGATTGCAGACTTAAGATTAAAGGACCTTAACATGTATAGCTTGGAAGAAAGACGAGACAGAGGGGATATGATAGAAACTTTTAAATACATAAAGGGAATTAACAAGGTAAAAGAGGAGAGAATATTTAAAAGAAGAAAAACTGCTACAAGAGGACATAGGGGCAAAGGTTTAAAAGTAATATCAGGAAGTATTACCGTATTTTTCGCCCCATAAGACGCACTTTTTCCCCCCAAAAAATGGGGGGGAAATGCCCCTGCATCTTATGGGGCGAATGCTGACATTTTTACATCGCAGGCTGCGATGTATGAGCGAGCGGGGGGGGGACTGGGAGGAGGAGCTGGGGGCCGGCAATTGCGGCGGGGCCAGTGCAGTCACTGTACTCCGGCCCCGCCGCTCCAGTGCTGCACTATACAAATATAAAATGTCTCATTCAATTAAAAGTGATTAAACATGCCCCCCCACTTTTAATATTACCGTACACCCTAACAGCTTCTGTAGAATGCAGGCAGGCCGGGCGGGCGGCAGCGTAATTCTCTGATGTCACGTACCTGCGCCGCCTACTTTATGAATCAGTTAGTGACGCGTCGGCCGCCCGGCCTCCCTGCCTGCGTTGTACAGAAGCTGTTAGGATGTACGGTAATATTAGGAGTGAGGGGGCATGTTTAATCACTTTTAGTTGAATAGGGACATTTTATATTTGTATACTGCAGCACTGGAGCGGTGGGGGGGGGGGGAATCTGTGGATGACAGTTTTATGGGGGACATCTGTGGATGGCACTGTTAAGGGGTGGGGGGGGGTCTGTGGATGGCACTGTTATGGGCTGGGGGGTCTGTGGATGGCACTGTTATGGGGTGGGGGGTCTGTGGATGGCACATATATAACAGTGCTATCCACAGATCCCCCATAACAGTGGCATCCACAGATCCCCCATAACAGTGGCATCCACAGATCCCCCATAACAGTGCTATCCACAGATCCCCATAACAGTGCCATCCACAGATCCCCCATAACAGTACCATCCACAGATCCCCCATAACAGTGCCATCCACAGATCCCCAATAACAGTGCCATCCACTGATCTCCCATAACAGTGCCATCCACAGATCCCCCATAACAGTGCCATCCACAGATCCCCATAACAGTGCCATCCACAGACCCCCCATAACAGTGCCATCCACAGATCCCCCATAACAGTGCCATCCACAGATCCCCCATAACAGTGCTATCCAAAGATCCCCCATAACAGTGCCATCCACAGATCCCCCATAACAGTGCCATCCACAGATCTCCCATAACAGTGCCATCCACAGATCTCCCATAACAGTGCCATCCACAGATCTCCCATAACCGTGCCATCCACAGATCCCCCATAACAGTGCCATCCACAGATCCCCCATAACAGTGCCATCCACAGATCCCCCATAACAGTGCTATCCAAAGATCCCCCATAACAGTGCCATCCACAGATCCCCCATAACAGTGTCAGCCACAGATCCGGCCTGTAACAGTATCCTTCACAGATCCCCCCCCCATAACAGTGTCCGTCACAGATCCCCCCCATAACAGTGTCCGTCACAGATCCCCCCCATAACAGTGCGTCATCCACAGATCCCCCATAACAGTGCGTCATCCACAGATCCCCCCCATAACAGTGCGTCATCCACAGATCCCCCATAACAGTGCCATCCCCAGATCCCCCATAAGTGTCCTTCACAGATCCCCCATAACAGTGCCATCCCCAGATCCCCCTATAACAGTGTCCTTCACAGATCCCCCATAACAGTGTCCTTCACAGATCCCCCATAATAGTGCCATCCACAGACCACCATTAGTTCCAAACCCACCAAAAGCACACCTTTTGGTTAAAAAAAAATTTTTTTTTTATTTGCCTCCCCAAAAACCTAGGTGCATCTTATAGGGTGAAAAATACGGTACTTTACTGAGAGAGTAGTGGATGCATGGAATAGCCTTCCTGCAGAAGTGGTAGCTGCAAATACAGTGAAGGAGTTTAAGCATGCATGGGATAGGCATAAGGCCATCCTTCATATAAGATAGGGCCAGGGGCTATTCATAGTATTCAGTATATTGGGCAGACTAGATGGGCCAAATGGTTCTTATCTGCCGACACATTCTATGTTTCTATGTTTCTATGAAATAAATAGAAGCAATTCCTGGAAAACATGAAGTTTTCAAAAGCAAAGGGTGAATGCATTTTTTTGGACACATGCTGTTTATACTGAACTCAGTTGGCGGCTCCATTCTGCATTTTCATGGTCTACTGCTTGGAGACTGAGCTGTGGTTGCTGCTACAATAAAAAGCACTTACAGTTAACCTGGGCAGATCGAAATTTCACAAACTAACTTGTGGCAAAGGTGGCATCCTATGACCATGCCACATTTAGTTACATAGTTAATACGGTTGAAAAACGACCTAAGTCAATCAAATCTTTTCGGCACAATCCATACTACTATGAATGAGATTATCTGGTTGCATGCTTGAGTTTATGTACCTGCTCATAATGGGTGTAACTGAAAACACCCAAACTCAATAATTAGGAGTGGTTTGACAGGCACAAAGCGGAGCACATTAATTAAAGGGAGTCTGTCACCAGGAAATTCACTGTTTAACCAAGCACAATGTCTTGTAGGACTAGCTTAGCTGAATGTTCTGATACATTTCACTTAGTGATGTTTGGTTCATTCTGGGAAAAAAGTATTTTTAATCTATACGCAGATTAGCAGTTAAGTGCACCAAGGGCGGGCCTAAGCCACCCTGTGCAACACTGCTCTTCCGCCGTCCTCTGCCAGCCCCTTCTTCTCCTTTTTGAGTGACTGGATAAGGTGAGATGACTCTGCAGGAACCTGACTCTGTCAGACCAGAAGGAGAGAGGGGGTCTGGCAGGGGAAGCAGTAAGAGCAAGGGTGCACAGGGGGTCTTGGGTCCATCCTCTGGGCACTTAACTGCTAATCTGCATATAGATTAAAAGTACTTTAGCAAAGTATTTGGGGTCATTTATCATGCCCCTACGCCAGAATACCGCTGTAAAAACAGTCGCAAACTGTGGGTTTGCAACTTTTTAAATGACATTTGGCAAATGGTGTTTTTACTACACCCTTGGTGCTTTCCAAAAAGGGGGCATGGTATGGTGGTTGTGGGGCCATTGAAGATGGCAGATTTATCATTTTCTCCAGTTTTCTCATATAAATAACTGAAATCTACACCAGCTACCAGCTGGAGTAGATATCATTCTAGGCACGCGGACCGGTATTGATAAGTGTCTGGTTTTAGGTTAGGTTTCCATGTTCATGTTTTCCGATGCAGTTTTTGAAGCCACAACCAGGTGTGCCTGCATCAGAAAACCTGCCTAAGGCCTCTTTCACACTTGCGTTGTTGGGATCCGGCATGCACTTCCGTTGCCGGAGGTGCCTGCCGGATCCGTAACAACGCAAGTGTACTGAAAGCATTTGAAGACGGAACCGTCTTCCAAATGCTTTCAGTGTTACTATGGCACCCAGGACGCTATTAAAGTCCTGGTTGCCATAGTAGGAGCGGGGAGCGGGGGAGCGGTATACTTACAGTCCGTGCGGCTCCCCGGGCGCTCCAGAATGACGTCAGAGCGCCCCATGCGCATGGATGACGTGATCCATGTGATCACGTGATCCATGCGCTTGGGGCGCCCTGACGTCACTCTGGAGCGCCCGGCGAGCCGCACGGACGGTAAGTATGCTGCTCCCCCGCTCCCCGCTACACTTACCATGGCTGTCAGGACTTTAGCGTCCCGGCAGCCATGGTAACCACTCTGAAAAAGCTAAATGTCGGGTCCGGCAATGCGCCGAAACGACGTTTAGCTTAAGGCCGGGTCCGGATCAATGCCTTTCAATGGGCATTGATCCCGGATCCGGCCTTGCGGCAAGTCTTCAGGATTTTTGGCCGGAGCAAAAAGCGCAGCATGCTGCGGTATTTTCTCCGGCCAAAAAACGTTCCGTACCGGAACTGAAGACATCCTGATGCATCCTGAACGGATTTCTCTCCATTCAGAATGCATTAGGATAATCCTGATCAGTATTCTTCCGGCATAGAGCCCCGACGACGGAACTCTATGCCGGAAGACAATAACGCAAGTGTGAAAGAGCCCTAAGTCTGCTTTCACATATAGAATTTTGCTGGCATTTTTCTGCATGTCAGGATCACGACTTAGACTCAGGATGGGGAAAAAGTACAGATGGGTGTTACCAGTTGGGGGTGTGTCTCTGCGCATTCTGATACCAGCAGCATTGATTGGACAGTCAGATAAGGCTACTTTCACACTTGCGGCAGAGTGATCCGGCAAGCAGTTCAGTCGCCAAAAATCCCTGATCAGTCTAAAAATGCATTGAAATGCCGGATCCGTCTTTCCGGTGTCATCCGGCAAAACAGAACCGGCTTATTTTTTTTTTTTCACCTTTTTCTCGGTTTGCGCATGCGCAGAACAGAAGGACGGATCCGGCATTCCGGTATTTTGAATGCTGGATCCGGCACTAATACATTCCGATGGGAAAAAAATGCTGAATCCGGCATTCAGGCAAGTCTTCTGTTTTTTTAGCCGGAGATAAAACAGCAGCATGCTGCTGTTTTATCTTTTGCCTGATCAGTCAAAATGACTGAACTGAAGACATCCTCATGCATCCTGAATGGATTACTCTCAATTCAGAATGCATGGGGATAAAACTGATCAGTTATTTTCCGGCATTGAGCCCTTTTGACAGAACTCAGTGCCGGAAAAGAAAAACACTAGTGTGAAATGTACCCTAAACCTGCTACTGGTTACACCCAGCAGTACCTTTACTGCAGACTGCTGGCTATTTATTTGTAAACTTTTAGCAGGAATAATAGACATAGAGTCATAAGAATATATGCTCCAGAATTGTTATTATATGGGGAACGCAAGTACTTACTAAAACAGACATGTCAGGACTGGGGACAGGTCCTCTTTAAAATGTTTTCTCAGTTAATATTGTTTTGTTAAAAAAATTGGCGTCTTATATAAACTTCAAAATAGAATTAATATTAGGTTGTGGTGACATTTTGTTGGCCCATTCTTCGTAGATGTTGCTGGAGATGAACTGAAAATCATTATGATTTGACATGTGAGCTAAATGACGATACTTATGTCCACTCGATACAAGAGATGTCACAAGATCAGTCACTCAGTAGTTGTCACTGCACACATAAAGGTCTGCTTTTAGTAGATGGATGATGTGTGTCTCACGTTTCCATCTATGACACAACCTCCATAAACTATCATAGTACAGGCTCCCAGCGACCGCACGGTATGAGCTTGCCCTTCACATTCTCATAAGGAATAATTAGTACTGTATATCCGAACAGATGTAAAATTTACAGACGTACATAAGGGAAAATAAATAATAAGGATTACCATAAAATCTATGGCTAGATATCCTACAGCTTCCTTGCTTCAAAGGGTTCTCTCATTAGAGACAACCTCTTTCAGAATCCATCCCAGTTACTGTCGATCCCTCAGCCAGAGTGTCCAGAAAAACAGCTGATTTTGCCGGGAAAAGCCTTGGGAAGCGAGGGATTTGTAATGTATATGGCGGCCATTCAGATGAATGGCCTTTCTGTAAAACAAGGATAGCTTGAGTCCATCAAGATTGGGAGCCACGTGTGCAGAGAAACACTCCATTTTGGTTTGTAGAAGGAGGTCCCAAAAAGGGTACCCTCTGTCCTTATGTTTTAACAAGGCATTAAGAAAGCATTTGTTTTAATGAGACAACCCCTTCAAGGCTGGTTTCAGACAGCAAAAAGGCAGATCCGGACCTTCTGTCATTCTGTGGTTCATCTGATCTGAGATGAAATTACAATCTTCATTATAACATTGTACTGGGACCATCAAAGAAGGCACTGGAATCTGAGACTTCAAATCTGCCTCTGTCTGTAGAACAGGAATAAGGGGACCCCATTCCCACTGCAGTTTGTGGGGCTGTTTGTTGAGCCAAAGTCACAAGTGGATGCACCAAAAATGAGAAGTATATGTCCTTTATTTATATTTTTCATTCCTTTTGAATCTTCCTGGCTTTAGCCAAAAAACTACACTAAAAGCTGTTGTTTTTTTTTTCCAAAAATGCTTTGTGAAACCACCCTGACGGAAGTTTTAAACCAAATACTTTTGTAGTAGTTTTTGTACTAGTAGTGTATTTTTGTAGAAGTTGAATCAAACTGCTACAGTACATGTAAATCCGCAAATACAGAAGTAGATGTTACAGCGGCGGCCCATGGCTGTCAGGGTAGTTTTGACTCTCGATGCAGGCTGCTAAGCCTCTATCTCTCTCTCTGCCCATAGGGCGCTCGCGCACACTCCCACTGGCCCTGATCCTCACCAGCCAGGCTGGCCATCTTGGGGTACTTAAGGCACTTTCCTCTGTGGGAAGGTGCCTAAGCTATAGGTTCTAGTTTGCTAATGTCCTGCAACGGTGTGCTGTTTTAAGTGTCTTACTGTGTACCGACTTCTGCATGTTTAATGAACTTGACCTTTCGCTGTCTAACCTGACCTATGCCTGATCTCTATACTGCCCACTCTGTGTTCAGACTGTTTATCGGATTGCACATACTCTATCAGTCCTGACCTTGTGCTGCCTGAGACAAAACTTTAAACAGCATGCCAAATTCTCGACCTAACCCCTTCCCTCCAGCCAGAGGTGTAACTTGACCAGTATGCACTTTCTATAATACCAGTGTCTTCTTATACACCACAAGGATCTTTGGGCCCCCTCAGGCTCCTGGGCTCGGTAGCAACTCCTACCTCTGCACCCCCTATAGCTATGCCCCTGGATTTGCCTAATCCCACGGTGCTAAACACTGGAGTCTCTTGACCATCGTGGGTCTGCAATCACTTGAACAGAGACTACTCCGAGAGGTAGTAGCCTGGTGTTTCCCCTGTAGCAAAGTCCAGATCCCTGTATAGAGGTTAAGGAGTGAAAACCAGGTGGGGGCCACTTTGATAATGCCCTTGGTAGTAGACCTAAGCCAAATAGTGACACAGTGGATCCACACTTGTTGTGTAACACTGGCTAAGAAGTATCAGCCTTTGGCCTCATGCACACGGCCGTTGTTTTGGTCCGCATCCGAGCACCGTTTTGGCGGCTTGGATGCGGACCCATTCACTTCAATGGGGCCGCAAAAGATGCGGACAGCACTCCGTGTGCTGTCCGCATCCGTTGCTCCGTTCCGTGGCCCCGCTAAAAAAATAGAACATGTCCTATTCTGGTCTGCGCTTCGCGGACAAGAATAGGCATTTATATTAAAGGCTGTCCGTGCAGTTCCGTCAATTGCGGAACGTGCACACACGGAAGCCGTTCGTGTTTTGCGGATCCGGGATTTGCGGACCGCAAAACACAACACGGTCGTGTGCATGAGGCCTTTCTCTAATGTTTCCATTTCATTATGGATCCACTGCTGGCTTTGGCTCAAACAATGATGACTTACTCCATGTGTGATTCCACCTTTTGTCTATTTCGTAAAAGGTGAAACTAAAAAATTATATCATACTGAATGTCCATTTCCAGCGTCAGTCTATTATTCAGCATTTTGAACTTGCTCCAAGGGGCAGTTTTCATCTAAAGAACACAATCTGTATTGGGTTCAGATTTTGGGAAGACAAGAAGTGAGCTGGAAGGAATTAATTGCATTTGAGGGAGCAGAAAAGTTACTGAAGCAAAATGATTTAATGAGCCTACAGAAAAGGAACGGCAAAGGTGTCACTTTCTAAAATCTTGTACAAATGTCTATTTTTTTTTCTTTTATAGATAAGTCTATTTATATATTCTTATATCTTATGTATATTAGCCTTGTTTTTGAAAGGACTTCCCATTTATAAGAACATTTTTCAATGCAATATTTTAGGGTGGGTTATGTCTAATAGATTTTACTGCATTATCGTTCAAAATACTGTGCACTGTAGTAGTTGCAGTGATCATTAAAGAGTAAATGACCCTATAGACTAGAGGGACCAATTTATCAGTTGGCCTGTGTTAAAGGGTTGTCTCACTTCAGCAAATAACATTTATAATGTAGAGAACGTTAATACTATATTGTGATTGTCCATATTGCTTCCTTTGCTGGCTTTGCTTTGATTCGTTATACCATAACATTATACACTGCTTGTGTCCATGGTTACGACCACTCTGCAACCCAGCAGCAGTGGTTGTGCTTGTACACTGTAGGAAAAAGCAGTATATATTGATTAACTGAGGATAGGTCATCATTATATACTGCCTGCACAACCCATTTAAACACAGATCCCTGAGCAATCTGGCACACAATCCTGACTGCTCAACACTGAGGATAGGCAATGATAGCACTTATGTTTATTTTTTTGGGGTTTGATTTTGTTGACATTGAAAAAAGTTTTGTTTTTTTTCCTAGCTTTTCTTCTTTTCACATTTTAATGTGTTTTTTTTTCTGGCATTGTTGAGAGGGCTTTTGTAGTTTGTGGTGCTTTTTTTATTGGCTTTTCTAGGCAAAATTTGGCAATTCCAGATGGTGGAAGGAAAGTTATGGGAAATAATAAAGAGGACCTGTCATTGATTTTTTTAAATTTTTATTTAATTAAATACCTTTTCTTGCCCCCGCTAATGCTGCCACCCTGCCTGTTTATTTTCAAATATCACTCGTACGCCCCGCTGTGCCCCCCGGTAGTTTTCCCGCTCAGTATGTTAATACTCTTTGGAACTTGTTTGGGGCTGCTTATCCACCATCCGGACTATCCTGCGTTGACACCTTTCATCAATGTAATATGTAATATGTTAATACTGTAATATGTTAATACTGAGCATCGGTACAGGGAGGAGGAGACGCCAGGGTTTCTTAATGGGCGTCTCCATCTCCCTGGCTGTGCCGCTGTCCAATCACAGCAGAGAGCGTCACAGCCAGGAAGAAGGAGACGCCCATTAAGAAACCCTGGCGTCTCCTCGTCCCTGTACCGATATTTAACCTCTTAACAGTCATGTTAAAATTGGGAAAACCCTCCCAAAAATGTCACTTTTTTAATTGTAGCTTTTGAATGTGTGTCTGCAGTAAATCTTGTTGGCGCACAACTCAGGGGACACTATTGCATTTTTATCCCCTTAGTGACATCATAAATTTTAGCCTTAAGGACTAATAATATTTTCTAGCAGTTCTAGCAGTCATAACCTTTTTTAATATTTTTTAATGTTTTTTTTTATTTTGCGGGATTAGGTGTAGGTTTTTTAACCACCTCCGGACCGCCTAACGCAGGATCGCGTTCCGGAGGTGGCAGCCCTGCGCAGAGTCACGCATATATGCGTCATCTCGCGATGGCCGAGATTTCCTGTGAACGCGCGCACACAGGCGCGCGCGCTCACAGGAACGGAAGGTAAGAGAGTTGATCTCCAGCCTGCCAGCGGCGATCGTTCGCTGGCAGGCTGGAGATGTGTTTTTTTTAACCCCTAACAGGTATATTAGACGCTGTTTTGATAACAGCGTCTAATATACCTGCTACCTGATCCTCTGGTGGTCCCCTTTGTTTGGATCGACCACCAGAGGACACAGGTAGCTCAGTAAAGTAGCACCAAGCACCACTACACTACACTACACCCCCCCCCCCCCCCCCGTCACTTATTAACCCCTTATTAGCCCCTGATCACCCCTGATCACCCCATATAGACTCCCTGATCACCCCCCTGTCATTGATTACCCCCCTGTCATTGATCAACCCCCTGTAAAGCTCCATTCAGACGTCCGCATGATTTTTACGGATCCACTGATAGATGGATCGGATCCGCAAAACGCATCCGGACGTCTGAATGAAGCCTTACAGGGGCGTGATCAATGACTGTGGTGATCACCCCATATAGACTCCCTGATCACCCCCCTGTCATTGATTACCCCCTGTCATTGATTACCCCCCTGTAAAGCTCCATTCAGATGTCCGCATGATTTTTACGGATGCACTGATAGATGGATCGGATCCGCAAAACGCATCCGGACGTCTGAATGAAGCCTTACAGGGGCATGATCAATGACTGTGGTGATCACCCCATATAGACTCCCTGATCACCCCCCTGTAAAGCTCCATTCAGATGTCCGCATGATTTTTACGGATGCACTGATA
Source organism: Bufo bufo (assembly GCF_905171765.1). NCBI lineage: Eukaryota > Metazoa > Chordata > Amphibia > Anura > Bufonidae > Bufo > Bufo bufo. The sequence continues at coordinate 79,144,648 of NC_053394.1, read as the reverse complement.
GATGGATCCGATCCGCAAAACGCATCCGGACGTCTGAATAAAGCCTTACAGGGGCATGATCAATGACTGTGGTGATCACCCCATATAGACTCCCTGATCACCCCCCTGTAAAGCTCCATTCAGATGTCCGCATGATTTTTACGGATGCACTGATAGATGGATCCGATCCGCAAAACGCATCCGGACGTCTGAATGAAGCCTTACAGGGGCATGATCAATGACTGTGGTGATCACCCCATATAGACTCCCTGATCACCCCCCTGTAAAGCTCCATTCAGATGTCCGCATGATTTTTACGGATGCACTGATAGATGGATCCGATCCGCAAAACGCATCCGGACGTCTGAATGAAGCCTTACAGGGGCATGATCAATGACTGTGGTGATCACCCCATATAGACTCCCTGATCACCCCCCTGTAAAGCTCCATTCAGATGTCCGCATGATTTTTACGGATGCACTGATAGATGGATCCGATCCGCAAAACGCATCCAGACGTCTGAATGAAGCCTTACAGGGGCATGATCAATGACTCTGGTGATCACCCCCCTGTCATTGATTACCCCCCTGTAAAGCTCCATTCAGATGTCCGCATGATTTTTACGGATGCACTGATAGATGGATCGGATCCGCAAAACGCATCCGGACGTCTGAATGAAGCCTTACAGGGGCGTGATCAATGACTGTGGTGATCACCCCATATAGACTCCCTGATCACCCCCCTGTAAAGCTCCATTCAGATGTCCGCATGATTTTTACGGATGCACTGATAGATGGATCCGATCCGCAAAACGCATCCGGACGTCTGAATGAAGCCTTACAGGGGCATGATCAATGACTGTGGTGATCACCCCATATAGACTCCCTGATCACCCCCCTGTAAAGCTCCATTCAGATGTCCGCATGATTTTTACGGATGCACTGATAGATGGATCCGATCCACAAAACGCATCTGGACGTCTGAATGAAGCCTTACAGGGGCATGATCAATGATTGTGGTGATCACCCCATATAGACTCCCTGATCACCCCCCCTGTCATTGATCACCCCCCCTGTCATTGATCACCCCCCCTGTCATTGATCACCCCCCCTGTCATTGATCACCCCCCCTGTCATTGATCACCACCCCTGTCATTGATCACCCCCCTGTCATTGATCACCCCCCTGTAAGGCTCCATTCAGACATTTTTTTGGCCCAAGTTAGCGGAATTTTTTTTTTTTTTTCTTACAAAGTCTCATATTCCACTAACTTGTGTCAAAAAATAAAATCTCACATGAACTCACCATACCCCTCACGGAATCCAAATGCGTAAAATTTTTTAGACATTTATATTCCAGACTAGAATGCCAGGGCAGTATAAATACCCCACATGTGACCCCATTTCGGAAAGAAGACACCCCCAGGTATTCCGTGAGGGGCATATTGAGTCCATGAAAGATTGAAATTTTTGTCCCAAGTTAGCGGAACGGGAGACTTTGTGAGAAAAAAATTAAAAATATCAATTTCCGCTAACTTGTGCCAAAAAAAAAAAATTTCTATGAACTCGCCATGCCCCTCATTGAATACCTTGGGGTGTCTTATTTCCAAAATGGGGTCACATGTGGGGTATTTATACTGCCCTGGCATTCTAGGGGCCCCAAAGCGTGAGAAGAAGTCTGGTATCCAAATGTCTAAAAATGCCCTCCTAAAAGGAATTTGGGCACCTTTGCGCATCTAGGCTGCAAAAAAGTGTCACACATCTGGTATCGCCGTACTCAGGAGAAGTTGGGGAATGTGTTTTGGGGTGTCATTTTACATATACCCATGCTGGGTGAGAGAAATATCTTGGCAAAAGACAACTTTTCCCATTTTTTTATACAAAGTTGGCATTTGACCAAGATATTTATCTCACCCAGCATGGGTATATGTAAAATGACACCCCAAAACACATTCCCCACCTTCTCCTGAGTACGGCAATACCAGATGTGTGACACTTTTTTGCAGCCTAGGTGGGCAAAGGGGCCCATATTCCAAAGAGCACCTTTCGGATTTCACAGGTCATTTTTTACAGAATTTGATTTCAAACTCCTTACCACACATTTGGGCCCCTAGAATGCCAGGGCAGTATAACTACCCCACAAGTGACCCCATTTTGGAAAGAAGAGACCCCAAGGTATTTCGTGATGGGCATAGTGAGTTCATAGAAGTTTTTATTTTTTGTCACAAGTTAGTGGAATATGAGACTTTGTAAGAAAAAAAAAACAAAAAAAAAAAACACATCATTTTCCGCTAACTTGTGACAAAAAATAAAAAGTTCTATGAACTCACTATGCCCATCAGCGAATACCTTAGGGTGTGTACTTTCCGAAATGGGGTAATTTGTGGGGTGTTTGTACTGTCTGGCCATTGTAGAACCTCAGGAAACATGACAGGTGCTCAGAAAGTCAGAGCTGCTTCAAAAAGCGGAAATTCACATTTTTGTACCATAGTTTGTAAACGCTATAACTTTTACCCAAACCATTTTTTTTTTACCCAAACATTTTTTTTTTATCAAAGACATGTAGAACTATAAATTTAGAGCAAAATTTCTATATGGATCTCGTTTTTTTTGCAAAATTTTACAACTGAAAGTGAAAAATGTCATTTTTTTGCAAAAAAAATCGTTAAATTTCGATTAATAACAAAAAATGTCAGCAGCAATGAAATACCACCAAATGAAAGCTCTATTAGTGAGAAGAAAAGGAGGTAAAATTCATTTGGGTGGTAAGTTGCATGACCGAGCAATAAACGGTGAAAGTAGTGTAGGTCAGAAGTGTAAAAAGTGGCCTGGTCTTTCAGGGTGTTTAAGCACTGGGGGCTGAAGTGGTTAAGAACCATTGTGGGATATATATATATATATATATATAGTGTATTAAATAACTTTTTATTATTTTATTTTTAGAGGAAAAGATAAAAAAACTGCAATTTTTACATTTATTTTGTGGAATTTTTTTTACACCGTGTGGTAAAAATAATATAATTTTATTATGTGGGTCTGTACACTGATGATAATACCACATTTTTATAAATATACAGTAATGGGCGTAAATTTTGGCACCCCTGAAATTTATCAAGAAAATGAAGTATTTTTCACAGAAAAGTATTGCAGTAACTTCCCTTTGTGTGTATTGGAACAAAACCAAAAAAGGGAGGAAAAAAAGCAAATTGGACATAATGTCACACCAAACTCCAAAAATGGGCTGGACAAAATTATTGCCACCCTTTCAAAATTATGGATAAATAAGATTGTTTCAAGCATGTGATGCTCCTTTAAACTCACCTGGGGCAAGTAACAGGTGTGGGCAATATAAAAATCACACATGAAAGCAGATAAAAAGGAGAGAAGTTCATTTAGTCTTTGCATTGTGTGTCTGTGTGCGCCAAACTAAGCATGGGCAACAAAAAGAGGAGAAGAAAACTGTGAGGAAGTGAGAACCAAAATTGTGGAAAAATATCAACAATCTCAAGGTTACAAGCCCATCTCCAGAGATCTAGATTTGCCTTTGTCCACAGTGCGCAACATTATCAAGAAGTTTGCAACCCATGGCACTGTAGCTAATCTCCCTGGGCGTGGACGGAAGAGAAAAATTTATGAAAGTTGTCAACGCAGGATAGTCCGGATGGTGGATAAGCAGCCCCAAACAAGTTCCAAAGATATTCAAGCTCTCCTGCAGGCTCAGGGAGCATCAGTGTCAGCGCAAACTATCTGTCGACATTTAAAGGAAATGAAACGCTATGGCAGGAGACCCAGGAGGACCCCTCTGCTGACACAGAGACATAAAAAAAGCAAGACTACATTTTACAAAAATGAACTTGACTAAGCCAAAATTCTTCTGGGAAAACGTCTTGTGGACAGATGAGACCAAGATAGAGCTTTTTGGTAAAGCACATCATTCTACTGTTTACCGAAAACGGAATGAGGCCTACAAAGAAAAAATCACAGTACCTTGATGTTTTAGGGTTGTTTTGCTGCCTCTGGCCCTGGGTGCCTTGAATGTGTGCAAGGCATCATGAAATCTGAGGATTACCAACGGATTTTGGGTCGCACTGTAGAGCCCAGTGTCAGAAAGCTGGGTTTGCCTCCGAGATCTTGGGTCTTTTTACGGATCCACGGATACATGGATCGGATCCGCAAAACACATACGGACATCTGAATGGAGCCTTATAGGGGGGTGATCAATGACAGGGGGGTGATCACCCCATATAGACTCCCTGATCACCCCCCTGTCATTGATCACCCCCCTGTAAGGCTGCATTCAGATGTCCGTATGTTTTTTACGGATCCATGGATACATGGAATGTGGGCCCCTTTGCCCACCTAGGCTGCAAAAAAGTGTCACACATCTGGTATCGCCGTACTCAGGAGAAGTTGGGCAATGTGTTTTGGGGTGTCATTTTACATATACCCATGCTGGGTGAGATAAATATCTTGGTCAAATGCCAACTTTGTATAAAAAAATGGGAAAAGTTGTCTTTTGCCAAGATATTTATCTCACCCAGCATGGGTATATGTAAAAAGACACCCCAAAACACATTGCCCAACTTCTCCTGAGTACGGCAATACCACATGTGTGACACTTTTTTGCAGCCTAGGTGGGCAAAGGGGCCCACATTCCAAAGAGCACCTTTCGGATTTCACCGGCCATTTTTTACAGATTTTGATTTCAAACTACTTCGCACGCATTTGGGCCCCTAAAATGCCAGGGCAGTATAACTACCCCACAAGTGACCCCATTTTGGAAAGAAGACACCCCAAGGTATTTCGTGATGGGCATAGTGAGTTCATGGAAGTTTTTATTTTTTGTCACAAGTTAGTGGAATATGAGACTTTGTAAGAAAAAAAGAAAAAAAATCATCATTTTCCGCTAACTTGTGACAAAAAATAAAAAATTCTAGGAACTCGCCATGCCCCTCACGGAATACCTTGGGGTGTCTTCTTTTCAAAATGGGGTCATTTGTGGGGTGTTTGTACTGTCTGGCCATTGTAGAACCTCAGGAAACATGACAGGTGCTCAGAAAGTCAGAGCTGCTTCAAAAAGCGGAAATTCACATTTTTGTACCATAGTTTGTAAACGCTATAACTTTTATCCAAACCATTTTTTTTTTACCCAAACATTTTTTTTTTATCAAAGACATGTAGAACAATAAATTTAGAGAAAAATTTATATATGGATTTCGTTTTTTTTGCAAAATTTTACAACTGAAAGTGAAAAATGTCATTTTTTTGCAAAAAAAATCGTTAAATTTCGATTAATAACAAAAAAAAGTAAAAATGTCAGCAGCAATGAAATACCACCAAATGAAAGCTCTATTAGTGAGAAGAAAAGGAGGTAAAATTCATTTGGGTGGTAAGTTGCTTGACCGAGCAATAAACGGTCAAAGTAGTGTAGGTCAGAAGTGTAAAAAGTGGCCTGGTCATTAAGGGTGTTTAAGCTAGGGTGGCTGAGGTGGTTAAATAACCGTCGCCAGGAGTCCTCTGATAAGTCACCATTTTTTGGTGCATATGGGTTTCATTCGCAGTTTGGGACATTCTCTGGAGAGGGGTCTTCTGGTTTACCTGATGAGAAGAGATTTTCCTTGTCTTTGTCATTTATTTGGCAAAAGATTCAGGGTAATCTGAAGAGGATCAGTGAGAGATAAGCGTTTGGCGGATAAGAGACGTGTGTCTGGTCCGGACCTGAATGTGGGTGATCTGGTGTGGTTGTCTACAAAGAATATCAAACTGAAGGTTCCCTCCTGGAAGTTGGGTCCTAAGTTTATTGGACCTTACAAGATCTTATCCGTCATCAATCCCGTTGCCTTCCGTCTTGATCTTCCTCAGACTTGGAAGATCCATAATGTTTTTCACAGGTCCCTATTAAAACCTTATGTCCAACCCACTGTACCCTCCTCTTTGCCTCCTCCTCCGATTGTTGTTGATGGTAATCTTGAATTTCCATTACGCCCCATGACAGCACCTGTGAGAGATCCTCCTCCTTCCTGACAGGAAACAGGAACTTCCCAGATCTTTAAATTGGTCCCATGCCTTCCACCTTCAGTTCTTTCCTGTTTCCTGTCCAGGGACAGGAGGATTTCTTTCCAGGTCTATTTTGTGGCTGCAGGACCTCTAGGGTTAAGACGAAACCTAGTGGAGGTACCTGTCGGCGTAAGTCTCCACTAGGAGCCGCTGAGAAGCCCGGCGTCTGCATTTTCTTTTCCCTTCTTCGGAGCCATGGGGGGATGCCTGGGCTGCCTCGTGTCCCTGCCTGCCAGCGAAGTCGCGGCATGAGGGGGGAGCTGCGTCTTCCCTCTCATTGAGGCTGGCTGTGCTGGACGCGCGCGTCGCACCGGAAGTGACGCGTGCGTTCCACCGGCCGGAAGGGGAGGAGCTAAACATGGCGGGCGCTGCGCGGCCCATTTGAAAAAGGGAACGCCGGCCAGCCAGCGTGGAGGGAGTAGCAGCAGGATCGATTGGCGCAAGCGGCACCTACAGCCCTCGATTGGCCCCCTTTACACAGCATGATGATGCAGGAAGAAGGGGATGTACAACAGCGCACCGACAGACAGGAGCAGCTTTTGGAATCCAGCATGGTACTCCTGGGGGTAAGAGGGGTTAACCCCCGCCATCTCCCTTTGGGGAGTTATTTTTATGGTCAGGTTAAACTGATGGGATGTTTTATTAAATGCAGGCTAAAGAGGCCCCAAGGAAAGCTTCCCACAAAAGAGCTAAGGAGTGTGGAATCTGCAAGAGGAAGTTGGATTCATCTTACTCCAAGACTTGTTGTCAGCCATGTCTGGATAAGTTAGTGGCAGAGGAGTCGCCATCTTTATTACAGAGTATCCAGGATTTAGTAAAAAATGAAGTCCATTCGTCCGTAGAGGAGCTTAGAAAATCCCTGCCTAGCTCATCCAGGCATAGGAGGGCCCAGGCGGTAGCGGAGGATACTATCGACTCCGAGTCTGAGGAGGGCGCTATTGTAGACTCAGATTCCTCTTCCGAGGATTTGACAGGGAAGGCGTTGTTTAGAGCTGAAGATACGGACCTATTATTGAAGGCGGTTAGATCCACGATGGAGCTGGGGGAGGAGAAGGAGTCCAGGTCTAGACCAGAGCTGATGTTTGAGAGCCTTAAGCCCAAAAAGTCTAGAGTTTTCCCCATTCAGGACTGTATCAAGGACCTGATTAAACGTGAATGGGAGAAGCCTGATAAAAAATTCTTTATCCCTAGAGCGGTCAAGAGAAAGTACCCCTTTGATGATCAGGAGGTCTCAGCTTGGCAGGAGGTACCAAGGGTAGACGCTCCTGTAGCTAAGATAAATAAGAAGTCAGCCCTCCCGTTTGAGGATCTAGGGTCCCTTAAAGATCCCATGGACAAAAGGGCTGACGCATACTTAAGGAAGAATTGGGAAGCTTCCACCTCTGCCTTTAAGCCAAATATAGCAACTACCTCGGTGGCTAGGTCATTAAAGCTCTGGTTGGAGGAATTAGAGTCTCATATAGAGAATAAGACTCCTAGGGATCAGCTGCTTGAGGCAATACCAACTATGTCCAGGGCAGTGGACTTTATTTCTGATGCCTCCGCTGACGCATTGAGGCTTTCCGCTAGGGCAGCTGCTCTATCCAATTCAGCCAGAAGGTCGTTATGGTTGAAAGGGTGGAAGGGCGACGTAGCTTCAAAATCTAAGCTTTGCGCCTTACCTTGCCAAGGAGATTTTTTATTTGGATCAGCCTTAGATGACATTTTAGATAAGGCATCCGATAAGAAGAAAGGATTTCCAGCACCGTCCTTTCCTAAACAGGGGAAGCCGTTTCGGAATAATGAAAGAAGGAAGGCTTTTGGGGATCCAAAGAAAAGGAGGGAGTGGAGATCTGATAAATCAAAAAGTGTCCTGTTTAAACCCAGACCTCAAACATCAAGTTCCACTCAACAATGACGCCAGACCCCAGGTGGGCGGTCGTCTTTCTTTATTTTTTCCAGCCTGGCAAAATATTACCGCAAGCGCCTGGGTAAAGGATATTATAAAGGAAGGCTATCGCCTAGACTTCAAGAGACTACCACCCAGGACATTCAAAGTTACTTCTTTAAATCAAAATTCTCCAAGACAGGTGGCACTTTCGGAGGAAATAAACAACCTCCTGGAAAAGGCAGTCCTTGTCCCAGTCCCCAAGGACGAACAAGGAGAGGGTTTCTATTCAACCCTATTTCTGGTCCCCAAGCCCAAGTTCAGACTGATTATAAATTTAAAAGGTCTCAACCAGTATCTGTCCTACCAGAAATTCAGGATGGAGTCCATCTCCTCCACGGTCCTCCATCTGTTTCCCAACTGCGTGATGGCCTCAATAGACATAAAGGACGCCTACTACCACATGCCCATCCATCCCTTGTCCCAAAAATACCTGAGGGTGGCAGTGAAGATGGGGGAATCAATCGTCCATTTACAGTTCAGAGCACTTCCTTTTGGGGTATCACAGGCGCCGAGGCTCTTCACAAAGCTTCACAAATACTGCAACGGCTCATTCTATCCAAATGGGATGGGAGGTCGCTATCCCTGGATCACAAGATTGTGGTCCCGGGTTCAGTAACCCGGTCCCTAGCTTGGTGGCTAAAGGCTTCGAACCTCGGTCGGGGGGTAGAGTGGGTGAGACACGATCCCTTGATAATAACCACCGACGCAAGCCCTTGGGGATGGGGGGCCCATTCAGTTTTGGGGTTTTTCCAAGGTCCTTGGTCAAGAGACCAGAGTGCTCAGTCCCAAAATGCCAGGGAGTTAAGAGCAGTCCTGTGCGCACTAGAGAAAAGTCTCCCTTTTTTGTCCCAAAAGCATGTCAGGATCCTATCAGACAACGCCTCGGTGGTGGCTTATATAAACAAACAAGGGGGGACAAGATCCTATCAACTAATGGAGCTGGCATCCAGGATTTTCTTGTTAATACAGAGGAAAGTTCTGTCTCTCTCAGCGGTGCACCTGAAAGGCTCAGAGAATCACCAGGCGGACTTTCTCAGCAGACACAGATTCATTAAGGCGAATTGGTGTCTAAATCAGGAAGTGTTTCACCAAATACAGGCCCTATGGGGATCCCCTACGATAGATCTATTCGCCTCAGTGGAAAACAAAAAGTGCAAAAAGTTATTTTCTCTCAGCAGGGAGGATCAGTCGATAGGCACAGATGCGCTCTCACAGTCGTGGGGGAAGGGCCTAGTCTATGCGTTTCCTCCCATCAGCCTATTGCCCAGAGTGATCCAGAAGATCAGGGGGGAGCAGGCGACGGTGATACTAATAGCACCATTCTGGCCAAGAAGAGTCTGGTTTGCTTGGTTGAGGAGACTATCAATAGCCGATCCTTAGGTGCTTCCAGAAAGACAGGACCTATTATATCAGGGTCCTCTACATCATCCGGAAGTCAAGAACCTCCACCTGACGGCTTGGATTTTGAGAGGACATTCTTCAGGACTAGAGGCCTATCAGAACAGGTCATCGGGACTCTCCTAGCTAGTAGGAAAAAAGTCACCTCCGAAATCTATCTGAGAGTATGGAAAACCTTCCTTCGGTTTGCAGGTCCAGGCTTAGACTTGAGCTCACCCAACATCCCGTTAATTTTGAACTTTTTGCAGGAAGGCCTTAACAAAAAGCTTAAACCCAGCACTCTCAAGGTGCAGGTCTCAGCACGGAGTGTCCTGTTTGACTTTCGATTGGCTACTCATCCTTGGGTCAAAAGGTTCATTAGGGGGTCCTCTAGACTATGTCCTATAGTTAAATCTAAGTCAGCCCCCTGGGACCTTAACCTGGTTCTTTCTGCTCTTACCAAGGCTCCGTTTGAGCCTCTGGGGGACATCCCCTTAAAGATGTTATCCTATAAGACCGTATTTTTAGTGGCCATTACATCTGCCAGACGAGTAGGAGAGCTGTCCGCCTTGTACTCTTCCCCACCATATACTCAGATTCTGGTGGATAGGATTGTTTTCAAACCAGACCCTGCATTCCTGCCCAAAGTAGTGTCTGTATTCCATAAGTCTCAGGAGATAGTTCTACCTTCCTTTTGTCAGGACCCAAAGAATGAGGGAGAAAGATCCTTTCATACTTTAGACGTTAGAAGGTGTGTCTGTGCGTATTTAGAGTCTACGAAGGACTTTAGAAAAACCCTGCAACTCTTTGTTCAATTTCAGGGTCAGAACAGGGGCTCAAAGGTTACAAGCCGTACCTTAGCCAGATGGATCAAGAGAGCGATAGGTTTGGCATATTCACTATCAGAGTGTCAGGTCCCTTCAGATTTTTCAGCCCATTCCACCAGGGCAGTAGCCTCTTCCTGGGCAGAAAAAGGGTGTGCTACCATAGAACAGATCTGTAGGGCTGCAACGTGGAGTTCCCCCTCTACGTTTTACAAGCACTACAGGTTGGACCTTTCATCTGTGCAGGATATGTCTTTTGGGAGAAAGGTGCTGCAGGCTGTAGTCCCTCCCTAATAGTTATCTAGTCTAGTCTCTCACAGGTGCTGTCATGGGGCGTAATGGAAATACTTCAATTACTCTTACCGGTAATATGTTTTCCATGAGCCCATGACAGCACCTACATAATTCCCTCCCTTATTTAAAAAAAAAAATAAAATAAATAATAATAAGATTTTTATTTATAAAGAATGATGAAAAAAAAAAAAAAAAAAAGAGAGAGAGAGAGAGAGAAATTTACTCTTTAGTATGGTGCCAAAGAAGAGATATGCCTGGCATATATTTGGTGCAGAGTTTTTTTCTATTATGTTTTCTCGCCTATGTTGTTAGTTTTCACTATATATAGGTGCGTTGCTGGTCCCAGGAATCTTGTCAAATACTGAAGGTGGAAGGCATGGGACCAATTTAAAGATCTGGGAAGTTCCTGTTTCCTGTCCGGAAGGAGGAGGATCTCTCACAGGTGCTGTCATGGGCTCATGGAAAACATATTACCGGTAAGAGTAATTGAAGTATTTCAGGTCTCTAGGATTGTGGATTCTCGCATTATCCGCGGTTCTCTCCAGTACCTCGTTCATTGGGAGGGTTATGTTCCTGAGGAGAGGATGTGGGTCCCAGTGGCGGACATTAAGGCCACTCGTCTCATCTGGGCTTTCCATAAGTCTCATCCTGAGAAGGTGGGCTCTGAGTGTCCGGAGTCCACCCGTAGAGGGAGGGGTACTGTCCCCGCCAGTTCTGTGAGAAGGTCTGGCAGACGTCCTTCTCTACCTCTTGCATGATGTTCTTTGTTTTGGTTTCACTTTGTTCTATTAGCTAAGGTCTGAATAACATTGGGGGTCTGATCGGGGGTCTGATCGGGGGTCTGACCTGAGGTCTAATGAAAAATATTTTTTTCTTATTGTCCCCCTCTGAAACCTAGTTTCGTCTTATGGGCCAGTGCGTCTTATATGGGGCGAAAAATATGGTGTGTGTATATATATATATATATATATATATATATATATATATATATACATACATACCCTCACCTAAAGAATTATTAGGAACACCATACTAATACAGTGTTGGACCCCCTTTTGCCTTCAGAACTGCCTTAATTCTACGTGGCATTGATTCAACAAGGTGCTGATAGCATTCTTTAGAAATGTTGGCCCATATTGATAGAATAGCATCTTGCAGTTGATGGGGATTTGAGGGATGCACATCCAGGGCACGAAGCTCCCGTTCCACCACATCCCAAATATGCTCTATTGGGTTGAGATCTGGTGACTGTGGGGGCCATTTTAGTACAGTGAACTCATTGTCATGTTCAAGAAAAAATGTGAAAAAAGGGGTAGTGACGTTTTAAAACCTAACTTTTAATAGGATAGTTATAAATCCCACCTGGGAAAAGGACCCCTACCTGACAAACAAAACATAGACACAAAAGAACAGGGGACCTGGTGTGACAGGTACACCCAATGGTCAAATGAACAGGCACGTCCCGGGGTGGGGCGGGACGTGGGTGTTTGACCAATAAGCGTAAGTAAGCAAGATAGTGCTGGTACTGAAGACCGTGGCTTGTGCCGTGGTCTATAAGCATGCCAGGGAGGCAAAAAAGAAAGGGTAGGTCTTACCGGTGGATGGGCAAGAGGACCAGCCGGTCCAGTGCCCTTAGGGGAGATGTTCGCACGTATGGATGCGTCCCTTTGTGCAGGATGATGGTCACTTAGTGCAGGAGGGCCACAGGGAAGAAACTGTCCCTGGTGTTGCCCTACTTGGCCTAAAGCTGCCCTAAGGTGCCTGCTAATACGGGGTCCGATCCCCGCAAGGGGTGGCCCCGTCCGGAACCTAGCCCTAAAAACAGTGACCCTAGATAGCCCTGTAAGGGGCTCAAATGGCCTGGGTCAGCCAATGAGAGAGAGGGAAGGGGATATGGGTGCTAATGTGGATAGATGTATAAAGAAATCCTACACTAGTGTAGATAAATACTCTGTGTCCCTACGCGTTTCGTTGGAGAGTAAAAGGATGCTATATATGTCCTGAAATGAAGGAACTATAGGTAGTTGCCTATGGCAAACCCCACAACTCGTCGGGGGACAGGGGTAAAGGGTACGGTATACCTCCCCTATTCGCAACCTATCTGTATGATCAGGACAGATATGGGGGAGGGGAGGGAGAAAATGCAAGTGGCGCAGACTTGACGGGACTAGACAGTCCTAGATAACCCAGAATCTGTTAGGCATGGGGGTCATGTGACTTCTCCTCATAGGATGCGGCACAGCAGATACAGGTGCCGACCATCTGCCTGGCGTCTGACAGACGCCAGGCAGATGGTCGGCACCTGTATCTGCTGTGCCGCATCCTATGAGGAGAAGTCACATGACCCCCATGCCTAACAGATTCTGGGTTATCTAGGACTGTCTAGTCCCGTCAAGTCTGCGCCACTTGCATTTTCTCCCTCCCCTCCCCCATATCTGTCCTGATCATACAGATAGGTTGCGAATAGGGGAGGTATACCGTACCCTTTACCCCTGTCCCCCGACGAGTTGTGGGGTTTGCCATAGGCAACTACCTATAGTTCCTTCATTTCAGGACATATATAGCATCCTTTTACTCTCCAACGAAACGCGTAGGGACACAGAGTATTTATCTACACTAGTGTAGGATTTCTTTATACATCTATCCACATTAGCACCCATATCCCCTTCCCTCTCTCTCATTGGCTGACCCAGGCCATTTGAGCCCCTTACAGGGCTATCTAGGGTCACTGTTTTTAGGGCTAGGTTCCGGACGGGGCCACCCCTTGCGGGGATCGGACCCCGTATTAGCAGGCACCTTAGGGCAGCTTTAGGCCAAGTAGGGCAACACCAGGGACAGTTTCTTCCCTGTGGCCCTCCTGCACTAAGTGACCATCATCCTGCACAAAGGGACGCATCCATACGTGCGAACATCTCCCCTAAGGGCACTGGACCGGCTGGTCCTCTTGCCCATCCACCGGTAAGACCTACCCTTTCTTTTTTGCCTCCCTGGCATGCTTATAGACCATGGCACAAGCCACGGTCTTCAGTACCAGCACTATCTTGCTTACTTACGCTTATTGGTCAAACACCCACGTCCCGCCCCACCCCGGGACGTGCCTGTTCATTTGACCATTGGGTGTACCTGTCACACCAGGTCCCCTGTTCTTTTGTGTCTATGTTTTGTTTGTCAGGTAGGGGTCCTTTTCCCAGGTGGGATTTATAACTATCCTATTAAAAGTTAGGTTTTAAAACGTCACTACCCCTTTTTTCACATTTTTTCTGTCTATTTACGAGTAGTCTATTTTGGGGTAAACCCCAAGGGACCACCCTTCATTATTTTTCATGTTCAAGAAACCAATTTGAAATGATTCGAGCTTTGTGACATGGTGCATTATCCTGCTGGAAGTAGCCATCAGAGGATGGGTACATGGTGGTCATGAAGGGATGGACATGGTCAGAAACAATACTCAGGTAGCCCGTGGCATTTAAACGATGCCCAATTGGCACTAAAGGGCCTAAAGTGTGCCCAGAAAACATCCCCCACACCATTACACCACCACCACCAGCCTGCACAGTGGTAACAAGGCATGATTGATACATGTTCTCATTCTGTTTACGCGAAATTCGGACTCTATCATTTGAATGTCTCAACAGAAATCGAGACTCAACAGACCAGGCAACAATTTTCCAGTCTTCAACAGTCCAATTTTGGTGAGCTTGTGCAAATTGTAGCCTCTTTCTCCTATTTGTAGTGGAGATGAGTGGTACTCGGTGGGGTCTTCTGCTGTTGTAGCCCATCCGCCTCAAGGTTGTGTGTGTTGTAGCTTCACAAATGCTTTGCTGCATACCTCGGTTGTAACGAGTGGTTATTTCAGTCAACGTTGCTCTTCTATCAGCTTGAATCAGTCGGCCCATTCTCCTCTGACCTCTAGCATCCACAAGGCATTTTTGCCCACAGGACTGCCGCATACTGGATGTTTTTCCCTTTTCACACCATTCTTTGTAAACCCTAGAAATGGTTGTGCGTAAAAATCCCAGTAACTGAGCAGATTGTGAAATACTCAGACCGGCCCATCTGGCACCAACAACCATGCCACGCTCAAAATTGCTTAAATCACCTTTCTTTCCCATTCTGACATTCAGTTTGGAGTTCAGGAGCTTGTCTTGACCAGGACCACCCCCTAAATGCATTGAAGCAACTGCCATGTGATTGGTTGACTAGATAATTGCATTAATGAGAAATAGAACAGGTGTTCCTAATAATTCTTTAGGTGAGTGTATATGTATGTATATATATATATATATATATATATATATATATATATATAAATTTATATATTTTTTTTACAGGTTTTTTTTCTCTCCTCCTGCAGCCTGTCAGCTCTGCAGATGCTCCCTCATTATCCTCCAGTCTGAAGAGAAGGATGGGGGAGGGGGGGGGAGGGGGGGGGCTGCTTTAGCTGCTTATATCTCTGGTTTGGTACCAGCTAGAGATATTTGTATTGTTTGAATTCCCAGAATGACATAAATATGTTCAGTACAGGGGAATATCTCACTGATAGAAATGGGATGGTGTGAATGAGGCTGAAAGTGAAAGTAAAAGCAGGTTTTACCCGCGATTATTCCTGACTCGATTTCTAACAGTGATATCTCCTCTGTTGCTTGGACTTTAACTGTCATTAAGGTCTTGTATGAAAGCCTGAATTTCAGGCTAGCTGCTACCATTCAGGAGAAAGCAACATCTAAAGCAGCCCTCCACTTTCTGCCTGAGCCCAGCTCCAGCAGAACAGTTAGCTACTTTTCCCACTGCCAATTGTAAATATAGTCGAGCATGGCTCTTAAAGGCAATGAACATCCATCTTGACTAGAATGAATTGGATATCAATGCATTTACCTATGAAAAGGCACAACATGCCCCAGCTGGACTCGGGCAAATCAGTTAAGTGGTTAAAAAAACACACGTGTAAGGTTTATTAGTGGCATTTTTTCCCCATGTTTTTTCCCCATACAGTTCTATAGAGAAAGTGACATTACAGGGGGCATATACTTTCTTCTAATAATCACTATGCATGAAAACATTTATTTATTTATTTTTTGGGGGGGGAAGGGGGGGTTGGCCCCAAAAAATCTCCAGAACCAAATCTGTTGTAGCGTGTCAATTGTTGAGGGTTTTTTTATGTGCGGATTTCACCCTATTTAATGAAAGGATGAGATCTGCAGCAAATCTGCATCAAGTCCGCATTAAAAAACGCACAAAGTAAATGGTGCAGATTTATGTGTGGTTTTGGTGCAGATTTTCTGCACATAAATCTGCACCCTGTGAAGACACCCTTAGGGTGCCTGGACATGTTGTGGATTACATCTGGATTTTCTGCATTGATTTTCGGACGGACAAACCGCAGTGTAATACAGTGCCAGCAAAGGGTATAAAATTAGACAAATCTCATGTAGAAACATAGAATGTAACGGCAGATAAGAACCATTTGGCCCATCTAGTCTGCCCAATATACTGAATACTATGAATAACCCTTGGCCCTATCTTATATGAAGGATGGCCTTATGCCTATCCCATGCATGCTTAAACTCCTTCACTGTATTTGCAGCTACCACTTCTGCAGGAAGGCTATTCCATGCATCCACTACTCTCTCAGTAAAGTAATACTTCCTGATATTACTTTTAAATCTTTGCCCCTCTAATTTAAAACTATGTCCTCTTGTGGTAGTTTTTCTTCTTTTAAATATTCTCTCCTCTTTTACCTTGTTGATTCCCTTTCTGCATTTAAAAGTTTCTATCATATCCCCCCTGTCTCGTCTTTCTTCCAAGCTATACATGTTAAGGTCCTTTAATCTTTCCTGGTAAGTTTTATCCTGCAATCCATGTACTAGTTTAGTAGCTCTTCTCTGAACTCTCTCCAAAGTATTAATATCTTTCTGGAGATATGGTCTTCAGTACTGCGCACAATACTCCAAATGAGGTCTCACTAGTGCTCTGTAGAGCGGCATGAGCACCTCCCTCTTTCTACTGGTAATGCCTCTCCCTATACACCCAAGCATTCTGCTAGCATTTCCTGCTGCTCTATGACATTGTCTGCCTACCTTTAAGTCTTCTGAAATAATGACCCCTAAATCCCTTTCCTCAGATACTAAGGTTAGGACTGTATCACTGATTTTATATTCTGCTCTTGGGTTTTTACGCCCCAGGTGTATTATCTTGCACTTATCAACATTCAATTTTAGTTTCCAAATTTTTGACCATTCCTCTAGTCTTCCTAAATCCTTTTCCATTTGGTGTATCCCTCCAGGAACATTAACCCTGTTACAAATCTTTGTGTCATCAGCAAAAAGACACACCTTACCATCGAGGCCTTCTGCAATTTCGCTGATAAAGGTATTAAACAATATGGGTCCCAGAACAGATCCCTGAGGTACCCCACTGGTAACAAGACCATAGTCTGAATATACTCCATTGACTATAACCCTCTGTCTGTCCCTCAGCCACTGCCTAATCCATTCAACAACATGGGAGTCCAAGCACAAAGACTGCAATTTATTGATAAGCCTTCTATGTGGGACAGTATCAAAAGCCTTACTAAAGTCTAGATAAGCGATGTCTACTGCACCTCCGCCATCTATTATTTTAGTCACCCAATCAAAAAAATCTATAAGATTAGTTTGACATGATCTCCCTGAAATAAACCCATGCTGTTTTTCATCTTTCAATCCATGGGATTTTAGATGTTCCACAATCCTCTCCTTGAGTATGGTTTCCATTAATTTCCCCACTATTGATGTCAGGCTTACATTTGCTAATTTCCAATCTTCTGGGACGACTCCTGTTACCAGTGATTGGTTAAATAAATCTGTTAATGGTTTTGCTAGTTCACTGCTAAGCTCTTTTAATAGTTTTGGCTGTATCCCATCAGGCCCCTGTGACTTATTTGTATTAATTTTAGACAGCTGACTTAGAACCTCTTCCTCTGTAAAGACACATGCATCAAAAGATTCATTAGTCTTCCTTCCTAACTTAGGTCCTTTTCCTTCATTTTCCTTTTTAAAAACTGAACAGAAGTATTCATTGAGGCAGTCAGCTAGTTCTTTATCTTCTTCCATATACCTTCCTTCTTTTGTTTTTAATTTGTTAATTCTTTGTTTTAGTTTTCTTTTTTTATTTATGTATCTGAAGAATGCCTTATCGCCTGTTTTCACTGACTGAGCTAATTTCTCTTCTGCCTGTGCTTTAGAAGCTCTTATAGCTTGTTTGGCCTCTCTCTGCCTAATCTTATAAATTTGCCTTTCATCCTCGTTTTTTTTTTTTAAATAATTTCTAAATGCTATCTTTTTGTTTTTAATTATTTTGGCCACTTTTGCTGAGTACCACAGTGGTATCTTCCTTTTTTTGCTTTTACTGACAAGCCTAATGCAATTATGTGTTGCCTTCAATAGTGCCACTTTTAAGTAGTCCCATTTCTCCTGGACTCCATTGAAACTGTTCCAATCTGATAGGGACTCGTATACCACTAATCTAATTTTAGAAAAGTCAGTTTTTCTAAAATCTAAAACTTTTGCTTTTGTGTGGTGTGACTCAGTCACTGTACTTATAGTAAACCACACTGACTGGTGATCACTAGATCCTAAGCTTTCCCCTACAGTAATATCAGATGCCAAATTCCCATTTGTGAATACTAAATGTAAAATGGCCTCCTTCCGGGTTGGCTCCTCAACTACTTGCTGTAGAGATAATCCCAGTAGGGAATTTAGAATATCTGTACTCCTGGCAGAACTAGCTATTTCCTTTTTTGTTTGATAAGGAAATTAACCTGCTGTGCAAATTTTGAAATCTGCAGTATGTCTAATCAGTGTTTGTCCGTCATGTGATAGAGAAGCCAGAGGGGAGATGTCCAAAAAACTCTTTATAAAACTTATAAGGGGTTATTTATTAAGACCGGTAATTTAGACGTCGTCCTTATGTCTGTCTGTGCTGCTGGAGGAAGCGCCAAAGTTATGTGGAGGCGCTTCCTCCAGGAGGCCGTGTGACAGACTTAAATCTACGCCAGCTCCCTTTCTGGTGTAGATTTAGGGTCCATTCACACGTCCGCAAAATGGATCTGGATCCGTTCCGCAACTTTGCGGAACGGATCCAGACCCATTTATTTTCAATGGGACTGGAAAAGATGCGGACAGCACACAGTGTGCTGTCTGCATGCGCACTTCCGTTCCGGATCCGCACTTTCATTCCGCAAAAAATAGAACATGTCCTATTCTTGTCCGCAGACGCGGACAAGAAAGGCATTTCTATTAAAGTGCCGCAAAATGCGGAACGCACATGGCCGGGTGTCCGTGTTTTGCAGATCCGCAATTTGCGGACGTGTGAATGGACCCTTAAGCAATTTTCCACGCCAAAAACTGGTGTAGGAAATGATAAATGAGATGGCCCTGCCAACCCTCCCTCTTCCCCGCTCCCTTTTCTCGCTCTGACGGAAAAGTCACAGATTCTGCTGCAAAAAACACATGTCACAAAATCTGCAACTGATATAGGCCACAAACGTGGCCTATATCGGTTCATAAACGAGCCCTATAGTCTCTTGTTATGGGGGAGCCCTGGCTGGGGCTGCATGAAGAGGCTTTCTTTAAAAGTAGGGGTACTTGCACACGCTGCAGATTATGTGTGGTTTTTCTGCGTTTATTCTCATGGGGAAAAAATACTGCATAATACAGTACCAGCAAAGGGTATGAGAGAAGACAAATCTCATTTACACTTTGCTTTTTTGTTCCATGCAGAAATTGCCCTGCGGTGTGGATTTTGAAATCCGCAGCTTGTCAGTTCTTTTTGTGCGAATTTCACCCTTTTTAGGTTCACACTGACTTTTTTTTTTATAGTTTGAAGCAGATTTCCCTTTAGGTTTTCCAGGTAAAGCCAGAATTGGATCCAGCAGGAAGGAGAAGTAGAATTCCTTCCTTTATATTTCATATTCCTTTTGTATCCACTTCCGGCTTCAGCTGAAAACCTGCAGAAAAATCTGCCTCAAAAGCTCAAATATGTATTTTGCGATCCCCAAAACGGATACCGTCCGTGTTGCATGCGCATTTTTTCCGGACCTACTGACGTCAATAGGTCCGTGATCCGCATTTTGTAGCCATGCTCTATCTCTTTGCAGAATGGACATACGGATGTGAAAAGCATGTCCACAAAACGCGGACAGTCCGCATTCGTATTTTGGAGATCCGCAGTTTGTGGACCGCAAAACAGAGTGTGCAAGAGGCTGAAACCAATGCAAGGGTAGGAAAACTGCAGTAAATCTGCATCAAAAACCCCCGGTGGACACGTGTGGATTTTGGTGTTACTGCACGAAAAAAAATGGTGGATTTTCTGTAGGTAGCTTGATTACATGCAATCTATTTACATAAATTCAAAGCCCATCTGTCAGCAGATTTGTATCTATGACACTGTCTGACCTGTTACATGTGCGCTTGGCAGCTGAAGACATCTGTGTTGGCCCCATGTTCACATGGCCTCGCATTGCAGAGAATTTTTTTTTAACCACTTCCCATCTGGGCCCTTTGCCCCCTTCCTGACCAGGCCAAATTTTGCAAAACTGACATATCTCACTTTATGTGGTAATAACTTTGGAACGCCTTTATTTATCCAAGTCATTCAGATATTGTTTTCTCGTGACACATTGTACTTCATGATAGTCATAAATTGGAGTCAAAATATTTCACCTTTATTTATGAAAAAATCCCAAATTTACCCAAAAATTTTAAAAATTCGCAATTTTCTAAATTTCATCTTCTCTGCTTTTAAAACAGAAAGTGATACCTCATAAAATATTTATTATTTAACATTCCCCATATGTCTACTTTATGTTGGCATCATTTTGGAAATGTCATTTTATTTTTTTAGGACGTTAGAAGGCTTAGAAGTTTAGAAGGAATTCTTCAAATTTTTAAGAAAATTGCCAAAATCCACTTTATAAGGACCAGTTCAGGTCTGAAGTCACTTTGTGGGGCCTACATAGTGGATACCCCCATAAATGACCCCATTGTAGAAACTACACCCCTCAAGGTATTCAAAACCGATTTTACAAACTTTGTTAACTCTTTAGGCGTTCCACAAGAATTAAAGGAAAATGGAGATCAAATTTTTAAATTTCACTTTTTTGGCAGATTTTCCATTTGAATCAATTTTTTTCTTTAACACATCGATGGTTAACAGCCAAACAAAACTCAATATTTATTACCCAGATTCTGCGGTTTACAGAAACACCCCACATGTGGTCATAAACTGCTGTATGGGCACACGGCAGGGCGCAGAAGAAAAGGAACTCCACATGGTTTTTAGATGCCATGTCCCATTTGAAGCCCCCTGATGCACCCTTACAGTAGAAACTCCCAAGAAGTGACCCCATTTTGGAAACTAGGGGATAAGGTGCCAGTTTTATTAGTACTATTTTTGGGTACATATGATTTTTTGATCATTCATTATAACACTTTATGGGGCAAGGTGACCAAAAAATTGGTTGTTTTAGCACAGTTTCTATTTATTTATTTTTACAGCGTTCACCTGAGGGGTTCAGTCAAGTGACATTTTTATAGAGCAGATTGTTACGGACGTGGCGATACCTAATATGTATACTTTTTCTCATTTATTAAAGTTTTACACAATAATAGCATTTTTGTAACCAAAAAAATGATGTTTTAGTGTCTCCATGTTCTAAGAGCTATAGTTTTTTTATTTTTTGAGAGATTTTCTTATGTAGGGGCTCATTTTTTGCGGGATGAGGTGACTGTTTTATTGGTACTATTTTGTGGGACATACGCGTTTTTGATCACTTGGTGTTGCACCTTTTGTGATGCAAGGTGACAAAAATTGCTTGTTTTGACACAGTTTTTTTTTTTTTTTTTTTTACGGTGTTCACCCGAGGGGTTAGGTCATGTGATATTTTTATAGAGCTGGTTTATACGGACGCGGCGATACCTAATATGTATACTTTTTTTTATTTTTTCTATTTTTAACTTTTTTTTTTCATTCCTTACTTGGGGACTTTTTTTTTTTTTTACATGTGAAACTTTTTTTTATTTTCAACCTTTTATTTTTATTTTTTTTATTTTACACTTTTCGTCCCCCATAAGGTCATACAAGACCTCTGGGGGACATTTACTTCACTTTTTCTTTTTTTTTTCACTGTTGATTTCTCCTGTAACTGGGGCTGACATAGTAGCCCCAGTTACAGGACAAATGCACCCCTATAGAGGCTGTACAGCAGCAATCCAGCGCTGTACAGCCTCAGAGCAGGGCTGATCGAGGTCTCTGAGAGACCTCACACAGCCCCTGCACTCTCCGGTCACGGCGGTCACATGACCGCCGGGCCGGAACAGGAAGCGCATAGCGCTTCCTTCTCTGCAGACACAGCGCTCGGTGAGCGCTGTGTCTGCAGCGATCCGGAAGGCAGGGACACCACGATTAGCGTGCAGCTGCTATTTCTGACAGGACGTTTTAAAACGTGCTTTCAGAAATAGAGGTCCACCCATAGGACGTTTATAGTCTATGGGCGGACGTGAGGCGGTTAAAGAGGACCTTTCACCAGAAGAAAGTATCTAAACTGACTATACAGACGTGTAGAGCGGCGCCCAGGGATCCCCCTGCACTTACTGTTATCCCCGGGCGCCGCTCCGTTCTCCGGTTATAGGCTCCGGTATCTTCATAGTTAGGCTCCACCCAGGGGAACCTGCCGGCGTCTCATTCTCCCATGCTGTAGCGCTGGCCAATCGCAGCGCTCAGCTCATAGCCTGTTACTTTCTTCTGGTGAAAGGTCCTCTTTAATATATGAAGATGAGCTTCTTGGAGCAACAGGGGCGTTGTCATTACACCTAGAGTCTCAGCTCTCTCTGCAACTGCTGCGCCCTCTGCACTTTGATTGACAGGGTCAAGAGGGGTAAAAATCATCATGTCCCTGTCACTCAAAGTGCAGAGAGAGCTGAGCCTCTAGGTGTAATGACAACGCCCCCGTTGCTCCTAGAGGCTCATTTGCATATATTAAAACATGATTTTCCTCAGCAATGCGAGCACATATGAGCATGAGACCAACACAGATGCCTTCAGCTGCCAAGTGCACATGTAACCGGTCAGACAGTAGAACGCAGGGCTGCTGACTGTCCAGAAATTCCTGGAAAAGCGATAAAAATAGTCAATTTTGGCAATCTGGCTGTGATTTTAGTTATTTTTTTCAGCGGTGGTAGTGGAGCAGGTTATTTTTGTGGTAATTATTGTTTATACACGTTTATTGTTGGATGTTTTTTGTAATCTGTTCATAAAACCCTAACTAAACATAAAATATTTAAGAGAAGTGGCACCAGCCCAGCAGCAATGTTTATCCTCTCACCAAGCAGTCTATGCAAAAACCACTGTCACCAAATGTGTATACAATGTGTCACTCTCCACCGCCATCATGTCGTCTCTATTTACTACGCAAAGGGAGGTACCAACCTCAACTTCCATTCATGTGTTCACCTCCAGCATTGCAGTGCGCCTGCGCAGACCCCTGCCCGCCGCTCGCTAGTAGCGCGCATGCGTCAGGCGAAGTCTTCGTCATCAAGAATTACTGGAGAGAGGCGATATTTGTCGGCGCATGCGCGGTCCTCTCTGGTGAGTTTCGCCCCCCTAGAAGTCCCCCGTACCGGCAGCGAAAGAGCGCGGAATACTTGTATCGCCGCGCTGTGTGTATATGGCGCTAGAGTTCTAGACGTAGAAGGCCTCAGCTGGAGCTGAGGGCACCGTATAGCTGTGGTGGAACTAAAAGTCGCAGCCGTCCCTGTTTGTAACAGGGGGAGCTCTGTTGGGTCTCTGGCTTCGGGGGAGTGTCAGGACATGGTGAGGAATCAGGGAGGCTGCTTGGAGCCTTGACAGTTCTTCCCGCCTTATTATATCTCTGACAGAAAAGGATACAGAGAAACCTGAGGGGATTATAGGAAAGAGAAAGCAAGTCATTGGGGGAGATTTATCAAACTGGTGTAAAGTGGACCTGGCTTAGTGGCCCAGAGCAGCCAATCAGACTCCTCCTTTCATTAATCACAGCTCCTTTGGTAAATAAAGGTGGAATCTGGTTGCTATGGGCAACTAAGCCACTTCTGCCTTGCACCAGTTTGATAAATCTCCCCCATTGCCTTCAGTTGAGTGACATGGGGGGGCACCCAGCTTTCCCAGGATCCTGAGCTGCTAATAAAGTGATACGTTCCTGCTTGACCAGTCAGATTTGCTGACACGTGAGTTTTTTTTCCCAAGACTTTTAATTGGCTGGCATAGCGCCGCAGTGTGCTGATTTACATACAGTCCACGCATCTGCCCTTTGGACTGTGTTCACATACAGCAGGTTTTCAGATCCAGCACGTGTCCTGTGTGTTGCACTGGGAACTTTCACACTAGCGGCAGGACGGATCCGACAGGCTGTTCACCCTGTCGGATCCGTCCTGACGCTGTTTTGCCGTGCCGCCAGACCGCCGCTCCGTCCCCATTGACTATAATGGGGACGGGGCGGAGCTCGTGCACGGTGAGAGGCCGCCGGACTAAAAAGTCGGGACATGCAGTACTTTTAGTCCGGCGGCCTTCCGCTGTGCTGAGCCGGAGCTCCACCCCCATCCCCATTATAGTCAATGGTAACGGAGCGGCGGAAGGACGGATCCGACAGGGTGAACAGCCTGTTTTATCCGTCCTCCTGCTAGTGTGAAAGTAGCCTTAAAGTGGCCCTGCAAAAAAAAACTGAAAGTGTCCCCATGTTGTAGATGGGTCCAAATTGACAGAAGGCGGGAAACACAAGTAGGTGAGGCCAGCGATACTGTAGTGCAGCACAATATACTGCCCCCCAATGTCTGATAAGTGTAGGGTCCACCTCTGGGACCCACACCTATCCTTAGAACGGAGCCCGCCAGAGGGTGCACCGCGTATGTGGGGTCACCCTCCATTTATTTCTTTGGGAATGTCGAAAATAGCCAAGCGGCACGCTGGTCTATTTGTGAAAGTTCTGTTGAAATGAATGGGAAGTGCACGGCCGCCGCTCCATTCGCTTCTGTGGGGCTTACGGAAGTAGCCGAGCCAGCCATAGAAATGAATGGAGGGGGATGAATCCTGGCGATATGACCCCAGTGTCCCTGATGGGATGAAACCTTTAATGGTTAGAGCATCCGATCGTTCTGTACCCGGCCGGTGGCGGTGAGGAGGGTTCGGGCGCCCCCTGGGCATTGGCCCGCCGAGAACGTTCCCTGTAGGGTCTATGGCCATTCCGCCCCTGGTTGCACATCTGTTTAGAATTTTGCTGCGTAATTCACCCCATGGGTCAAATCTGTGTCAGATTTATGCACGTGGTACATACAAATTTTAGGCCACGTTACAAAGGATGAATCAGTGGGGGAGATTTATCAAAACTGGTGTAAAGGAAAACTGGCTTACTTGTCAGTAGCGACCAATCAGATTCCAGCTTTCATTTTTCACAGCTCCTTTGGAAAATGAAAGCTGGAATCTGATTGGTTGCTATGGACAACTAAGGCAGTTTTCCTTTACACCAGTTTTGATAAATCTCCCCCCAGTCTGTATATATAGCAGTAGCCGGGGAAATGCGCGGAGGTGAATTGCAGCAGGGCGGGTTGAGGGTTTGAAAGGACGCTGTGTGTCCTCAAATGTGTGCAGACGTCTCTGCTGCGTGTGCACTGGGCTCTATAAATCTCTGTTCACATGCTTTGTACTCTATGGCTCACTTTCAGATGAGATTTGCAGAAAATGATTGATCAGTGTGGTTGGTGACAGATTTGGGGTCCATTCACACGTCCGCAAATGGGTCCGCATCTGTTCCTCAATATTGGGAACGGGTATTGACCCATTCATTCTCTATGGGGCCGGAAGAGATGCGGAGAGCACACTATGTGCTCTCCGCATCCGCATTTCCGGAGCGCGGCCGCGCACAAAATTGCGGACACGAATAGGCAGTTCTATGGGGGGTGCCGGCCGGGTGTATTGTGGATCCGCAATACACTACGGACGTGTGAATAGACCCTTAGAATAAACCCTCAGTTAAACTCCTGCAAATATTTTTATTCTCTGACCTGTTGGAAAGGCACATAATGTAAACTCTAGTGAAGGTAATCTTATTACCAGCGATTGTATTTGTGAGTTATAACCTCCCTTCTGATCCTCAGCTGTGTCATGTGACCAGCACTCTGCACTTCCCAATAACACAGCATCTTATGTGCAGACAGGAAGTCTGTTTCTCTGTGTTCTCCTATGGAAGCCTCACAGTCAGTCTCATAGGAATGAATAGAGAAGTAACTGACTTCCTGTCCTGTGTCAGTTGGGGATCAGAGAGTTGGTCACATGACACAGCTGAGGATCAGAAGGGAGGTTATAACTCAGAAATACAGTCAGTGGTAAGAAGATTACCTGCACTACAGATTACATCATGTACCTTTCTTACAGGCCAGAGAATAATAATTTTTGTGGGAGTGCTACTCTCATAAGGTTTGTGATCAGTGGAGGCCCCGGGTAATTTCAGCACGTACACATTTTAAGGCTCCATTCAGATGTCCGTATGTGTGGTCCGGATCCGTTCCGCAATTATGCAGAACAGGTGTGGACCTATTCATTTTCAATGGGGTGGGAAAAGATGCGGCTCCGCACTTCTGGTCCGCGGCCCCGAACTTCCACAAAGAAATAGAACATGTCCTATTCTTGTCCGCAATAACAGACAAGAATAGGCATTTTCTATTATAGTGCCGGCCATGTACACATGGCCGGTGTCCGTGTTTTGCGCATCTGCAAAACACTTACAGACGTGTGAATGGACCCCAAAAGCCGCTCACATGGATACGTTTCTCTTTTCTACATCTCTAGCAACAAATGTGAAACAAAGTTTGAGTTTGAGACGCAATAATAAAAAGTGAGATGCGCTTGTTTCATGCGTCTCCCTCTCCCGACACTTTATATAAGAGCTCATGCACACAACCGTATTTTATTTCCGTTTTTTTTTTACAGGTCCGTATGAGGAACTTTTCACTTCAATAGGGCCGCAAAAAAACTGAAATGACTCCGTGCGCATTCCGTTTCTGTATGTCCGCATGTACGTTCCGCAGAAAAATAGAACATGTCCTATTCTCCGTTTTGCGGACAAGGAAAGGCATTGTTACAATGGATTTGCAAAAAAAATGGATGCAATACTGGTGTCACATGAATGTCATCCATTTTTTTTTTTGCAGACCACAAAATACATACAGTCTTGTACGTGAGCCCTAAGGCTGGGGCTACGCGTCAAAGCCAAGATGCAAAGCACGAAACGGGTGCCGGTCTTTCCCCTTTTCTTCCATGTCCGTTCCTCATCTGGTTTTGGCTTGGAAAAAATATAGTAGGTTCAGATGAAGTGTTTTCTAGAGGGTTTTGGCACCGTAAATCGGGCTGAATCTGCGCTGAAACTGCCTCCCATTTGTTCAGTGAGAGGTACTGCCCCTGTTCATGCGTCTGAGGGTTCTTGCTGCACAGTTCTCAAGACCACAGCAAGAATGTACAGGTTCATTCTTGGCGCAGTTACCGTGTGGACCCCTCACCAGCCTGCTCGCGATGTATTGGAGCTCCGTTCCTAGAGTGGGTCCGCATGGACACCCACAGCAGACCTCGCAGCTCAGCGGCTTCTGCTGTGGAGTACGCTGGGTGAAAGGGACTTTATGGCAGGCCATCAGTATGAGATCGCGGGCGTCCGACCCTGGGGATCCCAAATATCACTAAATAATGGGGTCAAGGCGCTGCAATGCGTGATGAAGCCACCTCAATGTTTTCCAGCTGCTTTCAGAGCGTGCTGTTTAGGGCGGGTTCACACTTGCGATAGGGTATTTGTTCCGTTATAACAGAGTTTTCCATTCTGTCTTACGAATTCCGTTATAAATGTAACCTATAATGGAATTCCCTAACACAAGTGCGAACCCGCCCTTACATCACACTAGGACAGGAGTGGATTCTAATAGAATTATTAGAATCCATCAGTGATGGATATTTTTTTTTTCGGTTCGCTTATCCCTGTCACAGCCAAAATCGCCGTGTAGCCAAACCCGTATACATTCATTTCAATGGGGATACCTGCAGCAAAACTGATTGTAGTGTATACCTGTTAGGCCTTATGCACACGACCGTTGTGTGCACCCGCGGCCGTTGTTCCGTTTTCATTTTTTTTTCGCGGACCCGTTGACTTTCAATGGGTCCATGGAAAAATTGGAAAATGCACCTTTTGGCTTCCGCGTCTGTGATCCGTTTTTCCAGTCCGTGAAAAAAATATGACCTGTCCTATTTTTTTCACGGACAATGGGTCCGTGAGAAATCACAGATGCACACAAGATAGTCATCCGTGTCCGTTTTTCCTATCATTTTCAATGCAAACTTGACTTAGTTTTTTTTTTCACTTTTCATGTCCGTGGATCCTCCAAAAATCAAGGAAGACCCACCGAAGAAAAAACGGTCACGGAACAACGGAAATCCGTTTTGCGGACCGCAAAAAAAAAACGGTCGTGTGCATGAGGCCTTAGGCCTCATGCACACGACCGTTGTGTGCATCCACGGCCGTTGTTCCATTTTCCGTTTTTTCCTGCGGACCCATTGACTTTCAATGGGTCCGTGGAAAAATCGGAAAATGCACCTTTTCGCGTCCGTGATCCGTGTTTCCAGTCCGTGAAAAAAATATGACCTGTCCTATTTTTTTTCACGGACAACGGTTCACGGACCCATTCAAGGCAATGGGTCCGTGAGAAATCACTGATGCACACAAGATTGTCATCCGCATCCGTCATCCGTGTCCGTTTTTTATTATCATTTCAAAGGCAAACTTGACTTAGATTTTTTTTTTTACTTTTCATGTCCGTGGATCCTCCAAAAATCAAGGAAGAAAAAACGGACACGGAACAACGGAAACCGTTTTTGCGGACCGCAAAAAAAAACGTCCGTGTGCATGAGGCCTTACCATGATTTACCAGCATTTAAAGGGGACCTGACCCCTCCCCTGACATGTCTGTTTTAGTAACTACTTGCATTCCCCATGTAATAACAGTTCTGGAGCATCTAAAGATACAGATGGTTGTTAACAGTTGGGGGGGGGGGGGGTCCCTGCACAGTCAGACACCTGCAGCAATGATTGGACAGAGTCAGACACACCCGCTACTGATAACACCCGGCAGTACCTTTACTGCAGACTGCTGGCAATTTACTGTATTTTTTGCACTACAAGACAGATTTTTTCCTCCCAAAAATGAGGGAAAAATGGCAGGGCATCTTATAGTCTGAAACTCTGAATGCTAATTAACCCCTTCCATTATAGAAGAGGTCATTAGTATGCAGGAGGCACAAGGAACAGTGAGGGAAGTGCTGTGCTGGCTCTACTCACCCTCCCTGGTGCTCAAGTGAATGGGTCCACATACGTGATGTGGAATGCACACGGCCGGTGCCCCGTGTATTGCGGACCTGCCGTATGCGGGCCGCAATACGGCAACGGAGGGGCAGCGGCCGTGTGAACAAGCCCTTACAGACGATCTACTGAACTGTTATCACATAATACAGTGACTACAGTTCAGTAAATAAGTAGTGAGACTGGAGGCGAATCATTATAAGGTTGGGAGTTCACTTCACAGGAGTAGCGTTCAGGCGATGCGCGGTCTATACAGACAATATGAGAAACATGTGCCTACAATATGGCCGCCTCCAGGACTGTATTTAAATATATAAAATAACTATAGCATTTTACAAGAAATACATATTATTTCTCTTATATGGAAAAAATATTAACATAATTGATGTTTACTCCTATATATTATACAGTTGGTTCACTTTGTGACTTTTCGTTTTATTTTATTGGAAAGGGGGGCATTTTTCATGTATTTGTGTATTATCTTATATATATATGTTATACAGTTGACACCTCCTTCTTTCCAAACTCCTAGAGCAGGGGTAAGCAACCTTCTGCGCTTCGGCTGCTGAGAAACTACAACTCCCAGCATTCCCACTTGTTCAGCTTTTCTTGTAACGCCTATAGAAGTGAATGAAGTATTCTGGGAACTTTAGTTTCAGAACAGCTGGAGTGCCGGAGGTTGCTGATCCCTGTCCTAGAAGGATACATCTGGCTGGTTATGTATTAAAGAGGTATTACGCTTTTAATAATTATATTTTTTTGGTTTAGAGAACAGGCAGTTATACAGTTTTCTAATATACCTGAAGTGAAGGTTTTGCTCACAAAGCATTATTATATCTGCACAATGGTACTGTACATATGTATACATATATACAGCATTACTGCCTGCAGCAGCATCTGACATCACCTAGAGACAGGTAGCCATTTTACAAATAACCTGTAAACTTTCAGTGAATTAGTTGTTGTAATAGCCACAATGGTTTCCACCATTAGGGTATATTCAGATGACTGTATGTGTTTTGCGGTCTGCAAATTTTGGGTCCACAAAACATGGATACCCGCCACGCGCGTTCCACATTTTGCAGTACGCATACTGTCCGCCCTATTATAGAAATGCCTATTATTGTCCGCAATTGCGGACAAGAGTAGGACATGCTCTATATTTTTTGCGGGACAGGAGTACGCATGCGGACAGCACACGGTGTGTCGTCTGCATCTTTTTTTCCGTATACGGTCTGTATATAGAACCATTAATTTCAATGGTTCCGCAAAAAAAATGAAATGTACTCCGTATGCATTCTGTTTCCGTATCTCAGTTTTTCCGTTCCGTTGAAAGATAGAACATGTCCTACTATTGCCCGCAAATCACGTTCCGTGGCTCCATTCAAGTCAATGGGTCCCCCAAAAAAACGGAACACATACGGAAATGCATCCGTATGTCTTCCGTATCCGTTCCGTTTTTGCAGAACCATCTATTGAAAATTTTATGCCCAGCCAAATTTTTTCTGTATAATTACTGTATGTGCCATACAGAAAAACGGAAACGGAACAACGTATCCGTGAAAAACGGACCGCAAAACACTGAAAAATCAATGCGGTCGTGTGAAAGAGGCCTTAGGCTACATGCACATGACCATATGTGTTTTGTGGTCCGCAAATTGCGGATCCGCAAAAAAAAAATTGATGACATCCGTATGCCATACGTTTTTTTTTTTTGTGGATCTATTGTAACAATGCCTTAAACGGACAAGAATAGGACATGTTCTATTTTTTTTGCGGCGCTATGGAATGGACAAACTGATGCGGAGAGCACACGGTGTGATGTCCGCAGTTTTTGCGGACCCATTGAAATAAATGGGTCCGCATCCTATCCGCAAAAAAAAGGTACAGACACGGAAACAAAACAACGTTCCTGTGCATGTAGCCTTAGGCAGATTTGTCATATCCGTACTAGTGACAAGTAGATAAGTACTTGATCTGTCTATTACATTACGGTACTAATTTGCTTGTCCGTCGTCTTGCACATTGTCTCCTCTGTGTAGTGGAATGAATCTTTTTTTTTTTCTTTTCCTTTGTCTCACTTTGCAGGAGCCTCGAGGTTTAACAGATTGTAAACAGCCAAAGGCAAATTGAAGCGATGAACGTTACTTCAGTGCGGTTCATCTCGAACACAACCTTCACATGGAGAAAAATGTGAGAAATTTAAGTGCGAAGTCCAATGCTCGTTAAATCCTGGTCCCTTCAGTGTCTGCCTGTGTCTAGGGATCGTCTGTCTCTAGGCATCTTGTCAATGGCAACCCAAAGAAGGCGCTTTGTAAAAGAATTCAACCCACATATCACTTGTTATATCTGTAAAGGCTATCTGATCAAGCCAACCACAGTCACCGAGTGCCTGCACACATGTAAGTATTGCACCTTGTTCACTGACCAAAGGCGTAATATGTGTCTGAAACTGTACATCTTGTATTTCGGGGTACGGTTTCACATCTTTTCACATTTTGCATCCCTCCTATTTGGTTACTGGGGCTTTTCCTCCATGTGTATGTACCTGGAAATTTCTCATCCAGTATAATAATTATTATTAGTTTATTTAGCACCATCAGAATCTGTGGCGCGGTGTCTAGGGCAGACAAGTTACACAATGTTTAGACACATTAGTTAAAGCCCTGTCCATACATTGTAGACCAGGGGTGCTCAGCTAGCTTCATTCAAGGTCTACTTAACCTGGATTTGCAATCAGGTGAAGGTCTGAGCTGAACAGCAACAGAAAAGCAATTTTTTTGGAATTATTTACATCAAGATTTCTTATCTTGAACCAGACCCAAATTAACAAATTAATTCAGTACAGACTCCAAAAATAGCTAAGAAACCATTCAGACCCCAGACCGGACCCCAAGTCTACCTGCACACGTTGCGGAATACGTGTGGTTTTTCGATGCGTATTCCTGTGCAGAAAAAATGCAGCGTAGTAAAGTACTGCCATGCAAATTTCAAATTAAGTAGCATGTCAATTATATTTGCGGTTTTAGCTGCTGATTTCACTCTTTTTAGTGGAAGGGTGAAATCTGTGGCAAAACCGCATCAAATGTGCACCAAAAAACACAATTAGAAATTGCAGATTTTGGTTCGGATATTCGGTAGAAACGCACATAAATCCGCACAGACATTTGTGAGTTCACCCGCACCCTTGTGCAGGTGACCTTAAACCCATTAGATCCCCCTACCAATCCCGATAACGGGGTTCTGTTCCCACATTCTGATGCAGCAGATCGAACATGAACCCTGCTGCTCCATTCGTTCTCTGCAGGACTGCCAAATAGAGAATGAATGGAGCAGCAGGGTGCATGTTCGATCTGCCACTCCATCTGGATGGGATAACAGCTCTTGGGATTGGTGGGAATCCCAGCAGTCAGACCCCCATGATCAATTAGTTATTCCCTCTCCTGTGGATAGGGGATAACTTTAAAACTTGGCACAGCACCTTTAAATCATAAACCAGAACCCTAAAATTTGCACAGACCCCTGACAAGACACCTGAAATGATTTCACACCCCAGACAGCTAAAATTTATTCAGACCCCTAAGCCCCTAAAATTGAGGCCTCATGCACACGACCGTTGTTGTGTTCCGTTCCGCAAAATGGGGTTCCGTTGTTCCGTGATCCGTTTCCTTTATTTTTGGAGGATCACCAGACATGAAGGAAAGTAAAAAAAAAAATCTAAGACAGGTTTGCAATGCAAATGATAGGAAAAAAACGGCCGCGGACGCGGATGACAATCTTGTGTGCCTCCTTGTTTTTTTGCGGTCCCATTGACTTGAATGGGTCCGTGAACCGTTTTCCGTGTAAAAATAGGACAGGTTATATTTTTTTGACGGACTGGAATCACGGATCACGGACGCGGATGACAAACGGTGCATTAGCTGAGTTTTCAACGGACCCATTGAAAGTCGATGGGTCCGCAGAAAACACGAAAAACAGAACAACGGACACGGAATAAAACAACGGTCGTGTGCATGAGGCCTAAATCTGATCACAGACCAGACCCCTTAAAAATAATTTAGACACCAGACCAAACGAAAAAAAACAAAAAGACCCGGGTCCTTTTCACCTACACCTCCTCCAGTGCACCTGTAATGGCATTGTCCAGACTGTGGGCATCCCCAGTACAGATTCAGACATAAGCATTGCTGAAATATAGAATACGGACAAGAGGTGGAGATATGGAATAAGCCTCTCTGGACATGTCGGCGGGAGGTAGTGTTGGAATGTCAGTTAGGGTGATCTTTAAGCTTATTTAGTGGAATCTACGTTTTTTAGGAGACGAAAACAACGATTGCAGATTTTAGGAACCAAGTAGACAAGTCCAGGAATCAGCTTTTTTTGAGTAGACTTCCACAAAAGTCAAAAGAAAATTACCCAGAACGTTAGATGCAGCATATTTGTAGGCACTTTGGGGCAGGTTTGTCACTGCATTTACATCAATTTTATGGAGTAAAAAAAGTTGCAGATTACGTTGCATGCTCTAGCCGTGCTATAATTTGTGTTGTTTTACACCGATTGACACTTCTCAAAAGTGTTGAGAATGGGGTGAGACTTGGAGGAAGGGTTGAGGACAACAGAGGATCACAAATTTTTTATAATCTACACCAGAAACTAGTGTAAAATACAGCTCGAATCTATGGCAGCTCATAGCTGGTGTAGATATATTTTTCTGGCACTGTCAGAAGATGTCAGAAGCTTTCCTGCTCAGCCTTGCCTCATCTTCTGTGG
This sequence comes from Bufo bufo, assembly GCF_905171765.1. Classification (NCBI taxonomy): domain Eukaryota; kingdom Metazoa; phylum Chordata; class Amphibia; order Anura; family Bufonidae; genus Bufo; species Bufo bufo. Next base: position 79,111,016 of record NC_053394.1, on the reverse strand, counting down.
TTGTGTATAAACTGTGCTGCCCTATACTGCTTTAGTGGGCACATTGTGTGACTCTGGCACTGTCTGCTTGGACCTGATCAGCTCCTGGTAACAATTTCAGCATCTCGTAATGTCAGATGTGAGGGCTGAGATGCATTGGGGGGAGCATAAATCGATTCCTAATATATTATCGTATGGCGGTATAAATACAGGCTCTGCAGGGATCACTGTCAGGGGCTGCCTTTACTGACAACTTAACTGAACGTGTGATAACTTTTTTTATTTGATGTATTATTTGATTTAATATTATCATTTTTTCTCAAGTTTGTAAGAGTTGCATTGTCCAGCATTTTGAAGAAAGCAATGATTGCCCCAAATGTGGGATTCAAGTTCATGAAACAAACCCTTGGGAAATGCTAAGGTATGGCACTAATACATTTACATATTATAAATCTCGAATACTGTACAGTACATGCTGCTGTGCTCAAAACTCTAACCAGCCCCATTCATTTGAATAGGACGGTGGCTGTACTGTAGTCTGATGGCCGGGTGCTGCTGAGCAGTGAAAAACGGCTAAGCGGGTGCTACGATAAATTAGCGCTACCTCACCTTCTTTCTCAGGAACAGTGGGGGTCGAACGCCCACAGATCATAAAGTAACTACGTATATTGGTGATCTGTCATCACTTTACAAAACGGGAATTCATTTTATCTGGCCCGTAAACCGATTCTAGTTATGGCCTTGAGCATAAAAAAATAGCCACTCGCCTCTTCACAAGCATTCTGCTCCAGCGCAGAGGGTCCTGTACCCGCACTTCCTGTCCCCTGCGGACTAGAAGTGTGACTTCCTGTTTGTGATCACATGCACCACTGCAGCCATTCAAGGGGTTTTCCGGGATTTTAATAATGATGACCTATCTTCAGGACAGGTTATCAATATTAGATCAGATGAATGGGACGGCTTGTCATTACAGCTGCTCACTGCTGCAATGTCGATCGTGAGCAGGTAAACAATGAAGGGAGAGCAGCCTTCAACCAGCTGATCGGCGGGGGTCCGACACCCGGCACCCCCACGATCAGCTGGTTTGAGGCTGCCCTCCCTTCATTGTTTACCTGCTCGACATCGCAGCAGTGAGCAGGTGTAAAGACAAGCCGTCCCATTCATCTGATCTAATATTGATAACCTGTCCTGAGGATAGGTCATCATTATTAAAATCCCGGAAAACCCATTTCACTGGCCTCAGCAGTCGTGGGTATGTCCGCTCTGGAACGGAGCACCGCTGGAGAGGTGAGTGGCTGTTTTTTCTTTATGTTAAACACTATCAGGGCCATAAATAAAACTGATTTATGGGTCAGACAACCCCTTTAAGTTTACCTTTAGGTTATTGCTAATTGTTAACAGACTTGATTAATTTGTAATTTTTTCCCCTTTTCTATTGTAATAAAGGAAACCCATATATACAACCCCAATTCCAAAAAAGTTGGGACAATGTGTAAAATGTAAATAGATAAAAACAAAATCCAATGAAATGCAAATCTCATAGATTCATATTTTATTCACAGTAGATTATAGAACAAAGATCGGATGTTAAAAATGAGACATTTTACTAGTTCATGAAAAAAATTAACTCATTCAGAACTTGACGGCAGCAACGCATCTAAAAAATAAGTTTGTACAGGGCCATGTCTACCATTGTCTGTAAACACCAGGGAAATGAAGAGACCAATTGCTGGAGTTTTGGGAGCGGAATGTTGTCCCATTCTTGTCTGATATTGGATTCCAGCTGCTCAACAGTCTTGGGTCTTTTTGGCCTGATTTTTTAGTTCATCATGCGCCAAATGTTGGTGAGAGGTCTGGACTATAGGCAGGCCAGTTCTGCAGCTGGACTCTTTTTCTACAAAGCCATGCTGTTGTGAAGGATGCAGTATGTGATTTAGCATTTTCTTTCTGAAATATGCAAGGCTTTCCCTGAAAGTGAGGTTGTCTGGATGGTACCATATTTTGTTTTAAAACCTCTATATACTGTTCCGCATTGAAAGCGCCTTTCCAGAAAGCATTGAAAGCTGCCCTTGCCTAATGCAGCCCTATACCATCAGAGATGCAGGCTTTTTAACTGTTCGATGATAACAAGCTGGCTGCTCCCTTTCCTCTTGAGTCCGCAGGACACTGCGTCTGTCACTTCCAAAAAGAATTTCTAATTTGTATTCTGACCACAGAACAATTTTCCATTTTGCCTCAGTCCATTTTAAAAGAGCCTTTGCCCACAAAATGCGTAATGTCCTTGTTTTTCGGGTCCACAATTTGCTGACAGGAAAACACTTATGGACGTGTAAATGGACCCTTAGTTGCAAATTGCTTCTCCAGCTCTTTTTCATTAACACCACTTACTTTTCAAGCCTTTTTTTTGCCCCTGTCCCAAATTTTATTGTTGTATTGCCATTGTTCATATCACAGTTATTTTTCCATTCTTCTGATTTGTCAGAAGAACAGAAAAATAAAGAAAATTTTGGATCTGTTGTTGTGGTGAAAAAAAAGTAATTAACTGGTTTTCCTATTTTAATTTCTAGATTAGACAATACTCTTGAAGAAATCATATTTAAACTGGTACCAGGTCTACGGGAAGGTATGTTACCTTTCTTGTGTATAGGTAAAATTGAAAGATTGGGGTGCTAGATATATGTGTACAGTAATATATACTGTATATACATCTTAAAGGGCATCTGTCAGCAGATTTGTACCTATGAAACTGGCTGACGTGTGTTTGGCAGCTGAAGGCATCTGTGTTGGGCCCATGTTCATATGTGCCCGCATTGCTTAGAAAAATGAAGTTTTAATGTATGCAATGATCCTCTAAGAACAATGGGAGCGTTACCATTACACCTAGAGGCTCAGCTCTCTCTGGCACTACTGTGTCCTCTGCACTTTGACAGGGGCAGGTCTGGTGACATTTTACTGCCTAGCTCTGTCATTCAAAATGCAGAGGGCATGGCAGTTGCAGAGAGAGCTGAGCCTCTAGGTGTAATGACAACGCCCCCATTGTTCCTAGAGGCTCATTTGCATATATTAAAACATCATTTTTCTCCTCAGCAATGCAGGCACATATGAAGATGGGATCAGCACAGATGCCTTCAGCTGCCAGGTGCACATGTAACAGGTCAGCCAGTGTCATAGGTACAAATCTGCACTTCAGATGCCCTTCAAGATGTACAGTACAGACCAAAAGTTTGGACACACCTTCTCATTCAAAGAGTTTTCTTTATTTTCATGAATATGAAAATTGTAGATTCCCACTGAAGGCATCAAAACTATGAATTAACACATGTGGAATTATATACATAACAAACAAGTGTGAAACAACTGAAAATATGTCATATTCTAGGTTCTTCAAAGTAGCCACCTTTTGCTTTGATTACTGCTTTGCACACTCTTGGCATTCTCTTGATGAGCTTCAAGAGGTAGTCCCCTGAAATGGTTTTCACTTCACAGGTGTGCCCTGTCAGGTTTAATAAGTGGGATTTCTTGCCTTATAAATGGGGTTGGGACCATCAGTGGTGTTGAGGAGAAGTCAGGTGGATACACAGCTGATAGTCCTACTGAATAGACTGTTAGAATTTGTATTATGGCAAGAAAAAAGCAGCTAAGTAAAGAAAAACGAGTGGCCATCATTACTTTAAGAAATGAAGGTCAGTCAGTCAGCCGAAAAATTGGGAAAACTTTGAAAGTAAGGGCTATTTGACCATGAAGGAGAGTGATGGGGTGCTGCGCCAGATGACCTGGCCTCCACAGTCACCGGACCTGAACCCAATCGAGATGGTTTGGGGTGAGCTGGACCGCAGAGTGAAGGCAAAAGGGCCAACAAGTGCTAAGCATCTCTGGGAACTCCTTCAAGACTGTTGGAAGACCATTTCAGGGGACTACCTCTTGAAGCTCATCAAGAGAATGCCAAGAGTGTGCAAAGCAGTAATCAAAGCAAAAGGTGGCTACTTTGAAGAACCTAGAATATGACATATTTTCAGTTGTTTCACACTTGTTTGTTATGTATATAATTCCACATGTGTTAATTCATAGTTTTGATGCCTTCATAGTCATGAAAATAAAGAAAACTCTTTGAATGAGAAGGTGTGTCCAAACTTTTGGTCTGTACTGTATATATTACTGTACACGTACAGCCTGGGCAAGTTCACACTTATGATGTGATGCTCTGTTGGGATCTCTGTCAAGCTTTTTGGTGTTTTTAATAGCAAAGATAGAACAGTCTACAGTGCCGTTCTTGCTGTAGAAACCACAGGCACTTTATTCCATTGGACAACAAAACTATCACAACATTGTGGCTTCTGCCATAAGTGGGAACCATGATGCTAGTACTGTATTCCTTAATCATACAATACGTCCTGTTAACTTTAATTTTTTTTTTATGTTGCTGTAACTAGAAGAGGAAGACCGGGAATCAGAATTCTGGAAGAGGAAAAGACCACAAGAGAATGGAGAAGGTATTTCTATATGTGTAATATTTGTATATTTAAAAAAAAATCATGAAATGTATAGTTTATTATAAATGTCCTGTTTACTGATATCTGAGGGGATTGTCCAAGAGCCCGCCATTTTTCAAAAACTTCTTCTGTTATAAATTTTGTTATATCCTTGCAGAATTTAGATTTGGAGTCCTTATTTTCTAAAAATCCAATCTACCTGTGCACATATTTCTCTGAAAAATGATATAATGCAGTGATGTTCATCCATTTCCTGAACTCTCTATCATGAACACATCTGTTAAAGGGAGTCTGTCACCACATTTGAGCATATTAGACTGATCAAATAGCGTTATATGTGCCACCCAGAACTTAAAAACGGTACCTTTGTTGTATCTAATGGAGTTTTCTTTCAGCCAAAAATTAACTTTTAAGATTCTGTAAATGCGCCCTCTCAAGTGCCCAGGGCGGCGTCTCAATCGTCCGAGCCCCAGGCAGCACCTCCTCAACTACTCATAACCCCGCCCTCCGTGTGCCTCTGCCCGCCCGTTTACTCTCCTCCTCTCTCCTTTTCCACTGCGGCTGCGCGGTCAAATTCGTAGCGCAGTGGAAAAGGAGAGAGGAGGAGAGTAAACAGGCGGGCAGAGGCACACGGAGGGCGGGGTTATGAGTCGTTGAGGAGGTGCTGCCTGGGGCTCGGACGATTGAGACGCCGCCCTGGGCACTTGAGAGGGCGCATTTACAGAATCTTAAAAGTTAATTTTTGGCTGAAAGAAAACTCCATTAGATACAACAAAGGTACCGTTTTTAAGTTCTGGGTGGCACATATAACGCTATTTGATCAGTCTAATATGCTCAAATGTGGTGACAGACTCCCTTTAAGAGAGAACACTTTAGGGTCCATTAACACGTCCGCAAGTGTTTTGCAGTCCGCAAAACACGGACACTGGCCGGCACTATAATAGAAAATGACTATTCTTGTCCGCTATTCTATTTTTTTTGCAGAGCCACGGACCGGAAGTGCGGATGCGGACAGCACACTGTGTGCTGTCCGCATCTTTTGCGGCCCCATTGAAATCGAATAGGTCCGCACCCGTTCCGCATGGATGCGGACCCATTCTGCAGACATGTGAATGGACCCTTGTGAATGGACCCGTTTTTTGCGTTCCGTATACGGAACCATTCATTTCAATGGATCCGCTAAAAAAAATGGAAGGTACTCTGTATGCCTTCCATTTTTGTATTTCCGTTCCGTTCAAACATAGAACATGTCCTGTTATTGCCCGCAAATCACGTTCCGTGGCTCCATTCAAGTCAATGGGCCCGCAAATAAAACGGAATGCATACGGATTGCATCTGTATGTCTCCCGTATCCGTTCAGTTTTTGCAGAACCATCTGTTGAAAATGTTATGCCCAGCCCAATTTTTTTATGTACGTACTTACTGTTTAAACATTATTGTATGCTTCTGTTTCCATTTGCGATCCGCAAAAAACAGATCACAAATGGAAAAACGGAACGGAAAAATAGAACGGAAACACTACTGAAACAAAAAAAAACTGATAAACGGATCAGTTTAAAACGGACCCCAAAACCATACGGTCGTGTGCAGGAGGCCTTACTTTAATATTGCTTTTAACATGTAAAATGCTAACAAGGTGGGAAAATGTAATTCTTCGGTATAACTAATGGTAGGAGATAATGACTTGTATTCACTAGGTCAGGAAACGTCTACTTCCTGAAGCAAATGCTGAACGAGTCCTTTTTTCACCCTGCAGTGTAATAATATATGTGCACCAGGAAGCCAGTGTTTCCTGGTGAAATGCTTTCATTTTCTTGATTCACTTTTAGCCATTTTCTGTTCATAATGTATGACAAATAAGATGTACCTCAGGAAGAATGCTTATCTAATACATGACATATTGCTTCCTCCAATATGTTAGTTGTCAGCAGGAACGTATTTGTAGAAACAAGTCAAGCAGACGAACTGATGGCAAATCGGACAAAAGGGACAAGTGATGTTCAGGAACTTACATATTGATGTATGGATGACCAATCTTCAAAATAAGCCATTAGTATCTGATCATCTCCGCCAATCAGCTGTTGGAAGGGGCCACAGTGCTGAGAAGAGTACACTAAGCACAGCACTGTGCCTTGCATAGCAGCTTTGCTTGGTTCGGCAGCTCAGTCCTATTCACTTGAATGGGACTGATCTGCACAGAGGGCATGTGACTAATAGATGTGACATCGCAAGCCGAAAAAGAGGCCATAGTGCTCGCCCAAGTATTACAACCACTTACAACAGGCGATTGGGGGTGTTGATGGTAGGGGGATGGTCAGACCCTCACCAGTCAGATATTGATGAGCTATCCCGAGGATAGGTCATCAGTATCGAAGTCCCAAAAAAAACCTCTTGAAAAGGTTTTCCCACAGCAATCCACATGGTAAGGAATAATTATCTAAACCACCGGCGGATTATAGTAGGGGCGTTTGGGTCGGCAGCCCCGGGCCCGACGTCAGTGAGGGACCCATTGCCGCCCCAAACGCCCAGATGCCATTACATATTCATATTTTTGCTTGTCAGCACAGCGATAGTGGAACAAGCCAGGCAGTGAGGGGGAGGGGCTCGCTTCACTGCATCTCCTCCAATCACATTGCAGAGTCCCTGCCATACCCAATCCTCTCTGAAGTCCTCAGTGGAAGTTTTCATCCCAGCCAGGGTTGCCACCACCAGCTTAGCCGGTATTTTCTCTCAAGGTCCGTGATGATCATCCCCCGCTAAGGCCTATTGCACACGACCGTATGGCTTTTTCAGTGTTTTGCGGTCCGTTTTAAACGGATCCGTTGTTCCGTTTTTTGTTTCCGTTGTGTTTCCGTTTCCGTTCCGTTTTTCCGTTCCGTTTTTCCGTATGGCAAATACAGTATACAGTAATTTCATAGCAAAAATTGGGCTGGGCATAACATTTTCAATAGATGGATCCGCAAAAAACGGAACGGATACGGAAGACATACGGATGCACTTCCGTATGCATTCCGTTTTTTTGCGGACCCATAGACTTTAATGGAGCCACGGAACGTGATTTGCGGCCAAATATAGGACATGTTCTATGTTAAAACGGAACGGAAAAACGGAAACGGAATGCATACGGAACACATTCCGTTTTTTTTGCGGACCCATTGAAATCAATGGTTCCGTATACGGACCGTATACGGACCGCAAAAAACGGCCAGTAAACGGGGAAAAAAAACGGCCGTGTGAAAGAGGCCTAAGGGTCCGTTTCACTTTGATATTTGTGGTCGCTAAAATGTAACTTTTATTAAATTATGTAAAAAAAGAATGTGTGAAGGTTCTCAAATACACATATAAACTAGACATGTACACTATCCTGGGTGGCACCCACTACATTAGCACATATAATACTGCCCAAACCCAAGACTATATATACCGCCAGGGGGGCAGACTTATGACCAAATCAGAAGGGGGGATGGACTTATTGTGGTATGTATACCTCCATCAACCCCTATTAGTCAGTAGTCCGGTCACTAACGTTAGTCTGCACTCCCATTTGGGGCTATATAAATCGGCTACCTAATAGTGTCCCCTATAAACTAAAGGCTCTCCCCTCCATAGTTCAGGGAAGCCTATCTCGCTCGACGCGTGTCTCTGGTGACTTTTACTGCCACCAATTCATCAGGAGCGCTTGTAGACACCAACAGAAACAACTGTGCTGACACGCTCTGGTGCATAGCGTGCAGCACGTAGCCTGCGGCACTGGGACGGCCATAGCGCGGCCTCCCTCCACTGCCGCTGAAACAGAGAACACCACTACCCCTAAGCCGGACATCCTCTCACGGGAACCAATAGCTCCGGGGTACCGCTAAACACAAGCGTGCCCCTGTCCCGCCTCTGTACAGTATTCTCGGAGGCATAGGAGGTAGGAGACATTAATGAAGTGACTAATAGGCGGTTTACTTAATACCAGGTATAGTATTGCTCACTAAAGATACTAGCCAGGAACCCTGTTCAGAAACATGTACACCAGCAATAACGCTACAGCTGGCATGTGTGAATGGTTGCCAAGTGAATGAACGCTTGGAAACACATGAAAGCAAAATAATGCCCATATGGCATCCATCACAGCTACATGGGCAAAATGCATAAAAGCAATTTTATATAAGAATAGGCCAGTGTCACGAGAGACCCTGCTAAGGGTCCATTAATACGTCCGCAAAATGGGTCCGCATCCGTTCCGCAATTTTGCGTAACAGGTGCGGACCCATTCATTTTCAATGGGGCCCTAATATGTTGCACTTCCGTTCCGCCAAAAAATAGTCCTATTCTTGCCCGCAATTGCGAACAAGAAAAAAATGCATTTTCTATGAGAGTGCCGGCGTTGTGCGGTCCGCAAAATGCGGAACACACATTGCCGGTGTCCGTATTTTGCGGATCCGTGGCTCCGTTAACCACATACGGACGTGTGAATGGACCCTAACTGCTCAGCCACTCTTGGACACGCTGCCTGGCTCACACACAGCCAGTGACTGTAGATGACCTGGCTCCACCAATCCAGAGTGGGTGGATGTCTGAGAGCCTCCCGATCTGCTTTCAGTGGCGGCATCCTCCTGTCCATGGCAGCATCTGGCTGGTGCACACCTTGTGATGGTGTGCTGAGTACCAGCTTGCTGACCTTTTTATTTATTTTTTAACAAGCAGGTACAGTTTGCAAAAGTTTTTTTTTTTTTAAACTGCATGATTTCTCCGCTGTCCTGGTGTCAGGAAGATATATGGTGCAAGGAATGCACAAGAAGTGCTTCTCATGATTTATACTTACTCCACAGTTTCTTCTAAGCAGAGTTCAGGCTCATCAGGTTGTTACTGAAAGGGGTCAGTGAGCCTGAACTCTTTAGCTGATGAGGAGCCGCTCAGTGACATGTCAGTGTCCTGGCGTCTCTTCATAGGAGACATGAGAGTGCATCAGGTGTAAATCCTAATGCACACTGCTCTCTGTGGCCTGCAGCGCTCCTTCCTTATCTGCTGCAGATATTGAAGTTGTAGTTCTATGTCGGGGGAGGGGGGGTCATAGATCGATCTGTGTTGTGACAATGATGTCCCCCGTATCTGTGCGGTAAAGCACTTTATATTGCATACTGTTGTATACTATATATGGTATACTGAGGGGTGTTATGGTATATAATGTATCCTGTGGAGTTTTATACTATATACTGCATACTATGGGGTGTTGTATACTATGCACTATGAGAGGCTGGCGGTGTTATACTATACACGGTATACTTGGGGGTTATACTATATACTGTGGGGTGTTATTCTGTATAACGTGTACTGTGGAGTGTTGTATACCATACATTCTTAGGGGCTGGGGGTGTTATACTCTAAATGTGGCATAGTTATATAAAAAAAATAATAATATGGGGCAGAACGTGAACGGGGGATCATGGCGAGGGGTGGGGGTTGGGATGTCTTAATGGAGGGAGGGGGCCCAGGATGGATAAACAGCCTCGGGCCTATGATGCACTTAATCCGCCCCTGATCTAAACAGTCAGGGTCTAACTGCTGAACCCCTACCACTCATGAGAATGGGATCCTATGTTGAATGGAGCAGAGGTTGTGCATGTCAATGCCACTCCTATCAACTCCATAGGATTGCCAGTGATAGCGGGTAGAGTGCTCTGCTATCTAGGCAGTTCCATAGAGCTGAAGACTACTGTGCCATTCAGACAGGGGGACACAGGTTCCACGTTCTGGTGAATGGTGAGGGATGTCTGCCAGTCAGATACTTATCCCTGTCCCGTGGATAGGGGTTATGTGTTTTGTAAAAAACGCCTTTATAGGCGCAAAAAAATTTAATATATTCCTAAAATGCGGTCCACGGACCCATTAAAGTCAGTCACTCTCCCTACTTCCTTCATTTCTGTTTTTGGGGTAGAGATCTGCTGTCCATTAAACAGCAGCGTATAAAAATGTCTTCTACCCTGCTTGCTAGAGAAGTACCAGAGTCTGTGCATTAGCACAGAAATATGCAGCCAAGTCGGGATAAATATCTTCTGCCGATTGATTTGTGAGTGACCAAGTACTATTTCTTTTCACTGCTTTAGACCCCATGTTACAATTCTTAATAAGTCCCCCAATCACACCTCTGATCAGACCTTCATGTGAATGGCCCTTAATCAGACTTCCATAAGACCCCCAATCAGACCTAAGATTAGACCTCCATGTGAATGACCCCCAATCAAACCTCCATAAGTTCCCCAATCAGACCTCAGATCAGACTTACCTCTCCTGCTCCGGACGCTTTCTCTCACATCCAGCGCTCTTGTTCTTTATGGCGTATGCGCTGTGCTGTGACCCGACAAGCACAGAGTGAGGTCACAGTGCCCCGACGTCCTCACGCCGTGCACAATCACAGCACAGTGAGCGACCAAGGACCAGGAAGTGGTGAGTACAGAGCCCGGGGAGCACTTCATTCACTGCTTCCCAATCCTCCTGTACTAATGAGTGCTTCTATAATGTAATGTAAAGACGCACTGACATTCTCCCCCCCCCACACACACACACTTTATGGGGAACAAAGTGTGTCTTATAGGGCGAACAATAGTGATTATCTTCATAGGAACTTACTGGGGACTATTTTTATACTTGCTAGGATTATTGACAAGGATCATACTGTGGGCTATATAAACAGCTGCCAGAAGGGGAAGGAAATTGACTGGGAACTTACTGGGACTATATATTAAGCTGCCTGAGAGGGTAGGAGACTGACTGGGGACAATAGTTACAGCTACCAGAAGGGGAAGGAGACTGACTAGTAGCGGGGGGAACGATTGACCTATAGAGTGCATGCAAGGGGGTTTTGGGACTTGTAGGCAGAAAACAGACAAATGGGTCAAGCCATACTGCCCAGAAGCCTCTCACAGTAGCACAGATTAGAATTTCTGAGAGGGACACAGGGACGACAGTGCAAAGTAGATTAAGATAGAGGTTAATACCATTTCGAGACTCTTTTTATGTACTTGATTTATGGGATTACACAGTGACCTTATTTTGTGCAAAATTTCTTCAGGACTGCTTGTTTAAAGGGAACCTGTTGTCAACTTTATGCTGACCTCACTGAGGGCAGTATAAAGTAGTGACAGAAATGCTGATGTCAGCGGTGTGTCACTCATTGGCTAAAAGTGGTTGCTGAGAACCAGCATCATAATCATTACAGCCGAGGCCTTAAAGAGAGTCAAATCTACCTGAGAAGAGTCCTGGTTATTCATAATCTCCTGCTCTCTCACCCATCTGCTGATGATTGGCAGTTCTCTCCTAGAGAGAAAGGGAGAAAACTAGGTAGAAGACTGTCAGTCATCAGCAGGTGGGCAGGAGAGCAGGAATTCATGAATGACCAGGACACTTCTCAGGTGGCCGTGACTCTTTTCCAGGCCCAGTCTGCAATGATTGTGATGTTGGTTCTCGGCAACCACTTACTTTTTAACTCACCTGTCTCTACTTTATTCTGCCATTAGTATGGGCTGCATAAAGTTGATGACAGGTTCCCTTTAAGGAGTCTTCAGAAATGAATTGATTCAATAGAATTGCAAGATTATAGGCAAATATACTGGACATTGTTCCGATAACTTCCTATGAGAAGTTTAAGAATGTAGAGGAAAATATGTAGAGAACAGCTGATTCGACCTGATCTTGAGACAGCCCCTTGTCCATATGGCCTATTAGGACATATGGTTGGATCCCTCCACTCAAGACCTCCTTCTGTGAGCTAGGACAAAGCCTTTCTGTTAGAGAAGCTCCTATTCTGGTGACTGTGTAAAGGGTACTTTCACACTAGCGTTGTTTAAATCCGGCGGGCAGTTCCGTCGCCGCAACTGCCCGCCTGATCCGGAAAAACGTGTGAAAACGGATTACATTTAAATCCTGATCAGGATTCTGATCACAATGAAAAAATGCATTGGAAAAAACAGATCCGCCATTTATGGACTTTTTTTTTTCACACTTTTCTTTAACATGCAAAAGCCGGATCCGGTTTGACGGATCACACGGCGACGGATCCGGCATAATGCAAGTCAATGGGAAAAATGCCGGATCCGGCGTTCAGTCAAAGTGTTCCCGATTTTTGGCCGGAGGTAAAAATACAACATGCTACGGTTTTTTGAAAAGCCTGATCAGTAAAAAAGACTGAACTGGATGCACCCTGATGCATCCTGAACGGATTACTCTCCATTCAGAATGCATGGGGATAAAACTGATCAGTTCTTTTCCGGTATAGAGCCCCTAGGACGGAACTCTATACCGGAAAAGAAAAACGCTAGTGTGAAAGTACTCTAACCCACTGGGCCATGACTTCCCCAGACAAAAATAAACTGTTTACTGTTCTCAGTCTCATGAGACAACCCTTGGACACCTTCTTGTGGTAGACAGGTCTCCTGTTGATGCTATGACCCCCAATATTAGCTGTAATCTGTGGGGAGACTTGGCGGCCAGTATTCAGCAGTTCCAATTGCTGATAGATGCTGGTTTTATTTTTTATAATGAAGGGTTCTTTTTTAGGCCTCATGCACACGACTGTATCCGTTTTGCAAACCACAGATCCCAAAACACGGATACCGGCCATGTGCTGGCCGCACCTTTCTGTTCCGCAGGTCCCTCACTATTGCAGTAATGCCTATTCGCCGCAATACGGACAAGAATAGGACATGTTCTATCCTTTTTGTGGAACCGCAGAACAGACATACATGGTGTGCTGTCCTCATCTTTTGCGGCCCAATTGAAATGTGTAGGTCTGCATTTTTTGCGGATCGGATGCAGGCCAAAAATACGGTCATGTGCACGGGGCCTAATATTGTGCTTTTTGACCATTTTAAGAATTGTGGAGACAAGAAATAAAACACTAGGACCTGAAGTTTTATTTTGCTTCCCTTTTTAAGACCTTTTTATTCCTGATTATGAATCCGTTCAGATATGACAGTTTTGCACAGTATAGGAGGGTATTTATACCACTTTGGAAATATTTTCTGATGTCTAAGTAAAACATTGACAGCGGCACCAGAAGCCGCCTTCTCTTTGATGAAAAAACACCAGTCGTTTAGTAGGTGGACATAGCGCTGCGATATTAGGGAAATAACTAAAACATTCTGTTTCCGAAGTGGTTGTAGTAATTAAACTGTGTGGCGGCTTTTTTAGTGTTTCATTTCATAGCTATATAAAGACATCAGTGCTTAACCAGCAACGTTTTTTTACACATAAGAAATAATAAAAAAGTAAATTTGCTGACTAGGTTATTTACTTTACTATCATTTAGTGGAGGCAACATCAGGGCTTTTGTATTTCAGGGTTTACATTAATTTTGATGGCAAGAATAGTGCAGTGTGCAATAGTGGAAATGCAGCCCCCTCGGACTCAAATGAAGAGGTGGAATTGGATACTCCTGATATTTTCAGTATTGCAATAAAAATTCAGTTTTAAAGGGAACCTGTCACCACAATGTTGGACTATTAACTGTATTAATAAATGAGTAATACTGCAGGTACATTTTTCCTTCTCCCCCCCCCCCCCCCTGCTTTCAGCGCTCAGAGCTGAGTTGAAATATATTGTCAGGACTGCTGTACATGCGCGAAGAAGTCCTCTTCATTATGCTAGCACAGCAGTCCTGACAATGTATTTCAGCTTAAGCTACTTTCACACTGGCGTTTTGGTTTCCGTTTGTGAGATCCGTTCAGGGCTCTCACAAGCGGTCCAAAACGGATCAGTTTTGCCCTAATGCATTCTGAATGGAAAAGCATCCGCTCAGAATGCATCAGTTTGCCTCCGCTCCGTCTCCATTCCGCTCTGGAGGCCGACACCAAAACGCTGTCGAAACTGAGCCAATCGGGTCTGTCCTGACACACAATGTAAGTCAGTGGGGACGGATCCGTTTTCACTGACACAATATGGCACAATAGAAAACGGATCCGTCCCCCATTGACTTTCAATGGTGTTCAAGACGGATCCGTTTTGGCTATGTTACAGATAATACAAACAGATCCGTTCTAAACGGATGCATGCGGTCGTATTATCTGAACGGATCCGTCTGTGCAGATCCATGACGCATCCGCAACAAACGCGAGTGTGAAAGTAGCCTTAGCTCTGAGCGCTGGGGACTGTAGAAAAATAAAAAATAGTGATCTGGACTCTAGTTTTTAGCACCAATTACATTTTGATGGCTACAGTTTCCTTTACACTATGTGTATTCTTAATACAGATGGGCTTCCAAGCAATAAAAGACTTAAAGATGATGAAGAAGAAAATGATGAAAACAAAGACTACCACAGAAGCGACCCACAGATTGCCATCTGTCTGGACTGTCTACGTAATAATGGCCAGTCTGGTGACAACATAGTGAAGGTACATCAGTCTGATTGTCTAATTTTTATTTTATTTTTTTACACTGGCTTCTATACCAGGTAGTTCTAATGTTTGAGTGTTGTCTCATAATGACAACCCTTTTCTATATACCTTAATAAGCACAGGTCCCCCCCTCTGGGCCCTTCCTCTGTGAGCTAGAACAGAGAGTTGCTGTGTATGAATGACTCCTGTTCTGGCAGACTGGAGCTGTACTTGTATTTCATGTGCAGCCATTCATTGGTATAATTGTTTTTAACTCAATGCCTCTGTATGAAATAGCACAGTCTGCTGCACTATTCCTTGCAGAAGAAAACGGAATCTTCGGTGAATCCTGCCAAGAACATTCTTTTGGCCTCCACCAGTACAATGGGTGCCTATAGGTTTATTTTAATGTACGCTCCGGGAGCTTTCCCTTCCACATACAGTAAGCGTACACTGCAGGCACCTTGTGAAAAGAGCCTAAGCAGGCTTCTAAATTTACTGTATAACGCAATCACTTATTTAAAAACTAGATGCATGCTCATATTTTTGAATATATCTATATTGACAGTGCATGCACAGCCACCATAGCTTTATAGGGAGTCTGTTAGCAGTGCCATCATTGCAAAACTGCTGGCAGACATACCGTAGGTCAAGGCAGGGGGTAGAAGGTAATACATAACTCTGATCCTGTTTTTAATCAATGGAGTGCTGTAAAAATGAACGTTAAATGCCACGAACCCCGCTCCCACAAGTGCATTAGGGTGGGCTTACAAGTTGCAGTGCTTCAGGATCAGTATATGAGCAACTCCGCAGAAACCCCCCTCTGCTGTGAGTGACAGCTGTAGTGGTCTCCTTATTGGATGTTTCACCCATCATACACACACCATAAGTGAGGGGCTGTGGAGCTGCTCATACAACATTGCATCTGTGGGCCCACCCCTGGTGTACTTATAGGAGCGGTGCTCACAGCATTCTTAGTTCATTTTCATAGCACTCCACTGATTAAAAGCAGGGGCAGAGGTATGTATCGCCTTATCTCCTAGGTCCTTAAAAAGGACCTGTCGCCACAAAATGCAATGCAATCTGAAATTACAAGATTTACTGAATATTTTCCCAATAAAACTATATCAATCTGCTCTGTTTCTCCTGCTCTCTAACATGGTGCTTTCCGATTGCAATTTGTCATGAAAGGTCCTCTTTAAATATGTCTATAGGCAGTTTTTCATTAACAAAACTGCTGACAGATGCTCTTTAATGAAATTGTTGTGATTGCAGCTTTAAAGGGAATCTGTCACCAGCGACCACCATATTCAGCTGTTTGCATAGACACTTAGCTGTGCTTTACTTGATTAAAATGCAGTTGTTGTTTTTTTACCTGAGGCTCCTATCGTAAGTTTTTAAACTTTTAAATATGCAATTTAGACCAATGGTGCAGTGAGGGCATTACCATTGCTCTTGTTCCACCCAAGCTCCTCTCATTTCTGTGGTCAGTTCCTCTCTGGCTGCTTTGATTGGCAGGGCTAGGTAGTGGCAAAGAAGGAAGAGAGGTGACCACAGAAAGGAGCTTGGGTGCAACAAGACCAATGGTGACACCCTCATTGCACCAAAGGCCTAATTTGCATATTAAGAAAAAGTATCATAACTTGGGTACGGAGCCTTGGATTAATAAAAGCCTCCGATTAATAAAAGAAAACTTTGCAAACAGTTGGATAGGGAGGTCATTGGTGACAAATTTGCCTTAATATTTAATGATTTGGTTTGTTTGTACTTGTAGGGACTGATGAAGAAATTCATTCGCTGTTCAAGACGCATAACAGTTGGGACTATTAAAAAGTTTTTAAGCTTAAAATTAAAACTACCAAGTACATACGAGGTAAGAAGGTTGATATCCTTACAGATCCTTTAGTCTAAAGTCACAAAGGACTAGTGGTGCAGCACAAAATTAAAAAAAGTGTACAGTGACTATACTTTTAATGTACAATACCTGATCACAGTTATCCAAAGAAGTAATAGTGAATAAAGGCATGCATCACAATTATCGGTGTGATCCTGACATTAAAATTCTTGATAAACCATCCCTAATTTATTGCATATGTATTCCTTATCTTATTGTTCAAATCAGTACCTTAACAAGCAGAAGTAATTTGTGTTAAAGGGCATCTGTCAGCAGATTTGTACCTATGTGCGCTTGGCAGCTGAAGGCATCTGTGTTGGTCCCATGTTCATATGTGTCCACATTGCTGAGAAAAATGAAGTTTTAATATATGCAGATGAGCCTCTAGGAGCAACGGGGGCGTTGTCGTTACACCTAGAGTTTCAGGTCTCTCTGCACTTTGATAGAACCAGGCAACGAAAACGTGATCATGCCTGGCCCTGTCAATCAAAGTGGAGAGGACGCTCCTAGAGGCTCATTTACATATATTAAAACTTCATTTTTCTCAGCAATGCGGGCACATATGAACATGGGACCGACACAAATGCCCTCAGCTGCCAAGTGCACATGTAACAGGTCGGGCCAGTTTCATAGGTACAAATCTGCTGACAGATGCACTTTGAAGGGTAGAGCAGCAGCAGGAATATCAATATCCCTTAAGTCAGTGTTTCCCAACTAGTGTGCCTCCAGCTGTTGCAAAACTACAACTCCCAGCATGCCCGCACAGCCAAAGGCTGTCCGGGCATGCTGGGAGTTGTAGTTTTGCAACAGCTAGAGGCACACTGGTTGGGAAACACTGCCTTAAGTATCATCGGAATACAGGAGAGGTGTACAGTTGTTACATTTGTCCGGTGAGAGAGCAGTGGGATGTCACGATGACTGTCTCTACATTGTGCTGCTGTAGGCTGTGTGTAAGTCCTTGACCTAGCTGGCCGTGCTGCATTATCTGACATAAATCCATCAGAGCCTTGCTCCTGGCTGTGTCGGCTTTCTCTACTCTCCCCATTCCTTCTCTCAGTGTTAAAGAGGACCTGTCCCCGCTCCTGACATGTCTGTTTTAATAGTGTCAAGCATTCCCCATGTAATAACAATTCTGCAACATCTATTCTTATGACTCTATGTTGTGCCATTCCTTTATTTCTACTAGAAGTTATGAATGAATTGCTAACAGTCTGCAGTAAGGGTACAGAGGGGAGGTAACCAGTTTGGGGGTGTATCTGCAGAGTCTGAAAATGTCAGCACTGATTGGATAGAGTGAGTCAGTGCAGGTACACCCCCCCCCCCCCCCCAACTGGTTACCGCCCCCTCTGTCCCCTTACTGCAGACTGCTAGCAATTCATACATAACTTCTAGTAGAAATAATAAAGGAATGGCACAACATAGAGCCATAAGAATAGATGCTCCAGAATTGTTATTACATGGGGAATGCATGAAGCTATTAAAACAGACATGTCAGGAGTGGTGACAGGTCCTCCTTAAATATAGCAGCTGGGTGGGGGAGGAGATTGTACACAGCAGATCAGTGTGCAGGGAGGGGGGAAGCATCTAAAGAGGCCAGGTCACACAAGCCTTTAGATAGGGAGGAAAGCAGAAATAAGTCAGCCTGCAGAGTTAGAATTAAATTGGCTGCCTACAAACGTAGAGAGACAGCAAATACCCTATGGCAAACTCTTCAGGAGAAGGGGAATCGCACACATTTCAGTAAAAAGGGGAAATCATTCCAGAAATGAAGCTGTGCTCATTCATGAGAGCTAGTGAAAGCAGCAGCATCCTGGACACCCAGAATTCACCTGCAGTATTTATTACTGGGAGGGACATGCCCACATGAGAATTATTTGAAACTAGGAGCACCCTAAGGTCCCTTCCGTGCGGGTACAATACGTGACCTGAACGCATAGCACCCTCACTGAATTCTGACCCATTTCAATGGGTCTGTGTACATGAGCATTTTTTTTCACGCATCAGTTCTGCGTTTAGCGTTTTGCATGTTCTATATTCTACGTTTTTCAGGCAGCTCTGGCCCCATAGAAATAAATGGGGCTTCAGGGAAAAACGCATTGCATCCACAAGCAAGTGCGGATGCAGTGTGTTTTTCACTGATGGTTGCTAAGAGATGTTTGTAAACCTTCAGTTTTTTATCACGCACATCAAAACGCATTGCATCTGCACGGAAAAAACTGAACAACTAAACGCAATCGCAGACAAAACTGACTGAACTTGCTTGCAAAATGGTGCGAGTTTCCCTGAACGCATCCGGACCTAATCCGTCATGCTCGTGTGAAAGAGGTCCAAAACTTAGAGCAGCTTTTTAATTCAAAGTAACCACTAACATATGTAAAAATAATTAAGGTGTTGATAGTCTTTTAAGTATGCTTGGGGTTAAAGCCCAAACTTGTTTGTAGGGTCCCTAGTATCTTGAGTTACTAATGCACAGCACTGATGGCACAGTAGGCCAATTCTCTATCCTTTTGCCTTATATAAAATTGTTTTGACGTGGACCTTGCTTGAAGTATCAAAATATACTTTACGGAACAAGCAGTCGTGTGCAGAACGTTTCTGTTGTGTGCAGAGATGAGCAGATTTAGCAACCAGGTTATATATTTAACATTGTGTTCAATATCTTTGAAGGCATTATTAAAGGAAAAAGTGACATTAGTGTGGAATATAACAATTTCCACCCACCATCCAAAACTTACTTACCTAGAGTTGGCATTTATAACATTTGGCAGGTCTGCCTACCCACTGTCTGTTTTTAGGTGATGTCTCAGGGGCATCAAGTTTCAGTACACAACACGGTACTTGTCTCAGAAACAAAGACGGTTGGCAGACATTATGATCTCTTAGCTTCTGCCTACTCCTATTTTTACAGACAAGCTTTGTGTTGTGTATCAGTAATAGTTCTTCTTTACAATTTCTTATGTTTGCTTCTTGGAAAGCTGGGTGGGATCGGCATTATGTGATCCTGTAGCTCCCACAGGTGTTGTCATCTGTCTAGTATAGCCTCTGCTCACATTTTCTTTGGAGACTTTGTCAGATCTCATAAGATGCAGCACTATTTGTCCCGTCAAAATGATGGAACCTGGTAGAATCCGTTGTAAGTCATTGGGATCCATCAATGGCTGGTGGTATCCAGATCCAGCAGATAGTAGTGGCTTCTGTTATGAAAGGCATATATATTTGTCTATATTTCTATTTACCGTAAGTTACTATTGAACAATTTGGGGTAACAGCTACGCAGAAACATTAGTTTTTGCCTTCCTTTTTCTAGCATAACATACAGTAATTTTTAAAACTTTAACATGAGAAGACTTACACTCCTCAACATTAAAATTGCAATGCCAAGAAGAAAAGATTGTGGAATTATGGAAATCACAGGACATGTTAATGATATGCAAAATATTCAAAACGTCTTGATTTAATTAGTATGAGTGTGAGCGCCACATGCAGCAATACCTGTGCTTAGATGCCTTGGCATGCTACCAGTGAGATTACTGATGGTTGTCTGAGGATTGTTCTGCCACTCTGAAAGCACTTGGGCACACAGATCATCAAGATTTGCCGCTGGCAGCTCCGTTTGCGATTGCCAACCAATGACGTCCCAGATGTGCTCGATGGGAAACAAGACGGGATATGCTGCAGGCCATGGTAGCACATTTAGGTCATGCAGGCAGCTCACAGTAGCACAGGCTCCTGGGAAATTGGCCGTACCACTGGTTCCGTGATCAAATCAATAGAATGTCGAGCTGTTAGTATACCTGAAATTAAAACGAGAGGGGTACAGCTACCGTACATTATGCCTCCACACAACGTAATCCATGGAGTAGGACCGATGTAACAATCCTATGTGAAGGCCTCTTCATGACGTTACCTCTGTGATCTCCAGACCAATCTTCATCGATGAAGAGGAAAGACCTCCATTGCTGTCTTGCGGTGCACCTTGATATTCTTTGAGAGCAGAAGCATGCGGTCAGTTGAACATCTGTAGCTGGACATCTGGCTTGTAGCCCAGTGTCGTGCAAATGCCTTTAAATGGTTTGTGTGGGCACTGTTTGCATAACCTCATGGCTTGCTCTTTTTGGCGTTGGTTTCATTGTTGAGGAGTGTATATTGTAGTTACATTTGATTATTATTATTTTTTAACTTAGGAGGAAGTCGTATCGTAGGTAAATTGGGGACATATTTAGAGATAAGCAATGTAATGAGCATCCATGATCACTGAAAAATGCTCCATATCTACACTACTTACAATAGCTTGTATTTTTCAGCTGGATGTACTATGCAATGGTGAAATCATGGGAAAGGACCACACAATGGAGTTCATATATATGACGAGGTGGCGACTAAGGGGTGAAAATGTAAATATGTTCTCCTATTAGCATTATTTGTGCACCTGTAGTGAAGTAAGATAAAATATGTGTGTGTATTGTATGTCTTTGTCTGTATGTAAAGTCCCATAGACACTGAATGTACCAGCAAGCAACATGCTGCATTCAAACTCCTCTGTAAGGCTACTTTAACACTCGTGTTTGGTGCGGATCCGTCATGGATCTGCACAGAAGGATCCGTTCAGATAATACAACCACATGCATCCGTTCAGAACGGATCCGTTTGTATTATCTTTAACATAGCCAAAACAGATCCGTCTTGAACACCATTGAAAGTCAATGGGGGACGGATCCGTTTTCTATTGTGCCATATTGTGTCAGTGAAAACGGATCCGTCCCCATTGACTTACATTGTGTGTCAGGGCGGATCCGTTTGGCTCAGTTTCGTCAGATGGACACCAAAGCGGAATGGAGGTGGAACGGAGGCAAACTGATGCATTCTGAGCGGATCCTTATCCATTCAGAATGCATTAAGGGCAAAAATGATCCGTTTTGGACCGCGTGTGGGAGCCCTGAACGGATCTCACAAACGGAAAGCCAAAACGCCAGTGTGAAAGTAGCCTAATAGGGGCTTGGGAATGCAGTACACACTACACTGCTTTCCAATAGATGGTAATGATGTGATTCTGCCTATGATGATATGTCATCATGGCTGAACAACGTGACAGGAAAACTCACTGATATGTAGTATATACATGCGCCAGAGTGCGCAGTTGGGCTCTGCTCCTTCACCCCCATAGGAGACTCTGCAATTAAAAGCAACCAGTCCTGCTCACATTCTAGGACAGGTTGCTGACGGACATTTTGAATCATTCCCGGACAACCCCTTTAATTATTAAAATTACATTGTATGGAATCATCCAAAGCAATGGATATATACCACACAAGACCATCATAAAATGTACCTAAAAGACCCAATTCTGTAAATATCTTATAGAATCAAATAATATCACTGTTCAAAAAAATATTCAGTGAAAGCTGCCCATATAACGATTCAGGCACAAACTTGGGGCCTTCACTCCGGGTGAATATAAGCAAAACGTCCATTATTAGCCTCAAACCATTTAGGAATAATAGATGTCTTATGCAGTACACAACAGTGCTATTCTTATCCATATGGCTGTGTGTGGTACTGCAGCTCAACATCACTAACTTGGGTGGGACTGGGCAGCAGTATGAGTGCAGCTGCATGGATATAGACGGCGGTCTATATGTTCAGTTAGGGTTTGGGTAGTTTACTGATGCAAACCATGGCAAGAAACTTTTCATTTACTTTTTCTATGGCTTTTTTGGCGTCATATCACACTCGAGTTTAGAACGGCTTCACAAGTACATATCACATAGCATTAAGGTTATTTCCTGGAAAATTCCTTTATATTAAGACGCCAAAGTCATTTGTAGGAAAACCAGTTTGAATGAACAATGTGCCAGAAGAGAAAGTGGATGGGTTTAAAAGGTAGAGCTGAATGAATGATACTATAAACTAGCACTCCCACAGAAATTTTTATTCTCTGACCTCTTAGAAAGGTACATGATGTAAACTGTAGTGAAGGGAATTTTATTACCAGTGACTGTATTTCTGAGTTATAACCTCCCTTCTGATCCTCAGCTATGTCATGTGACCAACACTCTGACTTTCCAAATAACACAGCATCTTAGGTGTGGACAGGAGGTCAGTTTCTCTATATATATATATATATATATATATATATATATATATATATATATATATATATATATATATATATATTCTATATAGAGAAATAACTGACTTCCTGTCTTGTGTCAGTTGGAAATCAGAATGTTAGTCACATGGCACAGCTGAGGATCAGAAGGGAGGTTATAACTAGTGATGAGTGAACCGAATTTCAGGATAAATTCAATTTGCCGCAAAGCCGAATTTCCTTGTGCTTCGCGGCAGCGAATCGATTTAACCTGAAATAGTGTACAAAAACAAAAAAAAAAATACTTTCCTCATTCATTTGCTCGTGACAGGCTGGCAGCCACCATCTAGCTTGAAAATCTCGGCCGAAATCCCGTGTGCGGTGACATATGATTTCACCACGCCAGCCAGCGTGATGACGTCATCTCGGTCCGCACAAGATTTCGCGCCAGACCTTAAAGCAAGTTGGCGGCTGGTCCGTCGTGAGCAAATGGATCAGGATCAGTATTATTTTTTTATTTTATTTTACACTCTGTTCTTAATATCATATGCCACAATCATGTATGAACGCGGCATCTGAGGGGCACAATGACGGGGAGTGGCGCAATCGCCATTCCGTGTCATTGCACCCGCTACTTACAAAGAAATGCGCTTCGTGACAAAGTCATTCATCACTAAGCGTATTTTTTTTGTAAAATTCGGTGAAGCAGCTGAATCGAATTTTTAAATATTTTGCTCATCACTAGTTATAACTCAAAAATAGTCACTGGTTAGAAAATTCCCTTCAATGCAGTTTACATCATGTACCTTTCTAATAGGTCAGAGAATACAAATCTTAGTGGGAGTGCTTCCTGAATGTAGATGGGAAACGCTGTATTAAAAGATTTTCTATTAGCTCTTTTATGCAGATCTGGGTATTCATTAGACTGGTAAATGCAATCTCATGAATCATACATTGAGACATATTCTGTAGAGTAATTAACTCTCTCAGTTGTCTTCTGTATTCTGTGAAATATACACAATGCTATTCTCATCTCCAGCTGTTTTGAGGCATTTTTTATGCCAAATATTTCACAGCTCGCTCATTTCTACATGCGGTTGTGGATGTCTTTTTCTAATAAGCACATAATCTCCTTCACAGTTTCAGTGTCAGAACAATTCGACTGCACTACGTAAGTCGCTCAGTGATATTGCTCCTGATTCAGAGACATCCTCAATCGTATGTATAAATTTGATATATTTTTTTTTAATACTGCACAGAACAAATGTCCTTTATGTGATAAAAGTGGGGCTAAGCACAAAAAACTTACCTCTTATACTGTAGCTATTTTGATAATATTTCCTAAGGGGGCAGTCGTGTGGTACCACTGCCAGGACAGGGAGCTGTGCTGGTGGACCCCTGTCCAAACATTACACGCTCGGCCATTCATTTAAATGGCCAGCGTGTACTGTTATGTGATACACAGGGGAACTGTATAGCCAGGCTTGACTGTTCCTGGTGATAGCTGATTGCTGTTGATTTTTTAAAGTTTGCTAATTTGTCGCTTGTTTTACAGCATATAACGTTAACTGCTCTATAATGTGGAAAGTTACAAAAGGTGGAATTTTATAAAACCAGAAGAACACTAGGCATGTAGGAAATTGGTTAAGGGTACATTCACAATGCATTTTCAGTGCATATTTGGCATATGGGCTGGGAAAGCTCCTGGTGTAAATGTCAACCATATCCATAGACCTCAATTCAACTGACAGAGGCCAAAAGGGTGTTCTTATTACATTTACGTACAGCTTTATCCTGCTCATGTGAATGAGACTGAGCCGTAATACCGGGCACAGCCACTACAGAATTACATGAATTACAGAACAAGCCCCCTCAAATAGCTGTTTGCCATGCACGCTGATCCAATATCTGATCCTATCTTAAAGGGGTTTTCCAGTTAATAGATACTGATGACCTGATGGGTCATCAGTATCCGATTGTGGGGTCAAACTCCCATTTGCTGTATGCTGGCATATATCACATTGTGCCATATCTGGGCATTTACAAGACAGTGAGCTGTGTTAGCCTACCTTCACACTGCCGTTTGGTGCGGATCCGTCATGGATCTGCACAGACAGATCCGCACCGATGATACAACCGCATGCATCCATTCAGAACGGATCCGTTTGTATTATCTTTAACATAGCCAAGACGGATCCGTCTTGAACACCATTGAAAGTCAATGGAGGACGGATCTGTTTTCTATTGTGCCAGATTGTGTCATAGAAAACAGATCCGTCCCCATTGACTTACATTGTGTGCCAGGACTGATCCATTTGGCTCAGTTTCGTCAGACGGACACCAAAACGCTGCAAGCAGCGTTTTGGTGTCCGCCTCCAGAGCGGAATGGAGACGGGAACGGAGGCAAACTGATGCATTCAGAACGGATCCTTATCCATTCAGAATGCATTAGGGCAAAACTGATCCGTTTTTGACCGCTTGTGAGAGCCCTGAACGGATCTCGCAAACAAAAACTAAAACGCCAGTGTGAAAGTAGCCTTACCAGATGTATTTTTCAGAAAATAAAAGCAGACCTTTTTTTACTAATCTATGAACTTGTGGGCTGCCCTTGCACTGAAGCGCTTATAATGCAGTTCCATACACTAACATCCCTCGTAGTACTCCCTTGTACATCTAGTAAGAATTAGTAAGACGTGTACTTCAGAATTAATGTTTGCTCAAAACCCGATTCTTTTGTTTCCTTTCTTCTGATTAGTCTTATCCCATGGTATTGCAATATCGGCCAAGGATTGACTTTGGTTAATCGGTCGGGAACACTGAGAAGAATCCTGCACTATACGTTTACTCATCGACAGATTGCACAATGAATGGATGTGCCTAATTACATGGACTAAAAGGACACCGTCTATTTTTCAGCATGCAGAACATGGCTGTGGTCTCTTTCCAACCTGCCAGTAGTGTCATTTGTAGCTACCATTATGAAACCAAGTGCCATTCTGCTGTGAAGCATCGGGCTGACGTCTAGGTGTGCTGTCCGCAGCCTTGGTGGATGTAATAGTGTACCCACACATCTTGTTGATGTCTGGTCGGAGCCAACATTTTCACATTGCTACTACTTCAGCCCCTTGTGGTCTTATTGTTACCAAGTCTTTGGTATATTGCTCATGGTTAGTAATATAGTGAAATCTATAACTATTTCCTATGGATATTTGTGACTGACAATAACTAGACATAACATGACTTAAAATGGTCATCATCAAAAGCATTTAAATGATATTGCAGCCAGGAATATTTATCACCTACCCACTAAGTAGGTGATAAATGTTAGGTCAGTGGGGGTCTGACTGCAGAGACGCTTATAATGGCTGGAATGGGAGACTGCGGTTGTGGTGAGGGGGATTTTTTATGGAGTAGTGACTGACCAGTTGATCTGCTCTTACATACTGTACTGTATAGTAGCTCAACGCAGTTGCAGGAGACCTGTTTTCAGCATTCTTTCAATTGGTGGGGGTCTTTGTAGTGAAATTCCAACAGATTTACATTCATCACCTGTCTGCTAGATAGATGATAAATGTCTCTGACTGAGATATCTCATTAACTAACAGGGATGAGCAAACCCGAACTTCACCGGGTTCAGGTTCAGTATTCGGGTGGGTTGGAAAGACGGAATATAATGGAATTCGTAGATGCAATGCAAAATGGAAGCCTTAAAAAGGCTTCTGTTTTTCCAACCCACCCGAACACCTAACCCGGTGAAGTTCGGTTTCGCTCATCCCTAAACATGTTCCTTTTTTTTTCTTTTAAATAAGCAATTGCTATGATCAGAATACTTCCATTTACAGATATGGTAACAGTTTCAGCAATTTATATAGGATAAGAGTGATTGCTTTATTTTTATTGATAAATGATCAGTTTACAAAAGAATAAGCAACAGTTTTATTTTATTTATACAGGCCAGTCAACATTACAAACACAGACCACTAACAATCACTTCATATTAAAGTGGTTTTCCAGAGATTTTGATACTGATGACCTATCCTCAGGATAGGTCATCAGTATCTGATCATTGGGGGTCTGACACTCAGGACCCCCGCCAATTAGCTGTTTGAGAAGGCATCCACGCTTGCAGTAGCACCACGGCGTTCTCGCAGCTTTCCCTAGGCCAGTGACCACACATTCATCAGTCACGTGGACTAGGCGCAGCTCAGCCCAGCCCCATAGAAGTGACTGAAGCTGAGCTGCGATACCAAGCACAGCCGCTATACAATGTACAGTGCTGTGCTTGGTAATCTGCGAGAAGGTCGCGGCTTTCACAGAAGCACTGGTGCTTTCTCAAACAGCTGATTTGGCGGGGGTCCCGGTTGTTGGATCCTCACCAATCAAATACTGATGACCTATCCAGAGGATAGGTCATGAGTATTAAAATCTCGGAAGACCCTTTTAATGGTCTTTAAAGGGGGTGACCCACGAGAAGCCATTACTTAGTAAAAGCTGGACAATCACTTTAAGGAGAACCTGTCACCAGGAAATTCATTGCAATTTGCAGCCAGCATTTTATAAAGCAGGATGAGCTGAGCAGATTGATAAATAGTTTTGTGGTTAAAGAATCAGCAGAATTTGTAATTTATACTTTTATATCTCTACTTTATTTTTATCTTTAGCCTTACATGGGGGGGATCTATCAGTGACTCATGGCACTCCCTGCACATGTGTGTATACAGAAATAGCGGTCACAGTTCAGAAAGAGGACAGGTTAAAATGTATAAATTACAAGTTTTACTGACTTCTTTCCACTTAAAACTATGGGGGTCATTTGCGATCAGAAATATGCCTATATTAGGAGTATTTCTGGCGCACAACCTTTGCGCCGCAATCTTTTCCCAGCTCACGCCAAGTCTAAAAAAGTTGGCGTGGATGGGCCAGCAGGCCCGTCTCATTCATCATTTTCTACGCCTGTTTTAGCAAGGAAGCAGGCTTATATTTAGACTGGCGCTAAATACGATAAAGTTATGTAGAAGCCGACACGTCTACGTAACTTTGGCGGATCCACCGTCAGCACAGGGGCTTATTAACATTGGCGTCTAAAAACGCCGGTCTTAATAAATGACCGCCTATATGTGTCTATCTGCTCAACTCCTCCTGATCTATAATATGCTGCCTGCAGATTGCATTGCATTTTCTGGTGACATGTCCTCTTAAAGTAAGCTTGTTCAAGACAGGACGCTTTTTGCATTTTCACAAGTGCTTATCATTAAAGTAACCAGCAGCTGGGAGCCCACCAATTTCAAAATCTAATGGGTCACAGCATATGTTATCCCATACATGTGGGGTAACCTCTTGCTAGGTATAACACCCATTTACTCTCTGCAAGTTCGGTAGAGAAGAACCATGTATGCACCTGGTGACCTCCACATTGAAAACGGGGACAAGGATCCCTTCCAACTTGTGGAGCCTGGCTATTTGACCTTTGCTGATTGGCAAGTTTTAAAAGTGAAGTGTGGGAAATCTTTTATTTGTCCATTGTTATTGAGACTGATAGTAGCTGACCATACACAGGAGATATATGTTGGCCTAAAGGCCCCCATACACATTAGTGTATTGTCAGCTGGAACGGCGGGTTCGGCCAACAGTCTAATGTAGATAGGGAACTCCTGGCTCTCCCCCAACATCATCTGTTGGGGAAGAGAATATCAGGGAAGGTGAATATTTTCACGGGCTTCTTTTGTCCAGTAGTAACATTCTCCTCTCTCCCCTTTGCATACACATACGTGTTCAGTCGAACTGAACATGTATGTGTATGGGAGAGTCAGGAGGGAGTCGGGAGAGAAAGCGGTTTGCTACAGCTTTCGAATATGTCTGACACTTGTTCGTCCGATAGCTATCTCTCTCAAGAGGAAGCGGGCACAAAGCCGCTGCAGGAATACTGACAGAGGCTTACCTTCCCAAGAGCAAAAGGATTGAGTATTTGAAATCCAACTTTCTTATCTTTATCTCCAGCATTTGCCAGTGGGTAGAATCGGGAGCCTTCCATACAGACTTGATGGTTGGCTGGTTCGGCCAAAATTGGCAGGTTCAACTGACATTTATTTTATGTGTATGATCTTTCAGATGTTGAGTAAGATAAAAATCTATATTTTCCATTATTCAACCATTTGTGGTAGCACAGTATGTGGTAACCTCTGATATTTCTTTCGTGTCTGAGTTCTGTTTCCCAGCTGTATTGACCACCCATCAGCCATGTGTCCAGAGCTCTGCTTGTGCTCTTCTTCCTTGCCAAATGTTATTTGCATTAGTCTTCCATATTTCTTTTTTACATAATTTATTATATGCAGATATAATGCAAGAAATCCATGAAAATTCCATGTAAAAATGTCCTGGCCATAAGTGACAGTAATATGTGCGGTTTATAATTCCTTCATATATTAATGATAATGTATTGTGTACTTTTATTTATACACATGTTCTCTAACTGTGCGTCTCATACAATCTGTAGGTAAGTATTTTAAAAAATAGGTTGGTAGCACTTACTAGTATTATAGAAAACTGTGTGCCTCATTGTAGAATGATATACGGTAATACAATATAGGGTCTGGTTTATATATGAACAATACATAGAAACTGTGTATATGCACTGTGAGCGTATAGGAAAGATACTGTTATGAATCCCTGTGTGGTGAGATGGGTATATTTTCTTACAGATATTTCTTTGAAGAGGAATAGTAACTATACCTTGCTGACAAATATGCTATAATATGTGTAAAGATGCCTTTAAAAATGTAACCAAAATAACTGTTAAGACTACAGAGGAGAAAATCTATTATATAGGATAGTTTCATGACCAAATTCCTTGCACTACCACGTCTGAAGAAGGGACTTGATGTCAGGAAGTATATTTTTCTAAGTTATTTTCAGTTAAAATTGTATTTTGTACCTGATAAAGAAGTGAGGTTGTCGCATATTCTCTAATTTCCTTTCAGATTGAAATTTTGTAACGATGCTCAAATTGAAGTGGATTTTATAAGAAATGGCACATTTTGTAAATAGTCTTTAAGAGCTGAACATCTATCTGAACAGTTTACTGTAATATAAAACTGGATTGTTGGTATTATACCCGCGCATATTTGTGTCTTACTTGCTTTCTGTCATTCGTCCTTGTCTCCTGGTGCCCCTAGTTCAACAACAGAGCTCTTTTATTTAAAAAATTTTTATTTAACAATGTGCGTATTTTACAGTGTGACTTCATGCAGACTTACGATATGCAGGGTCTGTACGGTTGTTGCCCGTCTCATTTGCCATTTTCTACGCCTGTTTCAGCTGTCTTCCATTTAGAACTGGTGAAGGATCCGCCGAAGTTATGAAGAGGCCAGCGCCTCTTCATAACTTCGACAGAACCACTGCCAGCTTAAGCTACTTTCACACTAGCGTTTTTGCTGGATCTGGCAGGGTCCAACAAAAACGCTTCCGTTACTGATAATACAACGGTTGTATTATTTTTAACATATCTTGAACATTGCCAAGACGGATCCGTCATTAACTCCATTGAAAGTCAATGGGGGACGGATCAGTTTTCTATTGTGGCAGGAAAAAAGATACGTCCCCATTGTCTTGCATTGGGGGTAGTGCCGGATCCGCCTTGCTCCGCATCCCAGGACGGAAAGCAAAATACAACATGTTGCGGTTTGCTCTCCGGTCTGGGAATGCAACTAAACGGAAAATAATGCATTTTGGAGCATTCTCTTCTGTTTAGTTTGGTTTTGTCCCTATTGAAAATGAATGGGGACAAAACTGAAGCGTTTTTTTTTTTCCGGTATTGATCCCCTATGATGGAACTCAATACCAGAAAACTTAAACGCTTGTGTGACAATAGCCTTAGGGGTTTATGAAGACCAGTGTCTAAAACGCCGGTCTTAATAAATGTGACCCTAAGTCAGGAGTTCAGAGTAAAGCTCCATTCGCACGTCTGCAAGTGTCCGCACCCGTTCCGCAATTCTGCAGAACAGGTACGGACCCATTCATTCTCTATGGGGCACAAATGGATGCGAGCACACGCATTTCCTGAGCGCTCCCCGAACTTCCGGTCTGCAGCTCCGGAAAAAAATAGAACATGTCCTATTCTTGTCCGCAGCTGCGGACAAGAATAGGCAGTTCTTTGGGGGTGCCGGCCGGGTGTATTGCGGATCCGCAATACACTACGGACATGTGAATGGACCCTAAGGCTACATTCACACAATGGCAAAACTGTCTGTTTTTGGTTTTTTATTACTGATGCCTGTCTGAGAAATAGCCGTTAAACACTGTCCCCTTCAATTGTATGGTGTCTGTCTGTGAAAATGGACAAAGTAGGATATGTCCTGTTTTTTGATGGCTTTTATTCATTGGCTGTCCAAAAAAAGTTGTGTGTAACTGTCATTGTTCTTAAAATGGTCATGTGAGTATAGCCTACAGGGCTTCACATGAGCCATCCGATTAGTTCCCTAAACAAACAAAGCTACACTGCACAAGAAAATGATTTTAACCCAAAATGAGTAGAATGCAATAATAAAAAAATGTCCCCAAAGGTGTCCAGAGACTGTAATGTATTGCTGAATCTTTCTGAACTTTTAATGCTATGGAGCCTGAATTCACCTACACCATACTGAAGCACATGTTTACCAGTGTTACAAACTCTTCCTACAGGTTATGTATCACAGATGTTATAATGGAGACAATTTGTTAGTATGTACAGTAAAGTGCGGTACAAATAGAACTCACATAATGCACCCACTGATTGTTTTTGTAGTCTCTAAATGTATTTGCTCTCAGAGTTTATACCTTAGACTTTATAATAGACAATCTTTGAAATTGTTGCCTGAGTGGGAGCAAAAACTCTGGTCCTGGACTTCAATGTGAGAGCCCTAAAAACAAAATCATATATTTTTAAAGGAATGCTGTGTTCAAGGGTTTTTTCTATCTTAAGGTGCCCCTACCTCTTCACTAGCTGTCAGTCAACAGCAGGGGTCACCCAATCCTGGTCATAGACAGTGCTGCATCCAGAGAACTTTTCTGGTACTATAACATACTGCAGATTTTCCAATTGCATTTCCAGCTAATCAGTCATATTTAAAAGGGCTGTCCAACATAACTGAAACATTAAAGCCCAGTAGTAAAGTATGTACAAAAAGAAAACTTTTATATGTTATGCCTTTCCAGCGACATGGCTCCCATCCCTACCAGACCGGAAGTGATTATGTCTTATTCTTGGTTACGTGACTGCTGCAGCCTTTCATTAGCCCCAGCGGTCATGTGTGCAAGAATGGCAACATGCAGTTACATGTGATTCATTTATCCATGATCGCCAAGGTCAGTGATCGGCTGACTTGCTGTTTTTGCACACGCAAATGGTGAGGCCAGTGATTGCCTGCAGCAGATATATGACCAGATATGTTTTCAGCCATGGCAGTGTGCACCTGCGCATTGGGATGTGGTGACTAACCTCATTTTCTTTGCATATTTACAGCGCTGGAGATGTGGTACTCTGGCGAGTCGTGCACTCCTGATTAGCCTGTCTGCCCCATAGGCTGATTTTAATTCGTCTCAGTATAAAGCTGTGGCCTGCTCTCACTACATTCATTGGAAGCTGTCTGGCACAAGAAAAGGTATGGAGTGTGCTCGGCATGCATGTTGGTACCTGCATCCCTTGGAAGTAATTGAGACCATTATGGCACCAAAAATGGTAAAAGGCAGAGTCGACCCAGCATGCATGTGGAACCAACACTTCCTGAACATTATGGCGCATAACCGGTAGTATTTAGTGTTAGGTTCCCGTTTTACAGAGATCGCCTTGACGTTTGACAGACGGGCTCAAATGGTTTTGTACAAAATGCATTTGCCAAGCATCTCACTTTATAAATAAGCGTAGCATTAGCACTATAATATTTTCTCGCCCATTCCATTGGGGGACACACCATGGGTATAGCCTAGGCCACTTCCAGCAGGAGACACTATGCAAATAAAGAAGAAAGCTCCTCCTCCACGGGCTATACCCCCAGGCTCCCAAAGGAGGACCTCAGTTCTTGCTTAGTGTCGGATAGGGAGGTTGACACTTCTGCTTTTTCTACTCCTGTTTGCCCTGGTCTCTCAGTGGAGCGAGTGCCGGGGTCGAAATGGCATCCCCGGCTACCTTCAGACCCACCCAGAAGATAAGTGGAACCGGGCTCAACCTGCAGCTCAGGCGGCCTACCAGTTCCAGGGTCACCTACGCCTG
Source organism: Bufo bufo (assembly GCF_905171765.1). Classification (NCBI taxonomy): domain Eukaryota; kingdom Metazoa; phylum Chordata; class Amphibia; order Anura; family Bufonidae; genus Bufo; species Bufo bufo. Next base: position 79,077,966 of record NC_053394.1, on the reverse strand, counting down.
CCCTCTATCCAGATCACTGCCACTCCTTGTGCCAGCTGACTGAAGAGGTGTACCCAGCTGGTGTGGAGCAGAGGGTGAAGACTGCAGGACGCAGATAAGTATATGCGGCTCTCCTGCAGACCCCGCCCTCCCTCGGTCTCCCTGTGTGACATTTAGGGCCTGCCTGATAGGCGTTGGTGATGGGGGGGAGAGAGAGAGATTCCTGTTTTGGGGCAGTGGCAACTTCGCACCATGATTCCTCTGCAGCGGTATGCTGCCTGCGCCGCTCAGTGCTTGCTGGGCTGTTCTTTCTCCCGCCGCCATTTTCGGGGGTTTGTACTTTCCGCGCGCGCGGGGGTTTTGAGCGATTTGTGACGCGACTAGGGGGCAGAGCCTATGGCTTCTGCTCCGGTGCTTCCGCTCACCTCACCGCTTCTCCTCGCGTGGCTGCTCCTCCAGCTCCTCTCAGGTCGCGGTAGGGCGTTTTTTACTTACCATCTGCTGCTGCAAACGGTAGGAGACCCTGATCCTTCTGTTTTTTCTGGGTGTCGCCATCATGCCAAAACCAGGGGCCCCCAAAAGTCCTCTAAGGCGGCTCCTCAGGCCCCACTGGGATCCTGCAAGGTTTGCTGCTTGCCTCTATCTGTATCAGGTGCCTGTAGTGCTTGCCTTGCCTCGGGACAGGATTCTGCTCCTCCTCCGCCTCCTCTCCCTCAGCCCAGTCCCTCTTCCGCCCCTTCGGAGTCCGAGGAACCCTCCTGGGCCTCTGCCCTATCTAGGGCGGCCGCGGACTTAGCCCAAGTCTCGCGTGCCACCATGGCCTTTATGGAACGCATGGCAGTCACGGATCCTGTGGCTAGCACCGCTCCACCTCACAGCGCTTCCCACAGGGGACGCTCTACTGTTAAGAGGCAGCGTGCGCAGCAGCATCCCTCCTCGGATGACTCTGCTTCACCCCCTCGCCCGGAGGCGAACTCTCCCTCTCCTCGCAGGGACCATAGGTCTGAAGGGGAACGATCCAGCTCGGATGAAGACACTGAGCTGGAGCCGTTGCCTAAACTGTCCACCATGGTGGCGGACTTGGTCACGGCGGTTCGTGACACCTTTGATATCCAGGGGGACCCTCCTTCCACCAGTAGCCAGGAATTCCCCCTTTTACATTCCAGGAAACCAGAGGCAGTCGCATTCCCCATCCATGGCGAATTTGCCAAGGTCCTGTCTAAGGCCTGGGACCGCCCTAATCAAAAGAAAAAACGTTTTTCTGCCACAAGACGCATGGATACTCTTTATCCATTTCCGGCAGAGAACGTGCAGCAGTGGTCTTCCCCACCCAAGGTCGACCCGCCGGTGGCCAGATTGGCTAAGAATACGGCCATACCGGTCTTGGACGGTTCCTCCCTACAGGACTCCGTTGACAGGCGTTTGGATTCTCTTTCCAAAGCCATTTTCACTCTGGCAGGCACAGGTCTGCGGCCTGCATTCGCCTCAGCCTGGGTGGCCAGGGTGCTTTCGGTATGGTTGCAGCGCCACTATCAGGACCTCACGGAGCAGGATGCCTCTGCGGACACTTTGAACTTTGTCCTCCAGATATCTCAGGCGACAAAATTCCTCTGTGAAGCTTCCTTGGATGTCAGCACCCTCTTTGCGCGTGTTTCGGCCCTCTCGGTCACGCAGCGCAGGGAAGTCTGGCTGATGGTTTGGGACGCTGACGCTTCCTCAAAGCGTTCTCTCACTAACCTCCCTTTCGCGGGTTCCAGGGTTTGGTGCTAAGCTGGACGAGATTATCTCGGACGTTACGGGGGGGCAAGAGCACCCACCTGCCCCAATCTAGATCCAAGCGCACCTTCAGAGTTCGGTCCTCTGGTCCTAGGAACCAGTCCTTTCGTCGCTTCTCCTCTTCCAGGTCTGCGACGGCCCCCTCCTCCGGTGGCACTCAGGACTCCTGCAAGAAGCCTTCCTTTAAGCCCCATCCCTCCTGGCGCCTGCGGGCACAGTTCCAGGGGAGTTCTGCCCGCCCCTCGGCTCCCAAGCAGTCCTCCTCCTGAAGGGGCGCCCCCACCTCTTGCGGTGGGGGGCCGACTGCTTTCCTTTCAGCAGGTTTGGAGAGCTCACGTCCAGGACGCCTGGGCCCTGGATGTTGTAACCTCTGGTTACAAAATAGAGTTTGTTTCCAGGCCTCCGGGGGACCTGACTCGGGCCTCAGACCTCTTACAAGCGGCCTCTTCCCTTCTGGACAGGGGAGTAATTGCCCCAGTCCCTCTACAGGAACAAGGCGCAGGGTTCTACTCCAACCTATTCGTAGTGCCAAAGAAGAAGGGTTCAGTGCGCCCGGTCCTGGACCTGAAGCTGCTAAACAAGTCCCTGAGGGTGCGGAGGTTCTGGATGGAATCCCTCCGCTCCGTTATTGCTTCTCTTCTTCTAGGGGAGTTCCTCGCATCGGTGGACATCCGGGATGCCTATCTGCATGTCCCTATCGCAGAATCTCACTTCAGGTTCCTGCGCTTCGCCATTGGGGGGCATCATTATCAGTTCGTCGCGCTTCCCTTTGGGCTGGCGACAGCCCCGCGGGTATTTACCAAGATCTTGGCGCCGCACATGGCGCTTCTCCGTACCAGAGGCATATCCGTACCAGTTGCCCTACCTGGACGACATACTGATAAAGGCTCCCTCCCTTCCCCAGGCAGAAGACAGTGTCCTAATCACTGTCCAGACTCTGGAACAATTTCGGCTGGCTGATCAACTTCCCGAAGTCCTCTCTTCGTCCTTCACAGAGGGTGATTTTCCTGGGGATGATTATGAACACCATGGCAGCCCGGGTATTCCTTCCGGATGCCAAGTCCTCTCGGGTTCAGGAGTCGGTGTTTCGTCTTCTGCACTCCCGGTATCTCTCCATCCGGGAGTGCATGCAGGCTCTGGGGCTGATGGTGGCCTCCTTCGAAGCCATCCCCTTTGCCCAGTTTTACACTCAGCCTCTGCAGCAGGCGATCCTGTCCTCCTGGGACAAGACATCGCGAGGTCTGGACTCTCGAATCCGCCTGCCTCCTCGGGTTCGCGCGGAACTCCCGTGGTGGCTCTCTTCTCGCAACCTGACTTCAGGGAGGTCCTTCCTTCCAATCTCCTGGACGGTCGACACCACCGACGCCAGTCTCCTGGGTTGGGGTGGCGTTCTCCGGATGCGGACGGTTCAGGGGGTTTGGTCAGCGGTGGAGGCCTGCCTTCCGATCAACATTCTGGAGCTCAGACCAATTTTCCTCTCCCTTTCTCATTGGACTTCTCTCCTGGTGGGTCACCCGGTAAGGGTCCAGTCGGACAATGCCACAGCCGTGGCTTACATCAACCATCAGGGCGGGACCCGAAGTCAGATGGTGATGCAGGAGGTGAGAGGGATCCTTCAGTGGATGAGACTCACGTTCCAGTTCTGTCGGCGGTGTATATCCCGGGGGTCGACAACTGGGCGGCGGACTTCCTCAGTCGCAACAAGGTGGATCCGGGAGAGTGGTCTCTGCACCCGGACGTATTCGAAGACGTCTGTCGTCGTTGGGGCAAACCGGACGTGGACTTGATGGCGTCCAGACTCAACAACAAAGTTCCCACGTTCCTGGCCCGAGCTCGGGATGGACGCTCTGGTGTCTGTGGCGAGATTTCGCCCTCCTCTATGTCTTTCCACCGATGCCGTTACTCCCAAAGGTTCTTCACAGGATCGCGGTAGAAGGGATTCCGGCCATCCTCATCGCCCCCCCATTGGCCTCGCAGCTCCTGGTTCTCGGAGGTCACTCGGATGCTGGCAGACGTTCCGTGGCCTCTTCCTCTCAGAGAGGACCTGCTGTCTCAAGGACCGCTCTTCCACCAGAATTTACGGTCGCTTCGTTTAACGGCGTGGCTGTTGAGACCGCCATCCTGAAGAAGAGGGGCTTCTCGGACTCTGTCGTGAAGACCATGATCAAGGCCAGGAAGCCAGCTTCATCCCGGATATACTATCGTACCTGGAAGGCCTTTCTTGCCTTTTGCGAGAAACTAGACGTTTGTCCCCTTCGTTTCTCTGTTCCTGTGGTCCTCTCCTTTCTCCAGTCGAGCCTAGAACTGGGAATGTCCCTGAACTCCCTAAAAGGTCAAGTTTCGGCTCTTGCCATTTTCTTTCAGCGGTCCCTGGCTCTGCTCGGGCCTGTGAGGACCTTCATGCAGGGGGTGGCGCATTTGGTTCCTCCGTATGTTCCTCCTCTAACCCCCTGGGATCTCAATCTGGTTCTGTCTTCCCTCCAGGCGGCTCCCTTTGAACCCCTGAGGGAGATTTCCCTGACTCTGCTCACCTGGAAAGTGTTTTTTCTGGTGGCCATCACCTCTATCAGGAGGGTGTCTGAGCTGGCGGCTCTTTCCTCTAGAGAGCCCTTTTTGGTCTTCCACAGGGATAAGGTGGTGCTGCGCCCGGTCCCTTCTTTTTTGCCCAAGGTGGTCTCCGCCTTCCACCTTAATGAGGACATAGTCCTGCCCTCTTTTTGCCCTTCTCCAGCGAACCCCAAGGAGCGCACTCTACATTCCCTGGACGTTGTCCGTGCTTTGAGGGTGTACCTTTCGGTGACTGCCCCCTTCCGCCGTTCTGACTCCCTTTTTGTGGTTCCCGAAGGGCCTCGTAAGGGTCTGGCGGCCGCCAAGGTCACTGTGGCTCGGTGGATTCGGTCGGCTATTGCCATGGCGTATCGTTCCCGTGGCAGAGTTCCCCCGGTGGGGGTTACTGGGCCTCCTGGGCTAGGCGTAATCAAGCATCTGCATCGCAACTTTGTAAGGCGGCAACCTGGTCGTCCTTACATACCTTTGCAAGGTTTTACCAACTGCACTCTTTGGCATCGGCTGATGCTGCCCTTGGGCGCAAGGTATTGCAGGCAGTGGTTCCTGTTTGACTGTTGGACGTGCCCCTCTGGTGGTGTTGATCTTTTTCCCACCCCATGGACTGCTCTGGGACGTCCCATGGTCTGTGTCCCCCAGTGGAATGGGCGAGAAAAGGAGATTTTTTGTGAAACTCACCTGTAAAATCTTTTTCTCGTCTTTTCCATTGGGGGACACAGGTCCCACCCATTCTTGTCTGTTGGAGTGGTTGGTTCACTTATGTTGGGACCTTATGGCTTCGGTCCGATGGCGGTATTCCGTTGTTAGTTTTTTTCTTTTGCAAAGTTTTTGGTCTCCTTCTCCTACTGCTTTTGCACGCACTGAGGTCCTCCTGTGGGAGCCTGGGGGTATAGCCCGTGGAGGAGGAGCTTTCTTCTTTATTTGCATAGTGTCTCCTCCTGGTAATGGCCTAGGCTATACCCATGGTCTGTGTCCCCCAATGGAAAAGACGAGAAAAAGATTTTACAGGTGAGTTTCACAAAAAATCTCCTTTTTTGTGACTATGGCATTATCGTACTTTATCTGGTTTGCAGAGTGCTGTTGCATTGTCTTTTTTCTCTTTGTTTTCAGCCATGGCAGTGTGCACCTGCGCATTGGGATGTGCTGACTAACCCCCTTTTCTTTGCAGACCAAAAATGGGATATCATCACTTCTGGTCCAGCAAGTGTGAAAGCTGCTGTGCTGTAACAGTGATACATTTAAAGGTTGAGAGTTATTTTTTTTTGTACACACTTCTTTGTCTGCCTGTATGCTTTCAGTTATGTCAAACCCCTTTAAAGCAGTTGTTGTCCCATTACAAAAAGTGTCTGGCAGGGGTCTGACTTCTGGAACTCGCCAAGCACTACCTACAGTAGAAGCGCTTGGCTATCTCCGGCAGCCCCAGAGAGTTAAATGGAGTAGCAGCATGCATGCATTTCTGCTGCTCCATTCAAATGGAGGAACACAGGCCCCCTTTCTAGTAATCTAGATTCCTGGGGCCCCTGCCGCCCAGACATTTATCCCCTATCCTCTGGATAGGGGATAAGTTGTTGTAATAGGACAACCACTTTAACTTTGCGGGAGTCCAAAAAGTTGACTGCGCTGCATTCTTTCATTTGGGCTGCACCTCATTAGGGAAGGGGCAGCTGTGTTGGGGGAGAAGATGGCTAGAAGGTTGGAGTAGTGTTTAGACTAGGGTAATTACGTTATAGGATGGTAAGATAGTGCAGATAGAGACCGGAGGCAAGATAATGGGACTGGGGGAGGAATGGAAGGAGGGACTAGAACAGTTCATAAGGAAAGGTGTAGGGTAAAAAATATACATAAACCCTTTTAATTGTATGATTGTATGTATACTAATACCAGAAGCCTGACTAATAAAACTGGTGAACTGCTATTAGTGATGTGTGAGGAGGACTATGACATAGTGGGAATAACTGAGACATGGCTGGATGATAACTATGACTAGGCGGTTAATGTACAGGGTTATAGTCTGTTTAGAAAGGATCGCAAAAACCGAGAGGGGGAGGGGTCTGCCTTTATGTAAAGTCCTGTCTAAAGCCCACAGTCCGAGAAGATGTGAAGTGAGACATGAACATGTGGAGTCACTGTGGGTAGAAATACATGGAGGAAAAAAGCAATAATAAAATACTATTATACTTATTATAAACCACCTAATATACCAGAGTCCACAGAAAATCTGCTACTAAACAAGATAGACGAGGCGGCAAATCATAATGAGGTGGTTATTATGGGGGACTTCAACTACCCAGATATAGACTGGGAAACTGAAACCTGTACATCTCATAAAGGAAACAGGTTCTTGGCAATAACCAATGACAATTAAAGGGGTTCTAAACTCTGGATAGATCATCAGCTTCTGATCGGCGGGGGTCCGACACCCGGGACCCCTGCCGATCAGATGTTTGAGAAGGCAGCTGTGCTATTGAAATAACTGAGGCACATAGGCTCTTCACGAGAGTATGGTGGAACATCCGTAGTTTGGAGGAATATTTCAAATGCTCCATTGCCCTTTAGGGGACTTAGAGTACAGAAGTTTCCAGCTTGGGAGGTCATTCCTGAATTCAAGATCAATTGGGAGTTGGGCCTGTTGCAGTGTTCCAAGATTCTGATGGGTATGCTTATTGATCATGATAAGGCTTTGTTGAGTGATGTCAAAACTAAAATTAAGGATCTGGAAGATAGACTGTCCAAAATGGACGAGGATAAGGTTACAGCTTTTAAGGCCAGATTGCAGGCCAATTTAGAGAGTTATGAGAAAGAAGTCATGACTGGCAAGAAAAGTAAATTTCAGAGGGATAAATCAGATTTTGAATGCAAACAGGCATACAAATGGAAACATGCTGGTAATTCACGTAATATGGGTCGGGGACGTACAAACACTCATACCCCCAGTAACCGCAGTGATAATATGGCGTCAAGTACCAATGGTTTCAACAGCAATGCCAGTGACGTTTTTTTTATCCGAGACAAGCGACGAAGGCGTACTAGGCGAGGATTACGTAAATCCAAGAAAGAGGACATTTGCACAACAGAGGGGCAACAATCACTACCCTGCCACTCGCAAAAGACGACCCCAACACTGATTAGTGCTTCAGTTGAGAGCCCCCCACTGATGAGGATCCATCAACCTTTCAACGCATACACTTACACAAATGGAAAGATCTGTGCTGGTAAGAGGTTTATCTTTTTCTCCCATGAATACACTGAACAAATTTGAATTTATAAAGGATGTTTATTTATTCTGCAGACAGTTGTGTTTTAGAGCATTATATGCTCAACCCTCATTGGTACAACAATTACCTGAGGACGAAAGGGGTGTTTTCATGGATCTTATGGATTTGCTTAAAGGGTTTCTATCACTTCGTTTCACATAATTAGCTTTCAGACACTAGCGATCCGCTAGTGTCTGCTCTGCCAAACCATCCTAATATAATTGCTTTTGGGGCAGCCGTTTTGCTAAAAAAATAACTTTTATTAATATGCTAATGAGCCTCTAGGTGCTATGTGGGCGTCATTAGCACCTAGAGGCTCCGTCTACCTTCACAAACTGCCGCCGCCCAGCGCGTCCCTCCAGCCCGCCCATCTCCTCCGGAATGCGATCCTCCTTGTGAGCGTATGTATTCGGCGCATGCGCAGTGAATGTCTGACCGCTTCCCTGCTCAGACATCTCCACTGCGCCTGCGCGATGACGTCATAGTGCTCCGAGGAACAGGCGCAGTGGAGATGTCTGAGCAGGGAAGCGTCAGACATTCACTGCGCATGCGCCGAATACAGGCGCTCACAGGGAGGATCGCATTCAGGAGGAGATGGGCGGGCTGGAGGGACGCGCTGGGCGGCGGCAGTTTGTGAAGGTAGACGGAGCCTCTAGGTGCTAATGACGCCCCCATAGCACCTAGAGGCTCATTAGCATATTAATAAAAGTTCTTTTTTTAGCAAAACGGCTGCCCCAAAAGCAATTATATTAGGATGGTTTGGCAGAGCAGACACTAGCGGATCGCTAGTGTCTGACAGCTAATTATGTGAAATGAAGTGATAGAAACCCTTTAAGGAAAATGAATGTGAGACAGGTAGGCGTCAATTTACGCCGCCTAAACCGTCCATCATCACCCCCACACTTAGTCTTTTTCATAACATTCATTTGTTTTTTCAGGTCATGATAGCGGAAATTAGGAAACTACAACCTAACAAAATTTACAACAAAAATTTGTCTAAGGCAGAAGCAGTGGCAATCAGGAACCTACAGTGTAATCCGGCCTTTGTCATCAAGGAGGCGGATAAAGAAGGTAATGTTGTACTGTGGGAGACTGGACTCTATATTACGGAGGCTAGAAGGCAATTGAGTAATCGTCACTTCTATACTCCATTGCCTACAGATCCAACTCTAACTTTCATGAAGAAAATGGAGAGACTCCTTACCTCTGCATGGCAATTTAATATCATTACTAAAAAAGAAAAATATTTCAGGAAGTAAAACATCCTACAGTCCCTACTTTTTACATGCTCCCCAAGGTACACAAGGATTTGGTTGACCCCCCGGGGCGCCCAATTGTGGTGGGAATAGGAGGGCTATGCGAACAGGCTTGTATTTATCTTGATTTCTTTTTACAGCCCTTCGTATTAGGTCTCCAGTCATACCTCAGAGATTCCATGCATTTGGTGCAACACCTGCAAGAGACCCAACTTCCCCCTGGCACATTGATATTGACGTGTGACGTTGAGTCCCTTTATTCAAATATCTCAAACATTGATGGTGTTCAAGCTATTCAATATTTTTTTCAAATATCCCTTTCCGGAGATCCGGCACATCATACATTTCTGGTGAGCCTTCTTGAATTTATTTTACACCATAATTACTTTGTGTTCGATCGGGTATTTTACAGACAGGTTTCGGGGACCACGATGGGGGCACGTTGTGCGCCCTCCTACGCCAACCTTTTTTTAGGTTGGTGGGAGGAGACACACCGTGTACCCCACCGATTTATTTGGTGAACATGCCATCGCATGGTATCGTTACATTGACGATCTTCTTATCTTTTGGCGGGGCACAGTTGAGCAGTGTACAGATTTTGTCACCATGTTGAATACCAATCCACTTAACATTTCACTCACTCATAGGATTTCGGACACCACTGCTGACTTTCTGGATTTACGATTACAATTGGATGACCAGGGCATACGAACGTCGCTTTTTCGTAAAGAAACGGCAACCAATAGCTTGTTACATTTTAAAAGCTTCCATCCGGCTCATCTGCGAAAGGGGATCCCTAAGGGACAGTTTCTGAGATTACGCCTCAATTGCACGACTATGCCTGACTTCAGTAAAGAACCTGACACAAGAACCCCAGATCAGTGAATACATGACCCTCCGCAAATGATTCTAAAAAGCCCAAAATCAAGCGCTATAAAAGCCAGTGAACGCAAGTTCTTCATTTAGTCCATGAGGGGCCACCGTGTCTAAAGAGAAACTCCATTTGGGCTCTAAACGTAGTAGCTGGGAAGTGGCCAAACCTCCCCTCAAATTTGTGTGTACCAAATCAAGGCCCTGCGTTCACTGGCTTTTATAGCGCTTGATTTTGGGCTTTTTAGAATCATTTGCGGAGGGTCATGTATTCACTGATCTGGGGTTCTTGTGTCAGGTACTAATCTTGGTGTAACAGGTTGTTCACCATGTAAGGTTCGTGCATATTGCATTATCAGGGTTCTAATGTCAGGGGCCAATTAGGATTTGCAAGGTTTATAATTATGCAAGTGTATTTCAGGGATAGTGTAAACACATACATTTTATATGTGTTGCTCATTGGGGTTTCTTCAATAATAAGCACATCTCACTTTTGTATCTTCTGGGTGTCATTGTTGTTCAATGACTTTATTATATAGTGGGTAGTTCATACACACTATGTTTTGTTCTTATAATACACTAATTCAGTCCTAGCACATTATTTACATGTAATATTTATGTCATTACTTATATGCAATAATTATGTATTTAATAATTATTTTTTACAGGTCCACACTCACAGTATTTGCACTTTCTCTTCTTCTCTTCACCACTCTCTTTTTGCATCCACACATCACTTCACTATGATCACCATGTTTAGTTTTCACTATTATATTATTTTTTTATTATTATTATTATTATTATTCCCCATTCTAAATATTATTGCATTAATTCATCATTATTCATGAAGTATTTTTTATGAATTTATATTGGTGCATTTACTAATTCATGCTTTTGACACTTAGTGGTATATTCATTTATATATAGCCATTGTTATTTAATTATTTATTTTTGGCCCTTGCCATATACCCTTACATACTAGATGTATACATATGTCACATATTGGTCCCGGGTATGCACAATGACCCTCATGATCCAACAAATCCCTCCCCATCATCTATAATGCAGCCTGCGGTCCATGGTGATCTGTTCCGCCTGTGGAACGCATCATGCATTCCATTTTCGCTTGTGGAACGCATCATGTGTTCCACTGCGGCTCTCCATTTCCGGTCATGCGCTTCCTGCATATCCGGTTTGCGATAGCTATGGAGGCGTTCTCGTCTCTCAGCTAGTCTGCCCTGGAGGCTGGTTTTAAAGTCAGTATAATGAGTCTACTTCTACAGGGCCTACCAGTAGCCATTTGGCTCCAGGAGAAGTATATAGTGGGCTCAGCATGCATATTGGTACTTGCATCCCTGGATCCGATGAAAGCTGTAACGGCACCGGACGGGGTTAAAAGCAGAGTGTGCCTGGCGTTCATGCTGTACCTGCGCTCTCTGGAATTTGTGTGGCTGTCATGGCCCATAAACAGGTAGGAACTAGTGTTAGGGACCACTCATAGAGGCGACCTTGACGTGGTGAGTGGCTTATTACGCTTTGGCCAAAATGTACACCAATGCCTCATTCAACATCCAGCATGGAGGGAGGGCGGAGTGCTGGTTTCTGAGTGCTATTGCATTTGTGTTCTTTTCTTTGTATATGTATTTCACCATAGCGATGTGCACCTGTAGGGTTGTGCTGACTGAATCCCCCACATTTTTTCTTTGTAGTATATATTAGAGGCGTGGCGATCTCCATGCAGTCATGCACACCTGACCAGCTAGTCTGCCCTGGAGGCTGGTTTTAAAGTCAGTATAAAACTGAGTCTACTTCTACAGGGCCTACCAGTAGCCATTTGGCTCCAGGAGAAGTATATAGTGGGCTCAGCATGCATGTTGGTACTTGCATCCCTGGATCCGATGAAAGCTGTAACGGCACCGGACGGGGTTAAAAGCAGAGTGTGCCTGGCGTTCATCTTGTATCTGCGCTCTCTGGAATTTGTGTGGCTGTCATGGCCCATAAACAGGTAGGAACTAGTGTTAGGGACCACTCATAGAGGCGACCTTGACGTGGTGAGTGACTTATTACGCTTTGGCCAAAATGTACACCAATGCCTCATTCAACATCCAGCATGGAGGCAGGGCGGAGTGCTGGTTGCAGAGTGCTATTGCATTTGTGTTCTTTCCTTTTATGAATTTATATTGGTGTATTTACTAATTCATGCTTTTGTCACTTAGTGGTATATTCATTTATATATAGCCATTGTTATTTAATTATTTATTTTTGGCCCTTGCCATATACCCTTACATACTAGATGTATACATATGTCACATATTGGTCCCCGGTATGCACAATGACCCTCATGATCCAACAAATCCCTCCCCATCATCTATAGTGCAGCCTGCGGTCCATGGTGATCTGTTCCGGCTGTGGAACGCATCATGCGTTCCATTTTCGCTTGTGGAACGCATCATGCGTTCCACTGCGGCTCTCCATTTCCGGTCATGCGCTTCCTGCATATCCGGTTTGCGATAGCTATGGAGGCGTTCTCGTCTCTCTTTATGCTTCAGATTTTGAAGTCTGATTTTTATAACTGGCGCATGCTATCTATAACTACGGGTGTCCTCCGGATTCATTTACTCATTCATTCATCTTATTTGGCTGCATGTAATAGTAGTGATTGGGCCGGTGGAACGCATCTTGCGTTCCATCTGTCTTTCACTGCCGGTCATGTGACCTTCCTGCTTCCGGCTCTCGGCAGATTTTGTTTTGTGACATGCTGCCGCACCCCTCTACTCCCACTACACAGGTGAATATTATTACTTTTTACTGATTGCTCTTTATACTCTGTATATATATGACACCCTAACATGTAGCTCATTACCCTTGAGGAAGCCGGACTGCGCCGGCGATACGCGTTTGGCGTTTCTCATGTCTTCAGGTCCACTGCACCAGCTGTTTATGCAGGTTTTGGCTCTTGTTATTTGACTCCATTTTGGTCTGTTTTTATTCATCAGTGGCCTTACCTTATTCGATATTTTCTCTATGCTGTTTATAGGTACATATTGTATATAGCTGGTTTATATTGCATGTCCCCATTTAGTGGACGTTCAGTGGACTCTGTATGTGTCGGTTACATATATTTATTTGTATACAAATGTATACATGTTCATTTTGTATACAATTTTAAATGTGTGTTTGTTGGTGTGTCTAATAAACTTTATACATTTTATCATTTGCTTATTGTTGGATGTGCATTGATAGGGTGGTTCTTGTGACTCTCTCTTGGGTCAGGTGTATCTCGCGGCCTTCTCACTGTTTACCGCTGGCCCAGTGACGTCACGACTAGTATCACTGGCCTGGGTGTGGCTAAGCTCCGTTCACTTGAATGGAGCTTAGCCGCGTCCAGGCCAGTGATACTAGTCGTGACGTAACTGGGCCAGCGGTAAACGGTGAACGGCTTCTCAAACAGCTGATCGGCGGGGTCCGACACCCGGAACCCCTGCCGATCAGAAGCTGATGATCTATCCAGAGGATAGATCATCAGTTTAAACAAAATGCAGAACCCCTTTAACTTTACCAACTGGTTCAGGACCCAACTAGAGGGACAGCCATACTGGACTTAGTATTAACCAATAGACCTGACAGAACAACAGATGTGCAGGTTGGGGGGACACCTGGGAAATAGTGACCATAAAGTAATAACCTTCCAATTGTCATTCAAAAGAGTGTTTCTTAAGGGAGGAACAAAAATACCAAACTTCAAAAAAGCAAAATTTAGCCAACTTAGGGCTCTTTCACACCTGCGTTCTTGTCTTCCGGCATAGAGTTCCGTCGTCGGGACTCTATGCCGGAAGAATACTGATCAGGATTATCCTAATGCATTCTGAATGGAGAGTAATCCGTTCAGGATGCATCAGGATGTCTTCAGTTCCGGTACGGAACGTTTTTTGGCCGGAGAAAATACCGCAGCATGCTGCGCTTTTTGCTCCGGCCAAAAATCCTGAAGACTTGCCGCAAGGCCGGATCCGGGATCAATGCCCATTGAAAGGCATTGATCCGGATCCGGCCTTAAGCTAAACGTCGTTTCGGCGCATTGCCGGACCCGACGTTTAGCTTTTTCTGAATAGTTACCATGGCTGCCGGGACGCTAAAGTCCTGACAGCCATAGTAAGTGTAGCGGGGAGCAGGGGAGCAGCATACTTACCGTCCGTGCGGCTCCCCGGGCGCTCCAGAGTGACGTCAGGGCGCCCCAAGCGCATGGATCACGTGATCACATGGATCACGTCATCCATGCGCATGGGGCGCTCTGACGTCATTCTGGAGCGCCCGGGGAGCCGCACGGACTGTAAGTATACTGCTCCCCCGCTCCCCGCTCCCCGCTCCTACTATGGCAACCAGGACTTTAATAGCGTCCTGGGTGCCATAGTAACACTGAAAGCATTTGGAAGACGGTTCCGTCTTCAAATGCTTTCAGTACACTTGCGTTGTTACGGATCCGGCAGGCACCTCCGGCAACGGAAGTGCATGCCGGATCCCAACAACGCAAGTGTGAAAGAGGCCTAAGAGAGGCCATAGGCCTAACTAACTGGGACAAAGTCCTCAAAAATAAAAATACAGCCACACAATGGGATATTTTTAAAAGCATCCTTAAATCTAATTGTGAGAGGTACATACCTTATGGGAATAAAAGGTTAAAGGGACACTGACAGGCCGTTAGAGCATATAAAGTGACATATATTCTTCTATTGGTCTTAATATGCTTAATTAAACTATACCATTATCACCCCTCGCTGCCTTTCCGTTACTTATAAAAAGTGTTTTTATCAATATGCAAATTACCTTACTTTGTGCCCAAGGGGCTGTCCCTCATTCAGTTCTGTGCCCAGCCGCGCCCCAACTGCCGTCTCCTAGTGCCGCCCAGCTCATTAGTATTCACTGCACTGGACGGCCTTTTTTTTCTCCCGATGCGGTGAAATCCCGCGCATGCCCAGTACTATCTTTTTATAAGTAACGGAAAGGCAGCGAGGGGTGATAATAGTATAGTTTAATTAAGCATATTAAGACCAATAGTAGAATATATGTCACTTTATATGCTCTAACGGCCTGTCAGTGTCCCTTTAAAGAACAAGAGAAAAAAAAAACTATGTGGATAAATAGAACTGTAAAGAAAGCATTTATATCACTAAAACAGGAGGGTAGTGAGGAAGCACTGAAAAACTATGAGGAAAAAAATTGAATATGTAAAAAACGAATAAAAGCAGCCAAGCAAGAGACCGAGAGATGAATTGCCAAACAGAGCAAAACTAAGTAATGGGGAGGGGATAACCCCAAATGACACACAGAAGGGATAGACCGGAGTCAAGGCCTCAAAGCTAAGGGAGAGGGATGGTGACCTCCTAGGAATCCATAGACCTCTCCCTGACTCCTGCCAGTATGAGTAGACTCTGAAGGTGGAAATACTCATACACCGGATCCTAGACCCTGGAAGGCCCTAGGAATGGTGGCAGGGAATGAGACTACTGGTTCCTTCCCAGATAAAGGAACCAGCGTCTCCCTGAGGCCTAGACAACAACATACACAAGCGAACAATAAAATGCAAGAGAAAATGCACTTAGCTTAAAGTAGAATGGAGGAGCAGGAGATCCAAAGGAACAACACACCAGCTGAACCAACTCCAGCACTAAATATCAACTGCATGGTAAGCAGTGTGAGTCAGAACTAAATAGGGCCTCAGTAATGACTACAAGCTGCACCTGACAAGAGGTGTGGTCATTACCAAACACAACACTGAAAGGAGAAAACAGAGAGACTGTCAGATATCCTCACGTGCTGCCAGTCTCTCTGATCTTTTCAACTCTGTCATGGGAGGGACCATGACAGTACCCCCCCCCCCATCCCTCTATGGGTGACCTCCGGACACCCAGGGCCGACTTTATCAGGATGCGCCCTGTGAAAAGCCTTCACAAGGCGACTGGCATTAACATCGGTCGCAGGAACCCACATTCTTTCCTCTGGACCGTAACCTTTCCAGTGCAGGAGATACTGAAGAGATCGACTGAGAAATTCAAATTCACTATCCTGGCAATCTAAAGATTACTGTTCACAAAGACCAGAGCCGGAGGTAAGGAGGACGGTTCAGCAGGTTCAACATATCTTTGCAGTAATGATTTGTGAAAAACATTTATGAATTTTTAAAGCCTGCGGAAGTTCAAGACAAAAAAAAATAAGTGGTCCCTGGGGGGAGAAGGTGCCGAGGCACTCTCCGTAATGTACTGCTCTGAGACAGAGAATATGAAGGAGAATAAGGGGCAGTAACGTAGTATAAAAAACTAAGGTTTATTAAGAATTAATTAAGATCCCTGATGGGGAAGACACGCCCCTACCAAACAAACAAGACAGACAACATTATGGGGCCCAGAAATGAGTCCCCAAGGGATGGGTCACTCGTGCAGAGCTAGCCCACAATAAACACAAAAATATATATATATAGATCTTTGGCGAGTGCCGTAGATCTTGATTATGCCATACGGCAGGATGCAGGGTAGATCTTACCGGTATGCCAATCAGGACAGTTATAGTCCAAACGACAGGAGGTGGAGGAGCTTCTTGCGTTCTGAAGAGCGTCCTCTTGTTGGTGACAACTGGGTTCCAAGGGGCTGCAGGGAAAGTCTATCCCTGTTTCTGCCCTACTTGGCCTGTAAATCCCTATGGTGTCAACCTAACACGAGGTCCTGTCCCCGCAAGGGGTGGCCACGTCCGGAACCTAACCCTATTACGTCACCCTAGATAGCCCTAAAGGAGCAAAGAGCTGGTCCTGATGGTAATGGGGGTAACCAGGGTGAGAGGGAAGAATGGGTGTGGAAGATATATATATAACGGAGTCCCTACGCGTTTCATTATCTCGGGAATATATCAAAAATATGGAAGGTACCTCCACTTTATTAAAGAAGGGAGACCCCTTAACTCTTTAGGGGACAGGGGTCATAAGTGGAGGATGTTGTCTCTACTCCTATCACCGTATAGTGATATGTCTAGATCAAGGGGAGGGGACGGGCCTGTGGGTTATGCAGGCCTAGCTAGGCCGATGTGGTCAAGGTCAGCCCAGGTATCTGTGAATTGCAAAGTGACAGAAAGGGATCTGTTCAAGTACTAAGCATGACAAACATAGTGAATGTATCATACATTTGGTTAGTTTTACTCACAGTTATACTCATGGAGCGTGTGTGACTTGTACCAAGACAAGCAGCGCTCACAGCCCGATTTGATGATCTAGGTGGGAAGGAGGAATGACAAAGGAAAACCCTGTGGGTTGCGCAGACCTGATAGGACTATGAAGTCCAAATCAGCCCAAATACCTATGGTACAAACAATAAATCAATGATTCAATCTGTGCTTAGCAGCAACCCTCGTAGAGATGGCATAAAAAAGATTCATTTACTTACAGATTATGAATATGGGGTGCGTGTAGCGAATCCCATACAAAGCGGCAGTCCAGGTTAACTTGCCGCCTGTGTGTCGGCGTCTGGCGGCGTTACTATGGACGCCAAACAGTTTAAATGGGAGAGGCGGGCTGGCTGTGCGCCTGCGTGTGGAGTGCGGCCGGCGTCATGTGACTATGCATATGTCAGATGACGCGGCGGTCCGCCTGCACCCCCGCGCATGCGCAATCGTCAAAGAAGGCAGCCCAACCGCCGTGCGGTTATAGTGACGCGAGACCAGGCATAATAGCCTGGAAGCGTCATGCAAGCCTGGCGCGGCATAGGCTGTGAGGTAAGGTTTAGCGGCGGTGGGGGGAGTGGCTTAATAGATACGGCCGGCTCATACCCCTGCGCCTAAGCTCATATGGGTGACAGTGAATCACCGAGAGCATGGGACCTCAAGGAGGGGCATTAAATGGCAGGTGGCCCCCTTGGACAAAGATAAGGTGTGGTTACCGCCTGAAAGCAATAACACGATAATACAATAAATAACAATAACTCATACAGAACTGTGGAATATGTTGACAACTAGGTCGCCAGAATGGCATATGAGTATGGTAATAAACATATGCATGGCTAAAGCAACACATGAAAGAGCCCAGATGTGATGCTGTAGCCATTGAGACATCAAGATCATGTAAGTCTCCAAATAATTAAAGTCATAGGACGACTTATATGTCCCATGGTAGAGTCGTGCTATTAACAGTGTATAGCATGATCACAGGGCGAGGTGGCCCATATTATATGAAGTAGGGTCCTAAGATATATATGAATGGCCAAGGTCACACCTGGAGCAATAAAAAAGAAGTACAGATGGTAGAAGTCAGAAAGCGGTCCAACATACGCATTACTTACAAATGTCGAGTGAACCATTATGTATGGACTGGGGAATTTCTCACAAAAAACAACCAAATTGTAACTGGTCATTAAGACCAAGGGGGTTGGTGGTCTTCAATCGGAAGATCCACCAACACTCCCTCTGGAGAATCCTCTTGTCCCAGTCCCCTCCGCGTGGTGGCTTCCTAACCACCTCCAGTCCCATAAAGCTGATCCTTGATTGACGTCCATCATGGGCAGCATGGATGTGTCTGGCTACTGGGGTGTCTCTTTTATTGCGTATGTCGCCCAGATGCTCGCCCATGCGTACCCGTAGCTCCCTACGGGTCTTGCCAACATACCTAATGCCGCACTCGCAGGTGAGGAGGTAAACCACGCCTGCGGTGCGGCAATTGATGAAATCTCGTATGTGATGGTCGGGATCCGCAGGGCCAACTGTGACAACTTTGCCCAGGGTAACATATTTACAAAAACCGCATCTGCCGCATTTGAAACAGCCATTCACTGGTTGATCCAGCCAAGTCCTCTTTTTCGGAGGATTGTAGTGGCTGTGTACGAATTGATCCCTCAAATTGGTCCCTCTCCTGTAAGTCACTGATGGATAAGGACTTATAACAGTAGTCAGATCCGGATCCATCAGGAGAGTGTCCCAATTACGTGCTAGGATCTCCTTAATCTGTCTAGCCGCCGAATCAAACGTGCCAATAATGCGTAATTTATTTGGTTGTGGGCCAATTTTGGGACCACCCTTGGGATGTAGGAGTGTGGTTCAAGTTCAAGACAAAAAGCAACTGAATTAATAATAGAAGAGATCTTATATGGCCCAATAAACCTTGGCCCCAACTTCCAAGAAGGTACCTTCAACTTAATGTTCCTTGTGGACAGCCACACAGAATCACCCACTCTTAGGTCTGGACCACTCATACGTCTCTTGTCAGCCATACGTTTATACTTTTTGTCCATTTTCTTTAAATTGTTTCGAATTTTCCGCCAAATAGATGACAACGAAGAGGAAAATCTTTCCTCCTCAGGAATACCGGAAGTTTGGGAACCAGAAAATGTGCCAAACTGCGAATGGAACCCATATGCCCCAAAAAACGGCGACTTATCAGTGGACTCCTGTCTACGGTTATTAATGGTGAACTCAGCTGCTAACGACAAGAATGAAGACCACTCCTCCTGATTCTCCGAGACAAAACATCTCAAATAAGTCTCCAAATTCTGATTAGTGTGCTCAGTCCAGGGGCGGACATACCGCAGCGGCTGCACAGGGACCCAGAGCAGGAGGGGGCCCCTTCTTACCGGCAGCAGGGGGAGATGAGCGCTTTCATTGTGGAAGCACTCATCTCTATTCATCTGTATTGCTGTCCTTAGGACGGCGATACAGATGAATGCTGCAGCGGGTCAGGGGAGAGGCGTCTCCCTTCCCCAGTCCTATCATAGGTTGCAATGCCTGTAGCCTATCAGAGGGCGGCGCGGGAGCCGTACAGCGCGGGACACAGGCCGTAAGAGGCCTGCATCGCATCTCTGAAAGCTGCAAGGAGATACCTTATTTTTCGCCCCATAAGATGCACTTTTTACCCCCCAAAAATGGGGGGGAAATGCCCCTGCGTCTTATGGGGCGAATGCTGACATTTTTACATCGTAGGCTGCGATGTATGAGCGAGCGGGGAGGGACTGGGAGGAGGAGCTGGGGGCCGGCAATTGCAGCGGGGCCGGTGCGGTCACTCCAGTGCTGCACTATACAAATATAAAATGTCTCATTCAATTAAAAGTGATTAAACATGCCCCCCCCACTTTTAATATTACCGTACACCCTAACAGATTCTGTAGAATGCAGGCAGGCCGGGCGGCAGCGTAACTCCCTGATGTCACGTGCCGGCGCCGCCTACTTTATGAATGAAGCAGGCGGCGCAGGCACGTGACGTCAGTGAGTGACGCGCCGGCCGCCCAGCCTGCCTGCGTTGTACAGAAGCTGTTAGGGTGTACGGTAATATTAGGAGTGAGGGGGCATGTTTAATCAGTTTTAATTGAATGAGACATTTTATATTTGTATACTGCAGCACTGGTGGGGGGGAGAATCTGTGGATGACAGTTTTATGGGGGACATCTGTGGATGGCACTGTTAAGGGGTGCGGGGTCTGTGGATGGCACTGTTATGGGATGGGGGATCTGTGGATGGCACTGTTATGGGGTGGGGGGTCTGTGGATGACACATATATAACAGTGCCATCCACAGATCCCCTATAACAGTGCCATCCACAGATCCCCCATAACAGTGCCATCCACAGATCCCCCATAACAGTGCCATCCACAGATCCCCCATAACAGTGCCATCCACAGATCCCCCATAACAGTGCCATCCACAGATCCCCCCATAACAGTGCCATCCACAGATCCCCCATAACAGTGCCATCCACAGATCCTCCCCCTGTAACAGTATCCTTCACAGATCCCCCCCATAACAGTGTCCATCATAGATCCCCCCATAACAGTGCGTCATCCACAGATCCCCCCATAACAATGCGTCATCCACAGATCCCCCATAACAGTGCCATCCCCAGATCCTCCATAACCGTGCCATCCACAGATCCCCCCATAACAGAGTCCTTCACAGATCCCCCATTATGGTGCCATCCACAGACCACCATTAGTTCCAAACCCACCAAAAGCACACCTTTTGGTTAAAAATATTTTTTTTCTTATTTTCCTCCCCAAAAAACCTAGGTGCGTCTTATGGGCCAGTGCGTATTATAGGGCGAAAAATACGGTAAGTAAGTATGTGTTTATTTTTTTTTATTTACACTTTACTAGGGGCCCTATCTGGCACTCATGTTGGCATCTACTGGGGGCCCTATCTTATGTACTGGCACACATGGGGGGCACTATGGAGGAGGAGCACTATGGGGGCCCTATTTTAAATACTGACACACATGGAGGGCACTATGGAGGGGGGAGTACTATTGGGGCCCTATTTTATATACTGGCACACATGGGGGCCCTATCTTAGTTACTGGCACACATGGGGGGTACTATAGAGGGGGAGGAGCACTATTGGGACCTTATCTTATATACTGGCACACATGGGGGCACTATGGAGAAGGGGGGAGAGAAGCAATATGGGGGCATCTTCTGGGGCTCGGTCATATATTTGCAGACATAGGGGGCACTATGGAGGGGGAGTAGCACTATGGGGGCCTTATCTTATATGCTAGCACACATGGGGGCACCATGGAGAAGGGGGGAGCACTATGGGGGCATCTACTGGTGACCCTATCTTATATACTGGCACACATTATGAGGGCATTTTATATTGGCACATTGTCAGGCACCATGGGGACAAGGGGAGGCGCACGATACAGGAGTGTTTTATACTGGCGCAAATTATAGAGCACTATGGGGACCTTGGCTCAACTGGGGGCACTAAGAGGATTTTGGGAGCACATAGTAGGGGGCATTGGCACATATTATGAGGGTACTATGGGGACATTGGCTCTACAGGGTGCACTAAGAGGAGGTATTTTTTCTACTGCCACACAACAGGGCACTTTTATCTACTGGCGCACATTATAAGGGGGCATTTTTCTACTGTTACACATTATAAAGAGAATTATTACATTATGGTAGGCTTTATTACAGTTGAGGGACTATGAGGAACTCGAATACTAGTATGAGCACTATGGGAGCATTATTACTTCAGGGACACAGTGGGGTCATTATTACTACTAGGTGTTGTCTGGTAGATAATTATTTCTTTTGGTAGGATTTTGGGGAGCACTGTTACTGTGGGGGCCACCCTGCCACATTATCAACTTAGCACAATTACTTTTGGGGAACATTATGTTTACACTATTAGTGTCAGGGACACTGTTTCCTGGGTGCAGTTATTTTTTAGGACACTGTGTGCCAATAATTATTGAAGGGGAACTATCTTTGTGTAACTTGTATAGGGAGCACAGCAGGCACAGTATTAGAGGGGTGTTGATTAGGTGGAAGGATGATGGAAAACTAGGAAACTAAGATGTTTGTCTGTCAGAAGAGATGACTGAAAGAAATCATCATGGCGGTGTGGTCTGAAAGGAGAAGATGAGGACAGAGAACCCTATGATTCTGGCAGGCTCTTCCAGCAGAGAACAGCCTGCTGAAATGCTCCATGTGCTGGATGCAGACAGAATGCCCGCCGGCCCCATTAACTATAATGGGGTCTGGCAGAGATCGGCCACAATCTGGCAAAAATGATGAGAATCAGTGGGACACAAACCGCTGCATGCCTGAGTTTGTGTCCAGCCAATTCCATGCATTCTCTGCCGGATCAGGTGGCCGGAGAGTAGTGCTTCAGGTGTGAAAGTAGCCTTAACCTGTATGTTTTGTATTGCTATAAGCAATGTTAGGACGGAATAGGTTATGTTGAGAATTTGGCTTGGAGGAAGGTGGGGGGGGGGGGGGGGGGTGGCAGGCACATTCTTTGCACAGGGGCCCTCTGCTGTCTGTGTCCGCCCCTGGCTCAGTCTGTCCATTCGACTGAGGATGAAAGGCCAAAGAGAAGGACAATTGTACCCCCAGGCAAGTACAGAACGCCTACCAGAATCTGGAAAACTGAGGCCCAGTTATCAGACGGCACATCAGAGGGGATACCGTGTAGTTTCACAATGTTATCGACAAACACTTGTGCGAGAGTTTTAGCATTAGGTAGACCTGATAATGCTATAAAGTGTGACATCTTGCTGAAGTGATCAACAACCACCAGAATCACAGTTTTCCCTGAGGAATTTGGCAAATCTGTGATAAAGTCCATGGACAAATGAGTCCACGGTCGGGGCGGGATAGACAAGGGAAGTAGAGATCCTGAAGGCCAAGTATGTGTCACCTTGGCATGCTCACAAGTTTCACAAGCTGACACATAGGGCCAGATTTATCATTACTCTGACAGCTCACTCCACTTTCACATATGGCTAAAGTAAGTTTTAGCCAAGTCAGATTTATGATCGGCCCTTTAAGACTGTAATAAATGTGGTTTGACGGTAGTAGTTTATCCGTCAGTAAGCAGCTTTACAAAAGTCGCACATCTTTATGAAAAAGTTGCACGTCTTTACAAAAAAGTCGCATGTTCTATTAAAAAGTCTCATGAAATAAGCATGGTCCTCACTGGAGTGAAATTGCTAATTTTTTTGCAACTTTTTTGCGACTTTTTAAATAGTCGCAATAGTAAATCTGTCTAGAGATTCATTTACATAAGAAAACACGCCCACTTTCAGAAAACTGGCGAGCATAGTGCAGATCAGAAAAAAGTCGCAAATTTTTGCGCAGTTTAAGTGATTGCGCAAAAATTTGCAACTTTTTCACTCCATTATTCTGACTTGAGCTAATGATAAATATGGCCCATAGCCCTCAACACATTTACGCAATCCTGGCCACCAAAATCTCCACCAAAATCTCCGGGAAATAAGATCAACCATGGATCTGCTCCCAGGGTGTCCCGTAAGAACAGTACTGTGATATAGAGATGGCCTTGCGGTTCGCCGAACATGCGAACATATGGCGATCTCCACTAGCGCCATATTCTTTTGCATCGCGCCGAACTTTGACCCATGACACACAGGTGGGACAGGACAGCCAATTGAGACGTTTCAGCACATGGACACACCCCCACCCTATAACAGAACCCGATCTGGCAGCCATATTACATTCTGTGTTTTGCCAGTGTAGGGAGAGGTTGCTTTGTGGAGCAGGGACAGACTGTTAGCGACACCAAATGCTAGCTAATATGGCCACAAAAGTCCTTTTAAGGATTGGTATAGTGTGTGCTATCGATAGGTGTGATACTGAGGGGTGTGATACTGTGATATACTTGTACTATACTTTCTAACATAGAAAGTATATTATAGTGCATTTGTATTGTGCAGCAGTTGTGTGCGGTTCTGCTGCGATACCGCAGCTATATAGAGTGACAAGCGCTATTGAAACAACTATTTGCAACGGTTGTGAGATACCTGTTGCCCCCAAAAAAACTGATTGAGTGGTGTGATATACCTGCTTCCACAAAATACTGATTGACGGCTGCGATATACCTGTAACCTGTTGCCCAAAATAAACAGGTTGGTGTGATATAACTGTTGTAGCAAAAAATAATAATTGAGGGGTGTGATATACCTGCTTCCACCAAATATTGATTGAGGCCTGCGATACACCTGCTTCCACCAAATACTGATTAAGGGGTTTGATATAACTGCTTCCACCAAATACTGATTAAGGGGTTTGATATACCTATTCACCAAATATTGATTATGTGGTTTGAAATACCCGCTTCCACCAAATACTGATTAATGGGTTTGATATACCTGCTTCCACCAAATATTGATTGAGGCCTGCGATACACCTGCTTCCACAAAATACTGAGTAAAGGGTTTAATATACCTGCTTCCACCAAATACTGATTAAGGGATTTGATATACCTGCTTCCACCAAATATTGATTGAGGCATGTGATACACCGGCTTCCACAAAATACTGATTAAGGGGATTGATATACCTGCTTCCACCAAATATTGATTGACGCCTGTGATACACCTGCTTCAATAAAATACTGAGTAAAGGGTTTGATATACCTGCTTCCACAAAATACTGATTAAGGGGATAGATATACCTGCTTCCACCAAATATTGATTGAGGCCTGCGATACACCTGCTTCCACCAAATACTGATTAAGGGAATTGATATACCTGCTTCGACCAAATATTGATTGACGCCTGCGATACACCTGCTTCCACAAAATACTGATTAAGGAGTTTGATATACCTGCTTTTGCCAAATACTGATTGAGGCCTGTGATATACCTGCTTCCTCAAAATACTGATTAAGGGGTTTGATATACCTGTTTCCACCAAATATTGAGCGTAAAAAGTTGATGACGCCGGATATCCCTCTTGCCGACCGCTCGCTTGTCGGAACTGCTAGCCCGCCAACTACTGCCATATAAACTGGTGGACTCGGAGGCCTTTAAAAAATTTGTGGCCATTGGCACACCGCAATGGAAGGTCCCCCAGAGCTATATGGCCACGTTCAGTGGCAAGTGAATATATCTCTGGCACACAGTGTCGGTGCCAAGATACATCTGACCACAGACATGTGGTCTAGTAAACACGGGCAGGAAAGGTACATGACTTTTACTGCCCACTGGGTGAACCATCTGACGGCCGTCAAGCATGTAACCCCCTGGCTGTCGTGTGGATTTGGTGTTACCGCCACGGATTGCATGCAGGCCTGCCTCTTCTTTTCCTCCTCCTACACCATCCTCCATCTCCTCCTTGGCTGACTCCTCCTTTTCCACTACTACCACCTCTTCCGCTGCACCCCCCAAGCTCCACAGAACCTATTCGACGTCCCAGGTGAGATGTTGCCATGCTGTGCTGCGGCTGTTGTGCCTGGACTCCAAGAGCCACACTGGTCCTGCACTGCATTCAGCTCTGTGGTCACAGGCCGATCAGTGGTTAACCTCGCTCAATTTGAAAGTTGGTAAAGTGGTGTGCGACAACGGTGCCAATCTGCTGAGCGTGCTGAAACAGGGCAAAATTACACACGTGCCGTGCATGGCACACGTACTGAACTTAGTCGTGCAGCGATTCGTTGCCCAATACGCCGGGTCCAGGACGTCTTGCGGCAGGCCAGGAAAATCTTTGTCCATTTTAGAAGATCTTACACGGCCATGGCTCGCCTTGCTGACGTTCAGCGGTGACACCACCTGCCCGTCAGACGTCTGATTTGTGACAGCCCGACGCGTATGTATATGCTTGAAAGGCTGCTCCAGCAGCAACGTGCCGTTAACGACTACCTGTACGAACTCTGCAGCAGGAGAGGTTCTGGGGAGCTTGGTTTCTTTTCACCGTGCCAGTGGCTGCTCATGCGTGACACATGCAGATTTCTGTGGCCATTTCATGAGATCACCAAACTGGTCAGTCAAGCCAGGGCACCATCAGTGACATCGTACCTTACACCTTTTTTCTTGAGCGTGCATTGCGTTGTGTCATTGATCAAGCCGTCGAGGAGCAGGAGCTGGAAGATGAGGAAGTCGCAATGCTGAATGAATTCCCAGGGGGGGCTACTCCATCTGAGACAAGTCAGGAGGAGTCAGAGGAGGATGGTGGCTGGGGGAAGAAGGAGGAGCAAGAAGAGCAGGCTTTGAGGTGACTTTAAACTTTTCTGGGATCCCTGGTGTTGTCCATGGCTGGAGGGAGGAGACCGAGCACGACATTCTCCTGGGTGATGAGCAGGAGCAAGGGCGCTCCACTGCTTCCAATTTAGTGCAAATGGGGGCCTTCATGCTCCAGTGTTTGAAGAGAGATCCCCATATAAAAAGCATAAAGGGCAAGGACCAGTACTGGGTGACAACGTACTTAGATCCCCGGTAAAAACATAAAAACACAGAGGGCTGTCAGAATGCAGCATTTCCAGGCCTTGCTGGGAGAGATGCTGCATTCTGCTGTTGCGGGCGCCGGCAGAGGAATCTCCACCCACAGCGAAACAGGTGCGGGTACCAATCCTACCACCCCTGCAAGAAGAGGGCGGTTTGAAGATGTGTTGGTCATTTTGGATATGAGATCATTCTTGCAGCCAACCCATCGACAGCCACCCTCCGATCCAGCCTCAGGAAACGCCTAGACAGACAGGTCTCCGACTACATCGGGTTAATGGCCTATGTGGACGCTCTAAGAAGCAAGGAACCCCTGAACTGCTGGGTGTGCAGGCTTGACCTGTGGCTAGAGCTGGCACAATTTGCCAAGGAACTCTTGGCTTGCCCCACGTCGAGTATCCTGTCCGAAAGGACGCTCAGCGCTGCATGGGGAATCGTGACCGATAAGCGCACTCGCCTAGCTCACGACAGTGTGGACTACCTCACATTTCTAAAAATGAATGAGGCATTGATCTCAGAGAAATTCAACACCTGTGACGACCACGTTTAATTGAATTTTCTCATGCCAGCCCATACATATCCGCCGCCACCCAGACCAAAGAAAGTATGTCTTATGTATATACAGTGGCATAAAAGGCCTGTACTGGCCTTCAGTAAAATTGTAATCCAGTGACCACCTAATGTACCTTCAACCACATAATCACTTGCTCTTTTCTGTCAGGTGAATGCCAAATTTTTGGGGCCTGTACTCCATTGGCCTACAATAAAACTGTTATTCAGTGACAGCCTAATGAACCTCCAGCCACAAAATCACTTGTTCTTTTCTGTCAGGTAAATACCAAATTTTGGGGGCCTGAACTGGCCTACAGTAAAATTGTTATCCAGTGACTGTCGAATATACCTCCAGCCACATAATCGCTTGTTCTTTTCTGTCAGGTGAATGCCTAATTTTTGGGGCCTGTACTGGCCTACAGTAAAATTGTTATCCAGTGACAGGAGGAGGTACATGAGGATCAGGCAGAGACGAGGTCAGGATACAGGCTAAGGTCGGAAGCAGGATAACAACACAGGAACAACAAGCTGGAACCTTTGCTGTAGAAAATGACAATATTGCTCAGGCATCACAGGAAGGGGAAAGCACCTGTCACGACTGCTATCCCAGCAGCAGTCGTGTCGCACCAGACGGAGGGGAAGGGGGACCCTTATCTACGGATGGGAATAGTATGGCCATCCCTGACTAACCCTAAGCTGGCACTTGTCTGCCCTGATACCCTAGACGGGGTGTGAACCCGTGCGGCGAGCAGGATGCCTAAACCCTCAGTCACCCTAACAAGCCTAGAGTGGGGAAAGGCCGATGGGAGCACTAGTCACCATCACTCATGTCTAGGAGAACAGCAGGGGAAGACAGCAACAAACAAACTATAGCAGAGATAGACTTATCCAGTCACGAGCAGAGAAGGCGATCCCAATCACGACAGTCCACGCCGGACAAGAGCTCCACAGCAACACCATCAAACGATCTCCTTCAAAGGTCAGAATAGAACTGGAAGTAAGGACTCACCTGAGAAGGATGCCTACAAACTCCCAGTCAGGACAAAAAGGTTCACAAGGCAAAACCCGGATGACATACCCTGAACCATGGAGATAACTCACAAGCTATCGCGAGTAGCAAGTCGCTGCGACCTTCTCCTCCCAGACCTGTCTGGATCAGTCACAGTCGTGACAGTACCCCCCTTTCTACGAGGGGCCCCCGGATCCTCAAGACTAGGCCTCTCCGGATGGGAGCTATGAAAAGCCCGAATGAGTCTGTCCGCTTTTATCTCTGAAGCTGGAACCCACATTCTCTCTTCGGAACCATAACCTCTCCAGTGCACCAGGTACTGAAGAGAGCGGCGAACATATCGTGAGTCAACAATCTTTTCTACCTGAAACTCAAGACTGCCATCAACAACCACCGGTGGAGGCGGTAGTGGCAATGGTTCAGGAGGTTCTACATATCTCTTAAGCAGAGATCTGTGGAAGACATTATGGATCCTTAGAGTCTGAGGTAGCTCCAGACGAAAAGCCACCGGGTTAATGATCTTAATTACCCTATAAGGACCAATAAATCTCGGACCTAATTTCCACGAGGGAACCTTCAACTTGATATTTCTGGTAGACAACCACACCAAGTCATTCACCCCAAGGTCCGGACCTTCAGAGCGCCTCCTATCAGCCACACGTTTGTATCTACCACCAATTCTCTTCAAACTTTCTTGCACACTCTGCCACACTGAAGAAAGTGAAGACGCAAATCGTTCCTCCTCGGGAATCCCAGACGGCCCCCCCTCACTAAACGTACAAAACTGAGGATGGAAACCATACGCACCAAAAAATGGTGACTTATCGGTGGACTCTTGACGACGATTATTAATGGCAAACTCGGCTAACGGTAAATAAGATGACCATTCCTCCTGATTTTCGGAAACAAAGCATCTCAAATATGTCTCTAGGTTTTGATTGGTACGTTCAGTCTGACCGTTGGACTGTGGATGGAAAGATGAAGAAAACGACAGATGAACCCCTAAACGAGAACAAAAAGCTTTCCAAAATTTAGAAACGAATTGGGTACCACGATCCAAAACAATATCAGAAGGGACCCCGTGAAGCTTCACGATGTGGTCAATAAAAACCTGAGCCAGTGTGTTAGCATTAGGCAATGCGGCAAGAGCAATAAAGTGCACCATTTTACTGAATCTGTCAACCACTACAAGAATAACAGTTTTCCCCGCTGATACTGGTAGATCCGTAGTGAAATCCATTGATAGGTGCGTCCAAGGCCTGTTGGGGATGGCTAGAGGTAAAAGACGCCCTGCCGGACGAGTATGATCTACCTTAGAACGAGCACAGGTAGCACATGCAGACACAAAATTCAACACCTCCTGGCGCCACTTAGGCCACCAGAACCGACGAGACACTAATTCAGAGGTTGCCCTACTACCTGGGTGTCCTGCCAGTGTGGAGTTATGGTGTTCTTTTAGTATCTCCAGGCGTAAATTTTCTGGCACAAACAGTTTACCCGAGGGGCAGGAGGCCGGGGCGTCCCCCTGAGCCTCCAACACCCTCCCCTCTAAACCTGAGTGTAATGCAGAGACCACCACCCCCTTTTGCAAAATGGGCTCTGGTACCTCAACATCACCCCCTCCAGGAAAACTTAGAGACAATGCATCCGCCTTAGTATTTTTTGCCCCCGGGCGATAGGTTATTACAAAATTAAACCTAGTAAAAAATAACGACCACCGAGCCTGTCTAGGGGTGAGACGTTTAGCAGACTCCAGATATAATAAGTTTTTGTGATCAGTAATCACCGTGACGGGATGAACCGCCCCCTCCAAAAAATGACGCCACTCCTCAAAAGCCAACTTAATAGCCAAAAGTTCCCTGTTGCCAATATCATAGTTCCTTTCTGCAGTAGACAATTTCTTCGAAAAGAAAGCACACGGACGCCATTCACCAGGGGACGGGCCCTGAGATAGTACCGCTCCCACCCCCACCTCTGATGCGTCAACCTCTACAATAAAAGGAAGCGAGACATCTGGCTGTACGAGAATAGGGGCCGAGGTGAATCTCTCCTTCAGAGATGCAAAGGCAGTTTTGGCTGCATGTGACCATTTGGAAAAATCGGATCCCTTTCGGGTCATGTCCGTCAGTGGTTTGACCACCAAGGAATAGTTCTTTATAAACTTTCTATAAAAATTGGCAAACCCCAGGAAGCGTTGCAATTCCTTCAGGTTCTCAGGCAGATCCCAGTCGCCCGGACTTTCTCTGGATCCATGCGGAAACCTGAATCTGACAACACATACCCCAGAAATGGCAGTTCTTTTACAGCGAACACACATTTTTCTAACTTAGCAAACAATTTGTTGGCCCTTTAATATCTGCAGCACTTGTCTCACATGGATCTTATGTGTATCCAGATCCGGGGAATAGACCAGGATGTCATCAAGATATATCACAACAAATCTCCCGATAAGGTGACTAAAAATATCGTTGACAAAATGTTGGAATACCGCAGGCGCATTAGTAAGACCAAATGGCATGACCAGATTTTCATAATGCCCTTCCGGAGTATTAAAAGCCGTCTTCCACTCATCCCCCTCTTTGATGCGAACCAGGTTATAGGCTCCTCTGAGATCCATTTTGGAGAACCATTTAGCACCAGCAACCTGATTAAAGAGGTTGGGAATGAGAGGAAGAGGATAGGGATCTCGGATAGTTATCCGGTTTAATTCCCGGAAATCCAGGCAAGGACGTAGGCCCCCATCTTTCTTTTTAACGAAAAAGAACCCTGCAGCCACAGGTGAAGAAGAGGGTCTGATGTGTCCCTTAGCCAAACTCTCCGAAATATAATCTTTCATAGCCTTCCTCTCCGGGCCGGAAAGATTGTATAACCGGGTTTTAGGTAGTTTTGCCCCAGGTAATAGATTAATCGGGCAATCATATGGACGATGAGGTGGTAACCCCTGACAACCCTTCTCAGAGAACACATCCATAAAATCTGACAGAAAGGCAGGTAAAGATGTTACAGAGAGTGTAGAGCACCTACTACTCAAGCAGTTATCCTTACAATGTTCACTCCACTCCACAATCTCCCCGGCCTGCCAATCCACCACTGGATTGTGAGTCACCAGCCAGGGAAGCCCCAATACCATAGGAGCCGGAAGACCGTCCAGGACATAACAAGAGATATGCTCTTTATGGAGGTCCCCTACCTGCAGATGGATATTATGGATGATCTGAGTTAACTCTCTCTGAGTAAGAGGGGAGGAGTCGATGGCAAAAACAGGAATGGTTCTGCGTATCGGTTCCGGAGTAAAACCTAGAGCCTGAGCAAACCGTGCATCCACCAAGTTGACCCCCGCCCCACTGTCCAAAAAGACGGAACAGATCTAAGTCTTATTGCCCGCCTCAACGGTAGCGGACAACAAAAACTGAGACATGCGTATGGAGGAAACGAATACGCCCAGACTGTTATCCTCCGCACAATCTGGGGACTCTAGTTTTCCGGCGGCTCCTTTGTTTGTGGTCTCTTGGGTTCTGAGGGGCAAACCTTTACAAAATGACCCCTCCCCCCACAACGAAAACAAACCTCTGACCTACGGCGGAACTTAGGAGGATTCACCCGTCTAGTGGCGCCCCCTATTTGCATTGGTTCGACTGGATCATAACAAACCGATCCCTGCCCTATAGAGGCCTCCGTAAAATTTAATAGTCTCTCCCTGAGTCGTCTGTCGATTCTTATGGACAGAGACATAGCAGCCTCCAGAGACCCAGGGACCTCGTATACCGCCAGCGCGTCTTTTAATTTTTCAGACAACCCCTGGCAGAACTGACTCCTAAGGGCCGAGTCGTTCCATAACGTATCAGTAGCCCACCTACGGAATTCGGAACAATATAGTTCAGCAGACCGGTTCTCTTGCTGAAGTCTACGTAGCTTAGACTCAGCCAGTGAGACCCTGTCCGGGTCATCATATACGAGACCCAGGGCTTCAAAAAACTCCTCCACTGATCGTAAGGCCAGAGAGTCTGATGGTAGGGAGAAAGCCCAAGCCTGCGGATCTCCTTGCAGGAGAGAAATTGCAATGCCCACCCGTTGTTCCTCACCGCCGGAGGATCTAGGGCGTAACCTGAAGAACAATTTGCAAGCTTCTCTGAAGGTTACAAATTGGTCTCTCCCTCCTGAGAACCTATCAGGTAAAGCCACTTTTGGCTCAGGAGTACCTTGGTTTCCCGTAGCAACGGTGGAACCCAAGGATTGCTGCTGCTGCTGCAGCACTGTTGCTTTTAATCCTGCCACTTCAAGGGATAATCCCTGTAATTGTTTCGCCAAAACCGTAACCGGATCCATAGTGGAACAGAAAAATACAAAGCAAAACAGCAAGCAAAAAAAAAAAGAAATGTCACTTTTTTTTTTTTTAAAGGCCAGATATACTGTCACGACTGCTATCCCAGCAGCAGTCGTGTTGCACCAGACGGAGGGGAAGGGGGACCCTTATCTACGGATGGGAATAGTATGGCCACCCCTGACTAACCCTAAGCTGGCACCTGTCTGCCCTGATACCCTAGACGGGGTGTGAACCCGTGCGGCGAGCAGGATGCCTAAACCCTCAGTCACCCTAACAAGCCTAGAGTGGGGAAAGGCCGATGGGAGCACTAGTCACCATCACTCATGTCTAGGAGAACAGCAGGGGAAGAATGCAAAAAACAAACTATAGCAGAGATAGACTTATCCAGTCACGAGCAGAGAAGGCGATCCCAATCACGACAGTCCACGCCGGACAAGAGCTCCACAGCAACACCATCAAACGATCTCCTTCAAAGGTCAGAATAGAACTGGAAGTAAGGACTCACCTGAGAAGGATGCCTACAAACTCCCAGTCAGGACAAAAAGGTTCACAAGGCAAAACCCGGATGACATACCCTGAACCATGGAGATAACTCACAAGCTATCGCGAGTAGCAAGTCGCTGCGACCTTCTCCTCCCAGACCTGTCTGGATCAGTCACAGTCGTGACAGCACCCTTATAAAGGTGGTGCCTGGCCGGGATTGGAGAGAAGGCAGAATCAGGGGTGTGCATGAACCCTAAAGGAAACAGGACGCGTGCGGCTCCTACAAGGTGCAACTGAAGCTGTCGCCACCCGCGACAGAGCAAGAAAGCGGGCCCGGAGCCTGCAGAAGAGGAGCCGTGTGTGCAGTTTGACTGAGGTACATAGCAGGATGCGCAGCTAGCCGGCTGTCTTCTAGCTGCCATTGTTACACTGGGTTTTAAAAAACACCCTTTTGGGGCAAAATACTAAATTTTACAGCCCTTGTCTCATCTGTCAGTGTGAAATATAGATATTGCTGTCATATTCTGTTATTTAAAAAACACCCATTTAGGGCAAAATCCTAATTTTGCAGCGTTTTCCAAATCTGTCATTGTTACATACAAGCTTGAAATACTGCAATAATTTTCTGGGTTTAAAAAAGCACCGCTTTTTGGCAATACCCTCCATCTGGGGCCTATGCAGCATTAGTCAGTGTGGAATTTAAGCTTGAAATACAGCAATCATTTTCTGGGTTTTAGAAAACACCCTTTTTGGGCAAAATACTAAATTTTACAGCCAGTATTAAATACAAGCGTTATATACTGCTGTCAAATTCTGTTATTAAAAAAACACCCATATAGGGCAAAATCCTAATTTTGCGGCGTTTGCTGAATCTGTCATTGTTACATACAAGCTTGAAATACTGCAATCATTTTCTGGGTTTAAAAAGCACCCCTTTTTGGCAATACCCTCCATCTGGGACCTATGCAGCATTAGTCAGTGTGAAATTTAAGCTTGAAATACTGTAATAATTTTCTTGGTTTTAAAAAACACCCTTTTTGGGCAAAAGACAAGATTTTACAGCCCTTTCTGCATCTGTCAGTGTTAAATACAAGCGTTAGATACTACTGTCATATTCTGTTATTAAAAAAAACACCCATTTTGGGCAATACCCTACATCTGGGGCCTATGCTGCATTTGTTAGTGTGACATACAAGCTACCCAAAAACACCCATTTAGGGCAAAATCCTAATTTTGTGATGTTTGCTGAATCTGTCATTGTTACAGACAAGCTAGAAATACTGCAATAATATTCTGGGTTTAAAAAAACACCCATTTTAGGCCAAATACAAAATTTGCGGCCTTGGCAGCATCTGTCAGTGTGAGATACAAGCTTGAAATACTTCAATAATTTTCTGGGTTTTAAAAAACACCCTTTTTGGGCAAAATACTACATTTTACAGCCTTTGCTGCATCTGTCAGTGTGAAATACAAGCGTTATATACTGCCGTCATATTCTGTTATAAAAAAAAAACACCCAATTTGGGCAAAATCCTAATTTTGCGGCGTTTGATGCATCTGTCATTGTTGAATAATAGCTTGAAATACAGGAATCATTTTCTGGGTTTAAAAAAGCACCCCTTTTTGGCAATACCCTCCATCTGGGGCCTATGCAGGTTTTGTCAGTGTGCAATTTAAGCTTGAAATTCTGCAATAATTTTCTGGGTTTTAAAAAACACCCTTTTTGGGCAAAATACTCAATTTTACAGCCCTTGCTGCATCTGTCAGTGTGGAATACAAGCTGTAGATACTACTGTCATATTCTGTTATTTAAAAAAAATATATCATTTTTGGCAATACCCTACATCTGGGGCCTATGCTGCATTTGTTAGTGTGACATAGAAGCTAGAAATACTGCAATAATAATCTGGGTTTAAAAAAAAACACCCATTTTGGGCCAAATACAAAATTTTCTGCCTTTGCTGCATCTGTCTCTGTGAGATACAAGCTTTAAATACTGCAATAATATTCTGGGTTTAAAAAAAACACCCATTTTTGGCAATATCCTACATCTGGGGCCTATGCTGTATTTGTTAGTGTGACATACAAGTTAGAAATACTGCAATAATAATTTGGGTTTAAAAAAACACCCATTTTGGGCCAAATACTAAATTTGCAGCCTTTGCTGCATCTGTCTCTGTGAGATACAAGCTTGAAATACTGCAATAATATTCTGGGTTTAAAAAAACACCAATTTTTGGCAATATCCTACATCTGGGGCCTATGCTTTATTTGTTAGTGTGACATACAAGTTAGAAATACTGCAATAATATTCTGGGTTTAAAAAAAACACCCATTTTGGGCCAAATACTAAATTTGCGGCCTTAGCTGTATCTGTCTGTGTGAGATACAAGCTTGAAATACTGCAATAATATTCTGGGTTTAAAAAAAACACTTGTTTTTGGCAATATCCTACATCTGGGGCCTATGCTGTATTTGTTAGTGTGACATACAAGTTAGAAATACTGCAATAATATTCTGGGTTTAAAAAAAACACCCATTTTGGGCCAAATACAAATTTTCCGGCCTTGGCTGTATATGTCTGTGTGAAATACACGCGTTAGATACTGGTGTTCTATTCTGTTATTAAAAAAGCACCTATTTTGGGCAAAATACTAAATGTGCAGCCTTGGCTGCATCTGTCAGTGTGAAATACACGCGTTAGATACTGGTGTTCTATTCGGTTATTTAAAAAAACACCCATTTTGGGCAAGATCCAAAATTTGCGGAGAATGAGGAGAGTGTCGAATAAAAGACGTGGCCCCAGTTGTGGTGCTGCTGGTAGAGCTCCTGTTGCAGGGAGAGGACGTGGTCGATCTGTGCCAGCTACACGCACAAGTCAAACACCTTCCTCAGGTGCGAGTAGGCGACAGAACCTTCAGCGTTATTTGGTCGGGCCTAATGCGGCTCTACGAATGGTGAGGCCAGAACAAGTACAGGCGATAGTAGATTGGGTTGCTGACAGTGCCTCCAGTTCCTTCACATTGTCTCCCACCCAGTCTCCTGCTGAAAGATCAGTTAGCACCTGCAGCCGAAGTCCATCAGTCTTTTACCTCGCCACCTTGCAAATCAGCCAAGCAGTCTGAGCCCCAAGTCATGCAGCAGTCTCTTCTGCTTTTTGATGACTCTGCTAGCAGGGTTTCCCAGGGTCATCCACATAGCCCTGCCCCAGAAGTGGAAGAGATTGAGTGCACCGATGCACAACCATTTATGTTTCAAGATGAGTACATGGGAGGACCACCGCAGCACGTCTCGGATGATGACGAAACACAGGTGCCAACTGCTGTGGCTTTCGAAAGTGTGCAGACCGACAAGGAGGGAAGGGGTGAAGACTGGGTGGAAGATGATGTGGAGGACGATGAGGTCCTCAACCCCACATGGAATCAAGGTCTTGCGAGTGACCTGTGTAGTTTGGAGAAAGAGGCGGTGGTCGCACAGAGCCACCAACACAGCACAAGAGGGAACAGGGTAGTACGCATGCTACTGCCCAACGCAGCAAGGGACCGAGCACACCAAAGCCAGCTCCAAGGAGTTCTGGGTTCTAGGTGAAATGGGGAACTGGGGCGGAAAACAATAAGCCCCCCCCCCCCCCCCCCCATGACACTTGCTGACTTTAACGTCCCCCCATCACTACAGAAATACAGCGCCCCATACCTCTTACATCCAGTGACGTCTCCTTTGATGTAGATGTTCTCTGTCCTCTTCTTCTCCTTTCAGACCTTCAGACCAGACCACCATTTTGTCACCATTTTCCATCTCTGCAGTTTGACAACAACAAAGAAATCTTAGTTTACTACTTTTCCATCATCCTCCCATCTACTGGACAAATCATCGTACTACCCTCAATACTGTGCCGCTGTGCTCCCCAATACTATACTGCAGAAACAGATAATACCCCTGATAATACTAGTACCACACAGAGCCCGCCATATAAAATACCAATTCTTTGTGGCCTCAGTAGAAGCCCCCATAGTCCCCCATAATAATGTGCCAGTATCAAGTGCCTTCCATGCCCCCTCCCTCATGTGCCAGTAACAAGCGCCTCTCCAGCCTCCCCATGTGCCAGTATCAGGTGCCAAACCCCCCATGTGCCAGTAAGGCCTCATGCACACGACCGTGTTCCGCGGCCGAGAGCGGTCCGTGGTAACCCGGCCGGGATTCCTTCTGACAGCAGGAGCGCACGGCGTCATTGGTTGCTATAACGCCGTGCGCTTCATGCCGCCACTGCTGTACAGTGATACACTGGTATGATCTATACCAGTGTATCACTGTACAGCAGCGGTGACATGAAGCGCACGGCGTCATTGCAACCAATGACGCCGTGCGCTCCTGCTGTGAGAAGGAATCCCGGCCGGGATACCACGGACCGTTCTCGGCCTCGCTACCCCCCATGTGCCAGTATCAAGTGCCAACCCCCCCATTTGCCAGGATCAAGTGCCAAACCCCCCACCCCCATATGCCAGTATCAAGTGCCAAACCCCACCCCATGTGCCAGGATCAAGTGCCAAACCCCCCACCTCCATGTGCCAGTATCAAGTGCCAGCCCCCCCATGTGCCAGGATCAAGTGCCAAACCCCCCTCCCATGTCCCAGTATCAAGTGCCAACCCCCCATGTGCCAGTATCAAGTGCCAAACCCCCCCCCCCCCCATGTGCCAGGATCAAGTGCCAACCCCCCCCATGTGCCAGAATCAAGTGACATCCCTCCATGTGCCAGTATCAAGTGCCAAACCCCCCCATGTGCCAATATCAAGTGACAACCCCCCATGTGCCAGTATCAAGTGCCAACCCCCCCCATGTGCCAGGATCAAGTGCCAAACCCCCACCCCCATGTGCCAGTATCAAGTGCCAACCCCCCATATGCCACTATCAAGTGCCAACCCCCCATGTGCCAGTATCAAATGCCAACACCCCCCATGTGCCAGTATCAAGTGCCAACCCTCCATGTGCCAGTATCAAGTGCCAGTATCAAGTGCCAGTATCAAGTGCCAAACCCCCAAGTGCCAGTAACAAGTGCCTATCTTCTCCCCCATGTGTCAGTATCAAGTGCCAACCCCACCATGTGCCAGTATCAAGTGCCAAATCCCCCCATGTGCCAGGATCAACTGCCAAACCCCCACCCCCATGTGCCAGTATCAAGTGCCAAACCCCCATGTGCCAAGATCAAGTGCCAACCCCCCCCCCCCATGTGCCAGTATCAAGTGCCAACCCACCCATGTGCCAGTATCAAGTGCCAAACCCCCCCATGTGCCAGTATCAAGTGCCAACCCCCCCATGTGCCAGTATCAAGTGCCAAACCCCCCATGTGCCAGGATCAAGTGCCAAACCCCCCAAGTGCCAGTAACAAGTGCCTCTCTTCTCCACCATGTGCCAGTATGACGTGCCAACCCCCCATGTGCCAGGATCAAGTGCCAAACCCCCCCATGTGCCAGGATCAAGTGCCAAACCCCCCTATGTGCCAGGATCAAGTGCCAAACCCCCATCCTATGTACCAGTATCAAGTGCCAACCCCCCATGTGCCAGTATCAAGTCCCAAACTCTCTCATGTGCCAGTATCAAGTGCCAAACTCCCCCATGTGCCAGTATCAAGTGCCAACCCCCGATGTGCCAGTATCCAGTGCCAAACCCCCCCATGTGCCAGGATCAAGTGCCAAACCCCCCATGTGCCAGTATCAAGTGCCAACCCCCGATGTGCCAGTATCCAGTGCCAAACCCCCCCATGTGCCAGGATCCAAGTGCCAAATCCCCCAAGTGCCAGTAACAAGTGCCTCTCTTCTCCCCCATGTGCCAGTATCAAGTGCCAACCCCCCCCATGTGCCAGGATCAAGTGCCAACCCCCCCCATGTGCCAGGATCAAGTGCCAAAACCCCCCATGTGCCAGGATCAAGGGCCAAACCCCCCACCCCCATGTGCCAGTATCAAGTGCCAACCCCCCCCCCCCCATGTGCCAGGATCAAGTGCTAAACCCCCCATGTGCCAGGATCAAGTGTCAACCCCCCCATGTGCCAGGATCAAGTGCCAAATCCCCCAAGTGCCAGTAACAAGTGCCTCTCTTCTCCCCCATGTGCCAGTATCAAGTGCCAACCCCCCCCCCCATGTGCCAGTATCAAGTGCCAAAACCCCCCATGTGCCAGGATCAAGTGCCAAACCCCCACGTGCCAGTATCAAGTGCCAACCCCCCTCATGTGCCAGGATCAAGTGCCTAACCCCCCCATGTGCCAGTATCAAGTGCCTCTCTTCCCCCCATGTGCCAGTATCAAGTGCCAACCCCCCATGTGCCAGTATCAAGTGCCAAACCCTCCCATTTGCCAGGATCAAGTGCCAAACCCCCCACCACCATGTGCCAGTATCAAGTGCCAACTCCCCCATGTGCCAGGATCAAGTGTCAAACCCCCCTCCCATGTGCCAGTTTTAAGTGCCAACCCCCCATGTGCCAGGATCAAGTGACAAACCCCCCATGTGCCAGGATCAAGTGTCAAACCCCATGTGCCAGTATCAAGTGCCAAACCCCCCACCCCCATGTGCCAGTATCAAGTGCCAACCCCCCCATTTGCCAGGATCAAGTGCCAAAGCCCCCAGGTGCCAGGATCAAGTGCCAAACCCCCCCATGTGCCAGGATCAAGTGCCAACCCCCCCATGTGCCAGGATCAAGTGCCAAACCCCCCACCTTCATGTGGCAGTATCAAGTGCCAACCCCCATGTGCCAATATCAAGTGCCAACCCCCCATGTGCCAGTATCAAGTGCCAACCCCCCATGTGCCAGGATCAAGTGCCAAACACCCCACCCCCTGTGCCAGTATCAAGTGCCACCCCCCATGTGCCAGTATCAAGTGCCAACCCCCCATGTGCCAGTATCAAGTGCCAAACCCACCCATGTGCCAGTATCAAGTGCCAACCTCACATGTGCCAGTATCAAGCGTCAACCCCCCCATGTGCCAGGATCAAGTGTCAAACCCCCTGTACCAGGATCAAGTGCCAAACCCCCCCACCCGCATGTGCCAGTATCAGGTGCCAAACCCCCCCCATGTGCCAGTATCAAGTGCCAACCCCCCCTGTGCCAGGATCAAGTGCCAAACCCCCCACCCCCATGTGCCAGTATCAAGTGCCAACCCCCCCATGTGCCAGGATCAAGTGCTAAACCCCCCATGTGCCAGGATCAAGTGTCAACCCCCCCCCATGTGCCAGGATCAAGTGCCAAACCCCCGCCCCCATGTGCCAGTATCAAGTGCGAACCTGTCATGTGCCAGTATCAAGTGCCAAACCCCCCGATGTGCCAGGATCAAGTGCCAAACGCCCCAAATGCCTCTCTTCTCCCCCATTTGCCAGTATCATGTGCCAGTATCAAGTGCCAACCCCCCATGTGCCAGGATCAAGTGCCAAACCCCCCACCCCCATGTGCCAGTATCAAGTGCCAACCCCCATGTGCCAGTATCAAGTTCCAACCCCCCATGTGCCAGTATCAAGTGCCAACCCCCCCATGTGCCAGTATCAAGTGCCAACCCCCCCATGTGCCAGGATCAAGTGCCAACCCCCCATGTGCCAGGATCAAGTGCCAACCCCCCATGTGCCAGGATCAAGTGCCAAACACCCCACCCCCATGTGCCAGTATCAAGTGCCACCCCCCATGTGCCAGTATCAAGTGCCAAACCCGCCCATGTGCCAATATCAAGTGCCAACCTCCCATGTGCCAGGATCAAGTGTCAAACCCCATGTGCCAGTATCAAGTGCCAAACCCCCCACCCCCATGTGCCAATATCAAGTGCCAACCCCCTCATTTGCCAGGCTCAAGTGCCAAAGCCCCCAGGTGCCAGGATCAAGTGCCAAACCCCCCCATGTGCCAGGATCAAGTGCCACCCCCCCACACCCCCATGTGCCAGTATCAAGTGCCAACCCCTCATGTGCCAGTATCAAGTGCCAAACTCTCCCATGTGCGAGTATCAAGTGCCAAACCCCCTGATGTGCCAGGATCAAGTGCTAGTAAAAGTGCCTCTCTTCTCCCCCATGTGCCAGTATCAAGTGCCAAACCCCCCTATGTGCCAGTATAAAGCGTCAACCCCCCCATGTGCCAGTATCAAGTGCCAACCCCCCCATGTGCCAGGTTCAAGTGCCAAACCCCATGTGCCCGGATCAAGTGTCAAACCCCCTGTGCCAGGATCAAGTGCCAAACCCCCCCCACCCACATGTGCCAGTATCAAGTGCCAACCCCCCCCCCCCTGTGCCAGGATCAAGTGCCAAACCCCCCACCCCCATGTGCCAGTATCAAGTGCCAACCCCCCATGTGCCAGTATCAAGTGCCAACCCCCCCATGTGCCAGTATCAAGTGCCAACCCCCCCATGTGCCAGGATCAAGTGCTAAACCCCCCATGTGCCAGGATCAAGTGTCAACCCCCCCCATGTGCCAGGATCAAGTGCCAAACCCCCCACCCCATGTGCCAGTATCAAGTGCGAACCCCTCATGTGCCAGTATCAAGTGCCAAAATCTCCCATGTGCCAGGATCAAGTGCCAAATGCCCCAAGTGCCTCTCTTCTCCGCCATGTGCCAGTATCAAGTGCCAAACCCCCCCATGTGCCAGTATCAAGTGCCAACCCTCCCATGTGCCAGGATCAAGTGCCAACCCCCCCCCATGTGACAATATCAAGTGCCTCCCGCTCCCTCCATGTGGCAGTAAAAGTCCGGTATTAAAAAAACAAACACTTATACTTACTTCCATGGCAGAGATGCGATGCAGGCCTCTTCCAGCCTGTGTCCCGCGCTGTACGGCTCAGGCGGCGCTATGGCGTCATCACAACGCCTGCACCAGCCTCCGATAGGCTGCAGGCCTTGTACCGGCAGCCTATCAGAGGAACAAGGAAGGGAGACGCCTCTCCCTCCCATGCCCCACAGCACAGGCATCTGTATCGCTGTCCTGAGGACAGCGATACAGATGACTATGGAAATGAACGCTTGCACAATGGAAGCGTTCATCTCCCTATGACCTGCCGGTGTCGGGTGGTGGGCTTGGGGGCCCCTAAGGACTCGGGGGCCCGGGGGCAATTATCCCCCTTGCCTCTATGGAAGCGCTGGCCCTTCAGACAATGTGCTGACGACAAGACATGAGTGGTTTGCGCGCTGTGCAATCAGAGCCTGAAGCGAGGCATAAAAGTTCTCAACCTGAGCACAACCTGCATGACCAGGCATCTAAGTGCAAAATGTCTGTGAAGGTTCTCATTTATCCAGGTCATGGTATATCTGTAAAGAATAAATCAAGGCAACTGGACTTATTGTAGATTTCTTGAAAACGTTTCACTCGTTCTTCCAACGAGCTTTCTCAATTCTGAGTGACTGTACAAGAATTCTCTGGGAATAAATATGTAACTGAATCATCTGGCAATTATACCCATCATGGGGTCAAAGGTGTTGATTCCATTATGCTAATTGGAGTCAGTAGGTGATAATGACCTCCCAGAAAAAGGTGTCAAGACAGCATTATATATTTACCAGATGTTAATTCAGTTACATATTTATTCCCAGAGAATTCTTGTACAGTCACTCAGAATTGAGAAAGCTTGAGAAGAGGAAGTACCCCCCTACCCACCCGCAATCCCTGGCCCTCAATGCCAGCATTTCAAAATTACTGGCCTTTGAAATGCTGTCATTCCGTCTGTTGGAGACAGAGAGTTTTAAAAGCCTTATGGCGGTGGCTGTCCCACAGTACGTCATGCCCAGCCACCACTACTTTTCCAGGCGAGCAATCCCTTCCCTGCACAACCAAGTGGGAAACAAAATCAGGTGTGCACTGCGCAACGCCATCTGTGGCAAGGTCCACCTAACTACGGATACGTGGACCAGTAAGCACGGTCAGGGATGTTATATCTCCCTGACAGCACACTGGGTAAATGCAGTGGCAGCTGGTCCAGAGGTGGATAGCAGTTTGACGCATGTCCTTCCACCACCAAGGATTGCAGGGCTCTTCAGTTTGCCTCCTGTTGCTTCCTCCTCCTACTCCGCTTCCTCATCCTCTACCAGCTGCTCTTCCGGTCAGCGTAACACCTTCACCACCAACTTCAGCACAGCCAGGGGTAAACGACAGCAGGCAGTTTTGAAACTTATCTGTTTGGGGGACAAACCCCACACCGCGCAGGAGCTGTGGACGGGCCTGGAACAACAGACCGATGAGTGGTTGGTGCCAGTGAGCCTCAAGACATCCTGGTGGTGTGCAATAATGGGCGAAATCTCGTAGCAGCTCTGGGACTAGCCTGCTTGACGCACATCCCTTGTCTGGCGCATGTGCTGAATTTGGTGGTGCAGAGGTTCCTTAAAAATTACCCTGATATGTCAGAGCTGCTGCAGAAAGTGCGGGCCGTCTGTGCGCGCTTTCAGTGTTCTCACCCTGCTGCTTGCCTGTCAGCGCTGCAGCGTAACTTCGGCCTTCCCGCTCACAGCCTTATATGCAACGTGCCCATAAGGTTGAACTCCACCTTGCACATGCTGGCCAGACTGTGCGAGCAGCAGCAGGTGATAGTGGAGTTTCAGCTGCAGCACGCACAGGTGAGTCGCTCTGCGGAACAGCATCACTTCACCACCAATGACTTGGGCCTCCATGCGAGAC
Source organism: Bufo bufo (assembly GCF_905171765.1). Taxonomy (NCBI): domain Eukaryota; kingdom Metazoa; phylum Chordata; class Amphibia; order Anura; family Bufonidae; genus Bufo; species Bufo bufo. The sequence goes on along the minus strand of NC_053394.1, from coordinate 79,034,569 downwards.
CTTTGTTCCTTGTTGCGCTGTTTCGAGTACTCCACCAACATGGCCAGTGCCGATAACGCCGGTTTCAGCGTTACTATTCCACTTCTATGCCTCCTTGAAAAAACGCTTCTGGTGATGATGGAAGAGGATGTAATATTTCAAAGACCCTTTGGACCCAGGAAATTCAAATTATATAGTTCAAATAGTCTAGTTTCCTAGACTAGTAAGCTCCCGTTTCCGGTCAACTTAAAACATAACGTTTATTTTATTTATTAAGAGTAGTATAATATAAAACGGGAGAACAAAGGAAAACTTTAAAATTCTAGGTATAGCAGGATTCTATGGGCAGAGATAGGGGTTACTTCACCCATATATTCTGCCTCATTAACATGCGTCCATCTGCCTTTTGCTTTATGTTTTAGCGACACACTTTATTCGCCTTGATGGAATTTATGTTAGGAGGTCACCTATTCAATCGCTTTAGATCATTTGTTTTCTGTCTTTATCTATCTTTAACGCGATAAATAAACGTTATGTTTTAAGTTGACCGGAAACGGGAGCTTACTAGTCTAGGAAACTAGACTATTTGAACTGGAAGAGGATGTGGCACAGGAGGAGGAGGATGAGGAGGAAGAGGGATCATTTCATAGGGTTTTCGGACAGTTATTCACAAGTGGCTCCGAGGGTGGGTTTCTGCACCCACAAACGCCAGGTACACAATTGTCCAGCCAGGGCAAAGTACTGAAGGATTATGAGGTGGAGGATGAGGAGGAGGAGATGGAGGAGGAGGAACCGTGTTCACAGCAGGGTGGCACCCAAACCAGCTCATGGCCATCACTGGTGCGTGGCTGGGGGGATACAGAGGACACAGACGATTCACCTCTCACAGAGGACAGCTTTTCGTTGTCTCTGGGCAGCCTGGCACACATGAGCGATTACATGCTGCAGTGTCTCCGCAATGACCTCCAAGTTGCACACATTCTAACTTATGCTGATTACTGGATGGCCCCGCTGCTGGATCCCCGTTTCAAGGACAATGTCCTTAATGCCGTCACTGGAGCGTGATCATAAGATGCGCGAGTACAAGCGCACGCTGGTAGACGCGCTGCTGGTGGCATTCCCACCTGACAGCAGGGACATAGTGGAAGCACAAGGCGAAAGCAGAGGAGGAGGGAGGGGTCGCCAACGCAGCTTGGAGGTGCTGGCCTGCCCTGCAGCCAGTGTATTATCAGAACATGTGTTTAGCACGGCAGGGGGCGTTATCACAGACAAGCGCAGCCGCCTGTCCACAGCCAATGTGGACAAGCTCACGTTCATTAAAATGAACCAGGCATGGATCCCACAGGACTTGTCCGTACCTTGTGCAGAATAGACATGTATACCGGCCTTAACCAGTCATTGTTATACTACAGCGCAGTTGCTCATTGTTGTATTTTTTATATTTCCCACTCTTTTGGGGTGTACCCTAATTAAAAATAAAATAAAAAATTTTAACCAAAAAACAGTGTTGGCTACCTCGTCCTCCTCCACCGCCACTTCCACCTACATTGCTACGTACACCGCCTTCTCAACCTCCTACTCCATATGGACCTCCACCTCATACATCAAGATAATTTTTTTAATTTGTACGTATTTTATTTTATGTCATTTCCCTAATTTGTCTGTTACATTTAAAAATTCACAAATTTTTGGCTGTGATATACCCGTGCTCTACCTAGTAAACAGGTAAACAAATTTTTAAGTTACATTGTCGGGTTACATTCACCAATTTTTGGCTGTGATATACCCCTGCTCTACCTAGTAGACAGGTTAACCACTTCCCATCTGGGCCCTTTGCCCCCTTCCTGACCAGGCCAAATTTTGCAAAACGGACATATCTCACTTTATGTGGTAATAACTTTGGAACGCCTTTATTTATCCAAGTCATTCAGAGATTGTTTTCTCGTGACACATTGTACTTCATGATAGTCATAAATTTGAGTCAAAATATTTCACCTTTATTTATGAAAAAATCCCAAATTTACCCAAAAATTTAAAAAAAATCGCAATTTTCTAAATTTCAATTTCTCTGCTTTTAAAACAGAAAGTGATACCTCATAAAATATTTATTATTTAACATTCCCCATATGTCTACTTTATGTTGGCATCATTTTGGAAATGTCATTTTATTTTTTTAGGACGTTAGAAGGCTTAGAAGTTTAGAAGCAATTCTTCAAATTTTTAAGAAAATTGCCAAAACCCACTTTATAAGGACCAGTTCAGGTCTGAAGTCACTTTGTGGGGCCTACATAGTGGATACCCCCATAAATGACCCCATTGTAGAAACTACACCCCTCAAGGTATTCAAAACCGATTTTACAAACTTTGTTAACCCTTTAGGCGTTCCACAAGAATTAAAGGAAAATGGAGATCAAATTTTTAAATTTCACTTTTTTGGCAGATTTTCCATTTTAATCAATTTTTTTCTCTAACACATCGATGGTTAACAGCCAAACAAAACTCAATATTTATTACCCAGATTCTGCGGTTTACAGAAACACCCCACATGTGGTCGTAAACTGCTGTATGGGCACACGGCAGGGCGCAGAAGGAAAGGAACTCCACATGGTTTTTAGATGCCATGTCCCATTTGAAGCCCCCTGATGCACCCTTACAGTAGAAACTCCCAAGAAGTGACCCCATTTTGGAAACTAGGGGATAAGGTGCCAGTTTTATTAGTACTATTTTTGGGTACATATGATTTTTTGATCATTCAATATAACACTTTATGGGGCAAGGTGACCAAAAAATTGGTTGTTTTAGCACAGTTTCTATTTATTTATTTTTACAGCGTTCACCTTAGGGGTTCAGTCAAGTGACATTTTTATAGAGCAGATTGTTACGGACGTGGCGATACCTAATATGTATACTTTTTCTCATTTATTAAAGTTTTACACAATAATAGCATTTTTGAAACCAAAAAATTATGTTTTAATGTGTCCATGTTCTGAGAGCTATAGTTTTTTTATTTTTTGAGAGATTTTCTTATGTAGGGGCTCATTTTTTGCGGGATGAGGTGACGGTTTTATTGGTACCATTTTGTGGGACATACGCGTTTTTGATCACTTGGTGTTGCACCTTTTGTGATGCAACGTGACAAAAATTGCTTGTTTTGACACAGTTTTTTTTTTTTTTTTTTTACGGTGTTCACCCGAGGGGTTAGGTCATGTGATATTTTTATAGAGCTGGTTTTTACGGACGCGGCAATACCTAATATGTATACTTTTTTTTATTTGTTTCACTTTAACACAATAATAGCATTTTTGAAACCAAAAAAATTATGTTTTAGTGTCTCCATGTTCTAAGAGCTATAGTTTTTTTATTTTTTGAGAGATTTTCTTATGTAGGCGCTCATTTTTTGCGGGATGAGGTGACGGTTTTATTGGTACCATTTTGTGGGACATACGCGTTTTTGATCACTTGGTGTTGCACCTTTTGTGATGCAAGGTGACAAAAATTGCTTGTTTTGACACCGTTTTTTTTTTTTTTTACGGTGTTCACCCGAGGGGTTAGGTCATGTGATATTTTTATAGAGCTGGTTTTTACGGACGCGGCAATACTAAATATGTCTATTTTACTTTATTTTTTCTATTTAAATTTTTTTTTTTTTTATTCCTAACTTGGGAACTTTTTTTTTTTTTACATGTGAAACTTTATTTTATTTTTTCAACCCTTTATTTTTTTTATTTTTTTTTACACTTTTCGTCCCCCATAAGGTCATACAAGACCTCTGGGGGACATTTGCTTCACTTTTTCTTTTTTTTTTCACAGTTGATTTCTCCTGTAACTGGGGCTGAGATAGTAGCCCCAGTTACAGGACAAATGCACCCCTATAGAGGCTGTACAGCAGCAATCCTGCGCTGTACAGCCTCACAGCAGGGCTGATCGAGGTCTCTGAGAGACCTCACACAGCTCCTGCACTCTCCGGTCACGGCGGTCACATGACCGCCGGGCCGGAACAGGAAGCGCACAGCGCTTCCTTCTCTGCAGACACAGCGCTCGGTGAGCGCTGTGTCTGCAGCGATCGTGAAGGCAGGGACACCTGGGAACTGTCCCTGCCTTGTCTTAGGGTTGCCCTGCTGTCACTGACAGCGGGCAACCCGATCAGCAGCTGCACGATTAGCGTGCAGCTGCTATTTCTGACAGGACGTTTTAAAACGTGCTGTCAGAAATAGACGTCCACCCATAGGACGTTTATATCCTATGGGCGGACGTGAGGCGGTTAATAAATTTCACAAATTTTTCTTACATTTTCGGGTGACATTCACCAATTTTTGGCTGTGATATACCCCTGCTCTACCTAGTTGACAAGTTAATAAATTTCACAAATTTTTCTGTTACATTCTTGGGTGACAATTTAAAAATTTTGCCGTGAATAAACCCCTGCTCTGCATAGGTGACAGGGACCAAAATTTTTTAAAATCATCTGTTCCATTGGTGGGTGACATTAACCCATTTCTGGTGATGAAAAACCCCTGCTCTGCATAGGTGACAGGGACTTAAATTTCTAAAATTAGTCTTTAATTGGCCCTTTTATTCGATATCTTCTGCTTTAATAATTTGTCCACCATTTCAGCTTGATCACAGTGCAGCCATTGACCTCCCTTAGATGTGGTCTCCCTTTCTCACGCTCCATCTCCAGCATGGAACCCTGATTTGCCGCTATCCGTGATCAACATGGTAGGCGCAGAAAAGAACATCAAAAGTTGAAAGAGCAGATATCCAATTGGATCGTGGACATCACGGGGACGTGCGACATGGTGGAGCAGTATGTGTGCACATGCCTACACATACTGATGGGTCTGCCCCCTTCAACTTTTGGGTCTACAAATTGGGCATATGGCCTGAGCTTGCCCTTTACGCCTTGAAGGTGCTGGCCTGCCCTGCAGCCAGTGAATTGGCTGAACGGTTGTTTAGCACGGCTGCAGGGGGTTATAATAGGTTATATTTCCCAATGTTTTGGGGTGTACCCTAATTTAAAAAAATAAAAAATAAAAACAAAAAGCAGTGTAGGCTACATCCTCCACCACCGCTTCCACCTACACCGCCACATCCACCGCCTCCTCAACCTCCTACTCCATATGGACCTCGTCCTCCAAGATCAATATTATAATTTTTTATTTTTACGTATTTTATGTTATTTGAAGTAATTTCCCTATCCACATTTATTTGCAGAGACCTTGCCATGCTCTTAACCACATTTTGCTTCCATTTGCATCCCTCTAGCCCTTTTCCATGACTTTTTTACAGCCATTTTAGTGCTCAAAAGTTCGGGTCCCCATTGACATAATGGGGTTCGGGTTCGGGATCAAGTTCGGGTCCCGAACTCAAATTTTTTTGTGAAGTTCGGCCGAACCCGTCGAACCCGAACATCCAGGTGTCCGCTCAACTCTACTTATGATCTGTAAGACCTGTCTCACGTGATCCTGATGCTTCTCCATGTCAGGGGAATAAATTAAAATATCATCCAGATACGTCACCACAAACCTGCCTACCAGATGATGATGAAAGATGTCATTGATGAAATGTTGAAAAACAGCAGGAGCATTGGTCAACCCTAAAGGCATGACCACATTCTCAAAATGACCTTCAGGGGTATTAAAGGCCATTTTTCATTCGTCCCCCTCCTTGATCCTTACCAGATTATATGTCCCCTCAAAACCAACTTAGAGAACACCTTGGCACCGACAATCTGATTGAACAAATCTGGGATCAAAGGAAGGGGATAAGGATCACAGACAGTAATGCGATTAAGCTCACGGAAGTCCAAACATGGCCTAAGGGTTCCGTCCTTTTTTTTTTTTACAAAGAAGAACCCTGCAGCCACTGGTGATTTGGATGGTCTAATATGACCTTTAGCTCTCAGTGATATATTCTCGCATGGCTACTCTTTCGGGGTCAGAAAGATTATACAACCGAGACTTGGGCAATCTAGCTCCAGGAATAAGGTTGACGGGGCAATCATAATCCCGATGTGGAGGTAACTCCTGGTCTGCACTTTCAGAGAATACATCAGAAAAATCAGAAATAAAAAAAGATACAATTTTAGTGTTTACAACAGAAAGCGATGTGCTAAGACAGTTGTCTATGCAAAAATCACTCCAATCAAGAATCTGTCTCGCTTGCCAATAACCACGGTAAACCTAGCACCAGAGGAGCAGGCAAACCCTCCAGCACAAAACATGAAATGGATTCTTGATGAGAATCTCCCACCTTTAGGCGAATGTCCTGCACAATTTGTGACAAATACTTTTGTGAGAATGGAGCGGAATCAATCGCAAACACCGAAATATTTTTGTCTAATGCGCTTGTTGTCAAGCCTTGCATACGGACGAATTAGCCATCCTCTAGGTCAGTGATGGCGAACCTATGGCACGGGTGCCAGAGGCGGCACTCAGAGCCCTCTATGTGGGCACCCACGCATAGCTAAGGGGAGGGGGGGGATCTCAGCTCTGCCTATCGCAGCTCAGGAAGCAGTTGAAGGATGAAATTGAGCATGTGCGACCTTCTCAGTAAGAAGGTCAAAGAAATAAGAAAAAACTAAATACAGGTGGCGCTATACAGATACATTTTATTGAATAACTCATTGGCTATGATACATTTTTAATTACATGCAATTACGAAAGAATTCATATCCAGGTGCTGGTATGAAAACTGTAGAATATTTTTGGTGGGACAGCCCCTTTAAGTCTAATTTGTAGAATACAGCACCAATACAAACCTATATAATGTGTGCCTCCAATATCATTAGGAGGTATTTTGTCAATTGTCAGTTGAATTCATAGTCCAGAGGCATTATATGGCAGTAAATGGTCTGGTTACATCTTCCAGTCCTATTATTTGAGCTTTATGGATGGACTATAAATAGAAAACATATGATTGTTCGATTTTCCATCTAAGTCCAGTGGCAGGTACTGCACCTCAAGGTACTCAATGAATGTGCTATTGTTTAAATATCACAATATATCAGCTGAGACGACAAAAAGAAAAAGCCAGAATTCTATAAATACAGAGTGTTAAACGGCAGGTGCAAAAACTCATTCAGTCCCCCCATCATTTTATTAACTGTTTTCTCTTTCATATGTTTATGGTGCTCTGCATGCTCAATGTTTCAACTGCAATTACAGTCTTGAAATATATATACATAGGTTCTTTTTTTCCAACTCGCTCATGGTGAAAATTATTGCCGACAATTTAATTACAAATTCAGCAAGAGAGGTAAGACCATTAACCCACTTTTTTTTTTTTCTTTTTTTTTTTTACTGCATGGATTTCTTTGTGAAGATATTGAATTTTACATTTCTCAGTGCTGGGCAGGCTCTTTAATAACATGTTATGTAACAGCTTTTATATGGGTAATAGAATTTTTCCTAACATTTTCCTTAAAATGAGAAGTGATTTATGGGTCCAGTTTCCATTAAACAAACTGAAATCTACTGGCAGTCTGTAATTTGAGCACCTCCTTTTTTATGGCAGGAATCCAACAACTTCATTTGGAAGGTATGTTACTGCATTTATAATTCATGAAAAAAGTTGGCATTAATCCCATAAAGCAACATTTGCACACTCTATTTGCTATACCACTAACTTTTTTACAACCATTTTCTGTTATTCTAAAATGTTATTTTACAGGAAATTATTTGTTGAAGGAGTTTTAGTGATGAAACAAAAAATATATAATGATTAATCATAAAACATAGTAACATAGTACATAAGGCCGAAAAAAGACAATTGTCCATCCAGCTCGGCCTGTTATCCTGCAAGTTGATCCAGAGGAAGGCAAAAAAAAAACTGTGAAATAGAAGCCAATTTTCCCGACTTTAGGGGAATAAAAAATTCCTTCCCGACTCCAATCAGGCAATCAGAATAACTCCCTGGATCAACGACCCCTCTCTAGTAGCCATAGCCTGTAATATTATTACGCTCCAGAAATACATCCAGGCCCCTCTTGAATTCTTGTACTCACCATCACCACCTCTTCTGGCAGAGAGTTCCATAGTCTCACTGCTCTTACCTTAAAGAATCCTCTTCTATGTTTGTGTAGAAACCTTCTTTCCTCCAGACGCAGAGGATGTCCCCTAGCCACAGTCACAGTCCTGGGGATAAATAGATGATGGGAGAGATCTCTGTACTGACCCCTGATATATTTATACATATTAATTAGATCTCCCCTCAGTCGTCTTTTTTCTAAAGTGAATAACCCTAATTTTGATAATCTTTCAGGGTACTGTAGTTGCCCCATTCCAGTTATTACTTTAGTTGCCCTCCTCTGGACCCTCTCCAGCTCTGCTATGTCTGCCTTGTTCACAGGAGCCCAGAACTGTACACAGTACTCCATGTGTGGTCTAACTAGCGATTTCTAAAGTGGTAGGACTATGTTCTTATCACGGGCATCTATGCCCCTTTTGATGCAACCCATTATCTTATTGGCCTTGGCAGCAGCTGCCTGACTCTGATTTTTGCAGCTTAGTTTGCTGTTTATTAAAATTCCTAGATCCTTTTCCATGTCAGTGTTACCGAGTGTTTTACCATTTAGTATGTATGGGTGACTTGCATTATTCCTTCCCATGTGCATAACTTTATATTTGTCAGTGTTAAACCTCATCTGCCACTTATCTGCCCAAGCCTCCAATCTATCCAGATCCCTCTGTAGTAGTATACTGTCCTCTTCAGTGTAAATTACTTTACACAGTTTAGTGTCATCTGCGAAAATTGATACTTTACTATGCAAGCCTTCTACAAGATCATTAATAAATATATTGAAGAGAATTGGGCCCAGTACTGACCCCTGAGGTACCCCACTAGTGACAGTGACCCAATCTGAGTGTGTACCATTAATAACCACCCTCTGTTTTCTATCCCTCAGCCAGTTACTTACCCACATACAGACGTTTTCTCCCAGTCTGAGCATTCTCATTTTATATACTAACCTTTTATGTGGTACAGTGTCAAATGCTTTGGAGAAGTCTAAATATATACGACATCCATTGATTCGCCGCTGTCAAGTCTAGAACTTACCTCCTCATAGAAACTGATTAAATTAGTCTGACATGACCGATCCCTCATGAAGCCATGCTGATATGGTGTTATTTGCTTATTTCCGTTGAGATGCTCTAAGAAAGCATCTCTCAGAAAACCTTCAAACAGTTTACCCACAACAGATGTTAAACTTACCGGCCTATAGTTTCCAGGCTCTGTTTTTGGACCCTTTTTGAATATTGGTACCACATTTGCAATGCGCCAATCCTGTGGGACATTCCCTGTCATTATAGAGTTCGCAAATATCAGAAATAAGGGTCTGGCTATTACATTACTTAATTCTCTTAGGATACGGGGGTGTATGCCATCCGGTCCTGGCGATTTGTCTATTTTTATCTTTTTAAGTCGTTGATGTACTTCTTCCTGGGTCAGACAGGACATTTTTAATGGGGAATTTATTTTTACATTCTGCATGTCATCTGACAGTTTATTTTCCTCAGTGAATACATTGGAGAAAAAAATATTTAACAGCTTTGCTTTCTCCTCGTCGCTCTCTGCGACTCCCCCCTCATTACTCTTTAAAGGGCCAACACCTTCAGATTTATACTTTTTAACATTTATATAATTAAAGAACATTTTAGGGTTAGTTTTACTCTCTTTGGCAATTAATCTCTCGGTCTCTAGTTTGGCCGCTTTTTTTTGTTTTTTACATGTTCTATTTTTTCCTTATAGTTTTTCAGTGCTTCCGTGCTACCCTCCTGTTTTAGTGATTTATATGCTTTCTTTTTGTCATTTATTGCTTTCTTTACAGTTCTATTTATCCACATTGGTTTCTTTTTGTTCCTTAACCTTTTATTCCCTTACGGTATGTACCTCTCACAATGAGATTTTAGGATGCTTTTAAAGATATCCCATTTTGTGGCTGTATTTTTATTTTTGAGGACTTTGTCCCAGTTAGTTAGGCCTATGGCCTCTCTTAGTTGGCTAAATTTAGCTTTTTTGAAGTTTGGTATTTTTGTTCCTCCCTGTAGAAACGCTCTTTTGAATGATAATTGGAAGGTTATTACTTTATGGTCACTATTTCCCAGGTGTACCTAAACCTGCACGTCTGTTGTTCTGTCAGGTCTATTGGTTGATACTAAGTCCAGTATGGCCGTCCCTCTAGTCTGGTCCTGAACCAGTTGGGAGAGGTAATTGTCTTTGGTTATTGCCAAGAACCTGTTTCCTTTATGAGATATACAAGTTTCAGTTTCCCAGTCTATACCTGGGTAGTTAAAGGCCCCCATAATAACCACCTCATTATGATTTGCCGCCTTGTCTATCTTGTTTAGTAGTAGATTTTCTGTGGACTCTGGTATATTAGGTGGTTTATAGTAAACTCCTATTAGTAATTTATTGTTGTTTTTAGCTCCATGTATCTCTACCCACAGTGACTCCACATGTTCATGTCCCTCACTTATATCTTCACGGAGTGTGGGCTTTAGACAGGACTTTACATAAAGGCAGACCCCTCCCCCTCTCCGGTTTTGACGATCCTTTCTAAACAGACTGTAAACTTGTACATTGCCCAGTCATAGCTATCATCCAGCCATGTCTCAGTTATTCCCACTATGACATAGTTGAAGGAGTTTTAGTGATGAAACAAAAAATATATAATGATTAATCATAACAGGTGAAAGAAAAAATGGCTATATGTTATAGATAAATTAACAATGAACTGGGGGGGGGGCTCTTTTGTGGCATAAAAAAGTCCAAAACAGGGTGCTTGCAACTTTTTAAATGCCACTTGACAAATTTTGTTGCTTTTTACACTGGCAAATTTATCTTCATTGGCACCAGTTGAAGACAGAAATCTATGGCAGTTCCGAGCTTCTGGCACACAACTGCCGGGGATACATCCAATTTATGAGGAGGCATGCATCTTATCATAAATTAGGATATCACAGGGGATATCAAAGACTGGTGTAAACCGCTGGTCTTTGATGAATCTTCCCCTAGATCTTCTCCAGAATTCTTTTATAAAGCTAAATTTTAGAGGGATCCCCAAGCCACCTTTGTTTTGAAGCACTTCCAACTTCTGATTTTAGCACAAAAATCATGTTTTTTTTGCTGTGTCTCACCAAGAAACTGCAACTACCCTATGTAATGACCGACGACACGCACAGGGAGGAAAACAGGGAAAGCCCTGCCCAAGGGAGAGGGAAAGGTGGTGACCCCTAACTCACCTTGCGGCTGGCACCTGACTGCCCTGACGTCCCTAGACGGGTTCCTCACCCGTGCGGCGATCGCGTGCCTAAACCCTGGCTTTCCCTAATATGAGCCCTGGATAGTGAACAGGCCGGTGGGATCGCTAGTCCACACCACTATCACTAAGAGGGAAACACCAGGGAGAGGACAGACAAAACATACAAACACATACACCCAGGTGTGCGACCACAATAAACCAAAAAGGTCCAACAGGGATCTGGAGGGTAGCGTACTGGACCAACTACCAGCGAACGCAGCAACACAGCTCCAGAAGGTCAGAATAGATGTCCAGGCAGGAAGCTCTATCTCTGGCAACCAGAGAAGTGTGAGAGAGAAATATAAGGAGGTCTGGGAGTGCTGGACAAGGAACAGCTGAGGAGAAGGAGCTACGGATCCCTGAGTGAGCCAAAAGGGTTTGCTAAGCAAACCCAGAAAGCTACCATAAGGAAAACAGCCCTATCTTAAATAGAGCGTGCAGCCAACCGCTGCGACTTCCTGACCCCGGGTATAACGGAGTCAGGCGTGGTCCTCGACACCCTCGTGACACCCTAGCAATTACCTCAGGTGATATGTCCCTTCATCCAATAAAGTTAGGGTAGAGACTATAGCTGACCATAAAGACCAAGGAACCCTACAAGGCACCCTGGGCCCCCTTCAGCAGGCTTAAAGGGGATTTACCCCAACACAACACAGCCTTAACGGGATTTTGTGTATATTGCTGAGGACATGGGCTGCTAGATGGCCACTAGCACATCCGCAATACCCAGTCCCCATAGCTCTGTGTGCTTTTATTGTGTTAAAAAACCGATTTGATACATATGCAAATTAACCTGAGATGAGTCCATGTCCTCAGCTCTATACACAAAATCCCGGTGACAGGTTCCCTTTAACCTCTATCCACAGCCATGATGGTGGTTCGATTGCTGGGACCCCAAAATCACAAGAATAGGAGTCCTGTACCCCAAATGGATAGAATGGTAGCTTGTGTGTTCTTCTCCCTGCCACGCTGAAATCCAACCTCCAGCAGCCAATCACAGGCCGCAGCAGTGACCTGCTCCCCTTGTGTCACATGACCTTTGTTGTGGCACTAGGTGAACAAGTCACCGCTGCAGCATGTGATTGGCTGCAGTGGCCACTCCCCCCCCCCCCTTCCCAATACAATGCTTTTCTATTTCCAGCAGTCCCATAAAGAGCAGCTGCAGGAATATGCAACCTCAACCTGCATTTCCTTTCATGTGTGGGAAAACCTCTTTAAGAGGCAGGCATTCTATATAGTTTCCCTTTCCATTGGAGACAGCACCTTGCACTTGCCCTTTACTCTTATGGTGTTATATGGTCCCTCTCCTAACTTCCAGTTCCTACCTGCATCTCAGAAACAGTCCACTAGTGGGATTACGGATGCCAGTACCAGTAGCATATTTTATCTGATGTTTGCATATGCTTCTACCCTCTGTGGTGCTATGCTTTTAGCTCTTCTATACAATGTATCTTAAGAGATGCAGACTTCCAATATTGAGTCCTTTCCTCCTTGAAAGCTCTCACCTGGGCCCTTAGGCTCCCCTTGCAAGCACATGCCTTAAAGCACAATATATATTGTGCCTTGTCCTCCACATGATGCTGTACAATATCTTAGACTATCAAAGACTAGGACGTGGCAATCTGTTGTGCAGTTCTTGTCTGTCTATGAACATTAGCCATCCCATGCTCTCTAAATCTACAGTCATCTGTAAATTGTCTTCCTACGTTGGTGAAATGTTGTTCTGTGTAGTCAAAACTACATGGATCAGAGCCCGGCCAACAGAAATATGAGATGGCTCAGTACCCATTCAACATCAGCAAGTTTAGAGGCTTTGCCAATCTCCACCTGATTGCCTTGATGCACAGTATATTTGGTATAAGACAGTCCTCCGTATGGGACATGCAGAGCATCGCTACAGTTATTCAACTTAATGGGGGAGACTTATAAAAACTGGTGTAGAGGAAAACTTCTTAGTTGCCCATAGCAACCAATCAGATTCCATCTTTCATTTTTCAGACCGGTGGAGAGGTGGAATTTGGTTGTTATGGGCAACTAAGCCCGTTTCTCTTTACACCAGTTTGATACATCTCCCCCATTGACTTTAATAGAGCAATGTCCAGGTCAGTGTTCAGTCCTGCTGTTGTCCTTTCTACACTAGGACAGCACCCAGAGGGATAAGCACTACGTGGTTAACTTTAGTTTGCATCAGGTTTTATTCTGCAATATTCATTCTTTCATTTATTTTCATATTATTTTTTTTGATAGGCAGTGTGCAACCTGCTACTAGTTTTAAACCTTTCTCATGCGGGTATTTCCAAGCAAGTAGTACATGCTGGATGTGAGTACTGTGGGTCCAGTGGGTCTAGGATGCTGCTGCCTCTTTAGCCCTCTTCCTCATCCTGCATAGTCTCTCCTGGGTGTTCTCCTTTTCTCCTTTCAGTCTACAGGTGTGTGTGTGTGTGTGTTTGGTAAGGAGCAGGGCAGTAATGCACAGGGTATTGCTTGATATTCACAGATGCCCAGGAAAGCTGCAGAAAACAGTTCATCATTCAGAACAAGTAACCAGACAGATAGCAAGCTTCTCACGGGAAAGTACCGTATCTTTAATGCTGCAGAACAAGCAATTTTTCCAGGATCATTGTGCCCAGTTGACAATGGTGCCTTGTTCCTATCCAGAGCTTTAATCAATTGCACCTTACTTCCCTGCTATGGGGGTGTATTGGCTTAATTGGCAGAGCCTCCTTAAGACCTGCTACTGCCAGAGTTCTCCTTGCAGCTCTCTGATTTCAGTTGCTATGAGTATCTGCTGTCTAACTTAATACCCCTAGCACCAGTCCAGCTCAAATGGATACAAGTAAAAGGCCATGGCCACAGCAGTGACGTACCTCAACAAGTGATTGCCTGGTCTTTTCCTGCATGTCAAGAATGCAACACAAAGAAGAGACCAGATTGGGACCCGGCATGCATTGGAATGGGAGTAGTGAGGGATTTGAGGTGATTATTGCTTGGTTTATTTTTTTCCACACATCAGAGATTTCTGTAAGAGATTTGCAACCCCTAGACAACCCCTTTATTATTCTCGACTTATTAGATCAAATTGTCTTGTAAATATATGTCTCTGAGTCCACTATTTAACCCCCTCCTGTACTCGAATCTAATAGTATGTCAAGGGTCTTAGGTAGTTGAGGCACCTTGACGTAATAGTATGTCAAAGTGTATAAGGGAGGGGAGTCAATGCTTACTGAAGTTATTTTTGGCCCTTGAGTGGTATGTGTGGCTCCCCACCCTAGGATGGCTGAAGCAATGCAGTCGGACACAGGTGGAACTTGCAACAAGAATTTCTACTTGTCTGGCAGATGCCTGTGACGTCATTGCACATCCCACCGTGATCTCAATACACACAGAACGTTGCACCCACATTAGTGAACATTATATCTGCTTACCATGCTGGCTTCTCTCAGTGTTCTAAGGCACATAATATGACATATCTCATAGCATGACAACATGGTGTAGCATATAGGGTGCAATGTTGCAACAGCTTTGCCCTCTCCTACTGTGATTCTCCCATACCATGTAGATTGTGTAAGCCATGTACCGGGGTGGGTTCCCCAGGATACAGTGAAGTCACGAATGAGGAAAGCTACCCCAACACCAGCTTTTGCCAAAACAGAATTTTACTTAAATGTGGCAATAGACACAACCACAAATGCTGAGAACATGCAATCAATTTACATACACCCAGCCCAAAGGCTGAGGCCCTTGTGCTGCACAGCACGGCGCCCTCCGATGGATGCAGGAGGAAAGGGCAGTAATTTACCTACTGGTGGGCACAACTAAACTGCTACACCTTACCTGTTATTACCCTAAAAGTACAAGAATCACTGCATGGGTGTGTGGTACAGGCTGGCCTGCGGTGCAGCACAACAGCTTACAATCTTATACAGATCTACAGTACTCCCCCTCCCATAACTGGTCCTGTAGAGCAAAATGCCAGCCTGGCTTGAGTTTGTGGGGATTTATCAGCTCTCCAATGTGAAATGTCCCTTTAAGTTATGGTCCTTGCAATGAACAGTATTAACACTTATGGCTTGACACAAACAGAAACCCTAACTAACTAACTAACTACAGGCTTGGTCTCAGTCTTTAGGCGCCAACACTGTGATGAGGTGTGTGCACGATCTTACTGACCCGGGTCTGCTTCGCATCCGCTGATGACTCTGAACAGAACAAACGTCTCTCCAACAAGCATGCGGTACCGCAGTGTATGTTGCTTTGTTCCTCTGCTCTCATCAGCGTTCCTGGCCACAATCTTCCTTCCTCTGGACAGGATCAGGGTCTTGGACACTAGTGTTGAGCGCGAATATTCGAAAAGCAAATTTTTTTTGCAAATATCGGCACTTTGAGAATTCGCGAATATTTAGAATATAGTGCTATATATTCGTAATGACGAATATTAGTTTTTTTTTGTTAACACAGTACATTTCAGGTGATCATCCCCCCCTTCTTCTAGCTTGTGGGCCAATTAGAAGGCTTTGTCACAGCTTAGCAACATCCCTAGCAACCAATAGAAAAGTTGCCTACCCCACGCTGATATTTTGGGCGCATTACGCAAATAATACATTGCCGATTTTCGCGAATTCACGAATAGATTACGAATATTCTACAAAATATTTGCGAAATATTGTGAATTCGAATATTGCCCCTGCCGCTCATCACTATTGGACACGATCAGCTTCACTCAGCTGCAGCTCTGGTATCTGAAGGTTGCTCTCACACCTGGATGCCATCAGTCTCTCTGCTCACACAACCCCTTAGCTTCACTTCCCTCTAAAATGGCTCCTCTGTCTTTTTTTTTTTTCCTTTCAGACCTTGTGTAAAAACCCCACCTCTCTCATGAATATGGAGACATATGTGCAGTCTGTAGCTGTGTTAGAAAACAGCGGCATATTGTGCCCAAACAGCAGAATGTCAGTCCAGAACATTTAATTTAATCACACAGTGTTCAGACAAGAAGAGCTGTTTCCCCATCTCACAATTGTAAGCCCTCACGGGCAGGGCCCCTTCTCCTTCTGTACCAGTCTGTAATTCCTCTTGTTCATGCTTTCTTGCAATTGTCTGTATTATGTATGTGCACCCCTTTTCATATGTACAGCGCTATGGAATGAATGGCGCTTTAATAATAAATAATATATAATAACTTACATGTCACACTTAAAGGGTAATTCCCCTCTCAGACAATTGGGGCATATCATTTGCTTTCTTATTGGCTATTTTCGGCGGACCCATAGAAATTAATGGAGGGCAGCCGCGCATGCACGGTGCTCCTTTTGGGACTTTGCCGGCTCCGTTTACGAGATAGGTGTGGATCGAGGAGGTAGAACTCCCACCTATCAGACAATGAGGGCATATCCTAGTGATATTTCCCCTTTGTCTGAGATGACACAACCCCTTAAAGTGCTGGGAGATATAATATAGCATGCACAAACATCACATAAATGTATTGCTGGTGTGTCCCCAGCAATAGTCACATAACAGTATACCAGTTCAACAGAGTCAACAGTAACCCACAGCAATCAACACAGAAACCTATATGAAACGGGAACTGCCGCTATGTAATCACCAGTGAAGCAGTTGAGCTTCTCAATGCTGCAATCCAGCCTGGCCTGATCTCAGCACTGTATAGGTGGCTCCTCTCCTCTGACCTCTCCTTGAGCATCTCAGCTTGACCTTCAGGTATCTACCTATATATGCATATGGAGAGATCTGTCAATCAAGCAGAGGGGCCAGAGGGGAGCCACCCAATGACCACTGCTCCCCGTGAACCACTCTTTTAAACCTGTTTTCTCTGAGTAAAAGATAGTTCTTTATAATGGGACTAATAATGTTAATATTTCATGCTGTCTGTGGTTAAGGCGGCATGAGTGTTCTAAGGCGTGGGACGCCCATCTATGAGCCAGAGTGAAGAACTAATATTGCTTGAGGTATCCTGAGCTGAACCTCTGCTCCAGCTGCATCGGCTCGCCTCTCACATTAAAGGAGCTGCCTGAGGCGAGACAACCCTTTTAAATAGATTTAGTCTCGAAAATACCCTAAAGCTATTAAAACAGAATACACTGAAACTGATAGCATTGTATGCTTGACAGACTAGTCTTTGTGTGGTCCCTATGTACTATAGCTGCTTAAGCCTGGTAGGGTTTACAGTTTATATCCAGTACGTTAGACAGCATACAGGTGTGCAATATAGAGACTGATTCAATACGTGACCTTATTTTTTATTACAGGTCATCACCCATTCCAGAGACGCTCTCTTCTCCTCATACTCTAGCCTAGTATGTGTCTGGTCCCTATGTACTGTAGCTGCTTTGGCCCGGTAGGGTTTACAGTATATATCCAATACGTTAGAGAGCATTCCGAAGGAACAGGGGTTTGCAATGAAGAGGCTGATTCAATATTTGACCATCAGGGGCGTAGCTATAAGGGAAGCAGGGGAAGTGGCTGCTTTGGGGCCCATTCTCAGAAGGGGCCCACTGAGAATGAGGATTAAAAGATTTTATTGTAACGGCCCCCTCAACAGTATGGTTTGAGAGAGTAATCATGACTAGAGGATGCACAGGAGTAGGGGGTTGCGAAGAAGTTGCTTGGGGGCCGGGGCCCCGTTCAAAAATTTGCTTTAGGGACCAGTCATTTCTAGTTACGCCACTAGTGACCATATTCTTTATTACAGGTCATCATCCATTTCAGAAACTCTCTTTTCTCCTAAATACTCTAGCGTACACTAGTCTTTGGTCCCTACGTACTATAGCTGCTTCTGCCTGGTAGGGTTTACGGTATATATCCAGAGCATTCAGAAGGAACATATGTGTGCAATATAGAGGCTGATTCAATATGTTTCAAATAAAAGAAAAGGTATCCCACGGTGTATTCCACCCAAGAGTTGGAGTGATATAGGTTGATCATTTATTTGAGCAAGTGGTACAACGCGTTTCGGGGTTTAACCCCTTCTTCAGGTACAATAGGCTTGCACCTGAAGGCTGATTCAATATGTGACATTATTCTTTATTACAGGTCATCATCCTTTCCAGAGACGCTCTCTTCTCCTCATACTCTACCGTAGACTTTTTATAGGGAAGTATTTAAAAATCTTTAAAGTGAAGAGCTGAGACCATGAGGGGCAGAGGAGCACTTGGTCACTGTTCTGCACAAATATTTGGCAGCATCTTAGAACTGTTATTCTTGTCTATGTAGCAAGCAGGGCGTGTTGTCTGTCCCAAATGAATTGCGGCTTAGTGTTTATTATGTTTAGACCCTTGCTCTTCCCTTCGTCTGAGGGCCTCACTTGTCACATTCTCTTCTCCCGCGCTGTTTGTCATACCAGTGATTCTCAGATGCTCATCACTGGCTATTTTTAGTTGTGTGCTCTTGCCTAAATAAAAACCGTACATGGGGAATGAAAGCCCCACCTCTGTCTTGAGCGAGTCCACATGTACGGTAATAGCTGGAAATGCAACCCCACGAGGTGGACGAGCAATGACACAATAGATGAAACTCTTAAAAGTATCCTGATACATTCACCTTCTACTTGAAGGCATGTAAAAAGTCATTGGTTTAATCTTCTCTGTAGAAGGCCACCACATCTACACCAACAACCTTGACATTCAACAACAATTATATTTGTATCTTCCACGGCTGCCGCTGACATTGCTGAGATGCAAGGCATTATTTACTGACCATGTACTTCAATTAAAGGTCATGCTAATGAAGAAACTTGGCTTGCCCTCAAAATACACTACAGGATCTGATTTGGAATAAGACTGCACAAAGTGCTACGGATGATGGATTCTTGAGGCATCACAAGCCTGCTGAAGTCATTCTGGAAGCTTTGGATAACAGGTGCACTGGCCTGTATTAAAGGAAGGCATGTGGAGGATATTTTAGACATGCTGAATCTTCCTTTGTGGATTTTATTAAAATAACATAATACGGAAAAAGACATGTATAATTATCAGTGTCTCAGGCTCTTAGGGTGGTTTTTAGTCTTCTGTAGATTAAAGGGGTTGTCTCACTTCGGCAAATGGCATTTATCATGTAGGTAAAGTTAAAACAAGGCACTTACTAATGTATTGTGATTGTCCATATTGCCTCCTTTGCTGGCTGGATTCATTTTTCCATCGTATTATACCCAGGGGTTACAGCCACCGCTGTAGCACAGTTACGACGTGAGCTGCTGTGAATGCAAGCCTATACCAGAGAGGCCGATGCTTTTTCCTATACCGTGCAAGCTCAACCACCCCTGCCGGAGTGCTGGGTGGTCATACCTGCTGGGTACAAGCAGTGTATGATGTGATGGAATAATGAATCCAGCCAGCAAAGGAGGCAATATGGCCAATCACAATACATCAGTAAGTCCCTTGTGCTAACTGCATCTACATGATAAATATATTTGATTTTAGTTGGAGGGGTATTCTGGTTTACAGAACGTTATCCCCTATTCACAGGATAAGGGATAACTATTAGATCAGTGGGGGTCCTACTGCTAGGACCCCCACCGATCATGAGAACATGGATATAACTGAGCGCTATCTCTGGCGCTCCCATAAAAATTAATGGAGCAGTGGTGTATATTTCTGACCTGCATCTCCATTTATCTTAGAGGGGATCTATGGGGTATGGGGTCTCAGCGGTAGGACCCCCACTAATCTAATAATTATTCCCTATTCTGTGGATAGGGAATAACTTTATGTAACCGGAATACCCAGACTCAGATCAACATTGTGAAAAAGTAACTGCCCCCTTAAAAATAATAACAGCGTTCACCTCATTTAGCATGCTGCGTTTTTCTTTCCATTAAGGGATGCGGAGCAAGACGGATCCATCATGACCCACAATGCAAGTCAATGGGGACGGATCCGTTTTCTCTGACACAATCTGACACAATAGAAAACGGATCCGATCCCTAATGACTTTCAATGGTGTTCACGAGGGATCCGTCTTGGCCATATTAAACATAATACACCCGGATCCGTTCATAACGGATGCAGACGGTTGTATTATCAGTAACGGAAGCGTTTTTGCTGGTCCATGACGGATCCAGCAAAAACGCTAGTGTGAAAGTAGCCTTAAATGGTTACTTCAACACACTTTGCATAAAATCCTAGTAACAGCAAACATCAGAAATTTGCGGTCTTACATTTAGACTTTTTTCTGCGCCTAAAACCGACGTATAAAATGGTAAATAAGATGGGCCTACCGGCCTGTCCCCGCCCACAGTTTTAGACCTGGCGTGAGCGGCAAGAGGTCGCAGTAATTTGTGCCTGAAATACACCTAATATAGGCGTATTTCAGCATAATAAATGACCCCCAAAGACCCTGCTGCTCCTGATTCTAGTGCTAGCTACAACATTCAGTACTAATGTATGCCGTTTTCCATGCTGTTGCTGCTTCTAGGTGTATGTATGAGAGAGTTAGGGTAGCAGGATATCCTCTTCTTCCTCATCTGCACATGCAACATCTTATTTTGAAATGCCAGGTTAATGGGACAGGTCCTTTTTAAAGATATTTTCCCAGAATTAGCATTTTTTTCACTTATCCACAGGATAGGTGATATGTGTCTGATCTCCCCACCACATTGTCATTCTTGTTAAGGCATTTGATTGTGATATCATTTATGGGCTGTATACCAATAGTACTTGAACACTGTGTGGCCACATTATTTGGGATTTTCATAGCAATTTTATATACACTGTTCACTCTGTGATAGTACGATTCGCATTGGGGGACATTTATCAATAATGGTGTAAATTTCGGCAAAGAAATACTAACATTACAAATCGAGAGTGCTGATTTGTTTCACCTCATATATCAAATGGTGCACGCCACTTTAAAATGTGACTTTTTTAAAATTTAAACTTGATTATTCGCCTATTTCTCACGATTTGCGACATTTGAACGCCAATGGCACCAAAATGCGACTTTTTTCAACAGAAATGTGCCATTTCAGCCAATCCTGCCTGACCACACTTGCGACTTTTGAAACATATTTGTGACTTTAGAGGCATATTTACGAAATTTCCAGTGGTAAATTGCAACTTTTATCTCAGAATCGGGACGTTTTTGTCATTGTTTTGTTTTTGTTGAATGTCAATTTACTGAGAAAACCCTGTTGTTTAGCTCATTTATATTAGATAAAAATAAATACATCCTGTTTTAATACTTTGTCACTTGTTCCCACAAAAAGTCGCATCTTTCTGCCATAAATGCGACTTTTTACACAAAACCCCACCACAGAAAACTGGCTTAATTGTCCGCAACAATTTGAGCCATTTCTGCCGATAAGAGGAGGATAAATGAGGTGTAATATGCGCAAATTTAATAGCCCCGCCCACTTTGACATTTATAGCTTATTTCTGGGGTTATGCATTCTTTATGATGAAAATTCTGGAGAAAACAGTTGATATATTTGGCACAAGTCAAAACACCATTCTTTTTGGCGCATTTTACGCCATAATTCTGGAGCAACATGCTTAGTTAATGCCCCCCATTGTGTGTGCAAATTAGTATTTCTGACTTTGATGTTCAAACATCCCTAACGTGCCCTTTACACCCCCAGATTTTCCCTGTCCCTCTCCATATCTTCATTTTCTTCTCCTTTGTCCCATTACCCACCTTTCTCTTTTCCTAAGCCTCTAATACACCTTTTACGACTCCACAAAAGATATGATCATGATCATACTCCTACTAAATCCTAAACAGGAGGAACACTTTTTTTTTATAAATGGAGGTAAAACCATATTACGAGTCAGAAGAATCCAGCTTACTGTGATTATTTCTCCAGCCAGAACAAAGTGGCCCCAAACAATAACTTTGAAATCAGTCATTCTTACTTGTCTAATTGGCATTCCCAATAAATTTTCTTTAGCCAAAACTAAAAACATTCGCAGTTCTTTGGTTATTATAGTGGGATATGTGTGATTTCCTTGATGAGTTGTCCCAGCGCCCGTTTAGTAATTCTGGCAGGACAGCTGCTTCTGAGAATATATACAATTCTGGGGAGATTTATTAAACTGTCTAAAAGAAAAGCTGTCTTTGTTGACAATAACAACTAATCACCAGACACCTTTCATTTCTTATTCTGCTGGCAAAATATTAAATCTGTGCTGTGATTGGTTTCTAAAGGCAAAAAAGCCAATTTATCTTTGAGACAGTTTTCGTGAGGCTCAATGTATTAAAAGCAAAAGAAACAGCTTGTAGCCCATTACAGATGTATGTATCAGTCTAGATACTGTATATTTGTTGGCATGTCTTTTGAAAATCCCAAAGTTTTCCCACGGAAACACTGTTCTGACTACTTTACCCCTGTATTAAAGGAAACTTGTCACATTGAAAATGTGAACTGATCTGCAGGCCTCATGTTATAGAGCAGGAGGAGCTGAGCAGATTGATATATAGTTTTGTCAGAAAAGATTCAGTAAAACTATTTCATTCATTTAAATTCCTGCTCATTCTGGGCTTTGAAGTCCAGGAGGCGGTCCTATCAGTGATTGACAGCCTGTCCTCTATGACTGTGTATGCAGGGAGAGCTGTCAATCACTCATAGGACTGCCTCCTGGACTTCAAAGCCCAGAATAAACAGGAATTTGAATGAATAAAATACAAGTTATACTGAATCTTTTTCCCATAATACCATAGATCAATCTTCTCAGCATCTCCTGCTCTATAATATGCTGCATTCAGCTCAGACACCATGTTCAATGTGGCAGGTTCCCTTTAAGAATCACTACATAGTCAGGTTTAGTGTAAGCCGTGGTTTAGAGAAGGTTGCGCTTCTGCCCGGTTGAATCCTGAGTGGCAAAAATATATGCAAAATAAATAGTTTTTATGAACTTCATAAACAACCTATAATTGTTCAAAGGTCACATTATGGGGGAAGTTGCGGTAAGGTGGATGCACACAGTTAGGGAAGAAAAACGTTCTTCATGGATCTCACTTTTATCACACTTCATAAATGACTTTATGCTGTATTTCAGAAGATGTAAGAAACTACAGAAGAATTAAGGTTTATTATTTCTGGCTGGAAGTGTAAAATTCGAAATTACTTTTCTAGTTAAACTACTCAATAAATTTACGCTTTTTATGAAAATTCTTGGCACTAAATGAAACATAGTAGAGCACCACACCTAGGTTAACTTGCCTGAAACAATGGAAAATAATAGAGCTTATGCTTCATTCTCATCGTCATAGGACGTTTTCACATATTCCATAAAAAATGCTGGACAAAATTACCAACGCAGTCTAGTGGAAACCAGATGACCCCAGTGTAGTCAGTCCATCAGGTGCTACTGGTACCTGTCATATCACAGCTCCAGCACTGCCAATAATTTTGCTTTTCTGTTCCTATTATGAAAGTATGGCACATATGTGAACCGAAACTTTATGAGTATGTATAGAAGCTTAAATATACATAAATGGTCACTAACTTTTCACACAACTTTGCATAAATCAATAGTACAAGTGACTGTAAGAAACTTTGTGATATATCTCAATCCAGGAGCAACTCACTAAGAGATCAGATTACACGTGTCAATACTAGTCTATGGAAACGGAGGGGGGGGGGGGAGAGCAGAAACGCAGAGACACAAGAGAGACACAAATAGCCAAAGAGACTAGATACACAGTTTCTGTCTCAGTCAAAATGCTTTATTCACATCAGTATGGGTCAGTACTTCTCTGTAATGTCTTCTGTGATCCTGGGGCTGCTTTTCAGTGAATGTGATAAAGTTAGAAAGAAGATTCTCCTCTACTTTCTGTGTACAGTGAATGGGTGCTGGTCTCTACCTACCAGATCTGGGAGAACTTCAAACTAAAGTTGTATCATACACAGGAGAAAACTGCTTAAAATGCCAGATATAAGTCATATAATTGCCTAATTCTCATGTACATACACTGTACTATTGATTTAATACAAAGATTGTTAAAAGGATAGGTACACTTTGACTCATTTTAATGTTTTCTTTCTTGATGAGCAATTACTTTAAATACCACAGTATCTTGTAGATTAACCCCTTAGTATTAATGCAGTGGTGGAATTTAACAACCAGTGCGGCACATGAGCTATGGTTACTCAAATATGCCCTTGCACTGTGATGTTTCATAACACAGACTAGTATAAAAATATATATATATATATATATATATTTCTCTATAGAGCACAAAATTGGGACCTCAAATGCCTTTTGCTATTGTGAAAATTTAGTCCTGATTCACAGTTATGCTCACAGCTAACATAACTGAGGACTATATAAGCAGGACATCTAACTCACAAGTTTCACATAATGAGATGATTAAATAATTTTTCTTCTAATAGTGAATGTATTATTTATATCTATATCTTGGTGTATTTTTAAATCTTTCATGTCGCTATCTATTAAAAAAAAAAAAAGAAATACACTAGCCACTCACAATAAGCTGACACTTTCTATTTTGTACAGATCAATTTTCAGCTTGGCTGCATACACTGAAAATGTGGTCAGCAGTCACCTCATTACCATTACAGACAGGATTACAATGAAAGGTAACTCCTCTGTTATACAGCTGGATGCAGATCACATAGGATCAACCAAAGAGATTACTTCTGCGCAGATCACAGAGCATGCCCACAGCACACTCCGACAGAGTCAAAGAGACATTTTCGGTTTTCAGTAAAGCCAATCTCTGCATCTGCAGTTTGCAGTTTAGCAGATGGCTGCCCACATAATTATGTAAAGAAAGTAGAATAGAATAAAAATTGAAAAAACAGAATAAAAATACATTAAAACAAAAAGACAAAATACATGATACAAGAAAGACTAAAAAAACTAACAGTGTTGGCTGGGTATTTGACCATCATACCAGGACTAGGTAGGTTTAAATTAGGATTCCAAACAATAATGGCTGCCTGAAGACCATCAGTAACAAAGACTGGGGAGCTGGTAGAGGTCATAATGTATATCTGACCAAAATAAAATTTTCATGTTTGAGCTGGAGACTGCATACAGTGAGCAATAATCCACATATTTTACATTCAGCAATGAAACTGTGAACATACGATTTTGATGATAGTTGCCGGCCAGATTCCTTTAATTGTTTTACTTTCTCTAACACATCCCTCCCTAATTCTTGGCTTAGGTTTAGCTGTTCGCACCCACCTATACTTTCCCAAAAACGCTCTATGAACCTCTCAATGCTCCCTTAAAAGCAAGGTTTTGCCAAGAATGTAAGGATATTAATCTTCTGCTGGTATTCAGAATGGGAGGGACCCACATTCCAGTACAGACTGTCCTACAGGTTCCTTCTTCTATTTCTTTGAAGCAGTACAATTATTTGGATGGACTAAAGCGTAGTTTAATAAAACCTCTAGGAAAGACTGATATTATATAACCAGACAGTGCTCAGAGGGATCCGTGGAGGCTTTAAATGAAGGCATTTCATTGTGACATAAGACGTAAGACCCAGGACCCCCACACCATTCAAAGGAAACAGCACACCGTTCAATGCAGTAAATTTGGCAATGATTCAGGACACTTATTAGGATAATTATTATATTCAAAATAGTAAGTCTTTTGGGGTGTTCCCTGCATGCATTGGTTAATAACTACTAAAACTAATGTAAGGAACGACAATCAATGAAAGAGCAACAGGGTCCTGGCAGCTCATTTCTTAGGGTACTTTCACACTTGCGGCAGAGGAATCCGGCAGGCAGTTCCGTTGCCAGAAATGCCTGCCAGATCCGGCAAAATGTATGCCAACTGACTGCATTTTAAGACTGATCAGATCAGGATCTGTCTTACAAATGCATTTCAAGAACGGATCCGTCTGTTTGTTTTGATTTTTGTCCGTTTGGATCTGGCATTCCGGTATTTTGAATGCTGGATCCGACACTAATACATTCCTATGTAAAAAAAATACCGGATCCGGCTTTCTGGCAAGTGTTCAGTTTTTTCGGCCAGCGATAAAACCGTAGCATGCTGCAGTATTATCTCCATCCTGATCAGTCAAAAAGACTGAACTGAAGACATTCTGATGCTTCCTGAGCGGAATGCTCTCCATTCAGAATGCATGGGGATAAAACTGATCAGTTATTTTCCAGTATAGAGCCCCTAGGACGGAACTCTATACCGGAAAAGAAAAACGTAAGTGTGAAAGTACCCTTACTGATGCATTTGGGGAGCATGTCCAATTATGTAATTTTTATCTTCATACTGGCTTACATTCCGACACTGTGCACCCACAAACCAGCAGTAAAATGTTTTGAGGGAACTCCTCCTGCTTTGGTGTCCTCTCCATTATGTCTATTATGAGTTTGCGAGTCCTCTCAATGCATTTTACAGGTGGTTTGTCAGAGCACAGAGTCAGAATGCAAGCGAGTATAAAGATAAAAGTTAACGTAATTTACTATATACCGCTTACTCTAGTTGGTGGGGTGTTTCAGAGCTGACAGATTACCTTTAACCCCTTCAGGACCCTGCCATTTTTCACCTTAAGGACCAGGCCATTTTTTTGCAAATCTGACATGTGTCACTTTATGTGGTGATAACTTTAAAACACTTTTACTTATCCAAGCCATTCTGAGATTGTTTTCTCGTCAGATATTGTAATACATGACACTGGTAAATTTGAGTCAAAATATTTCATTTTTATTTATTAAAAAATACCAAATTTACCAAACATTTAGAAAAATTAGCAATTTTCAAAATTTTAATTTCTCTGCTTTTAAAACAAATAGTGATATCTCCTAAAATAGTTATTACTTTACATTTCCATATGTCTACTTCATTTTTGGATCATTTTGTAAATGATATTTTCTTTTTTTGAGACATTAGAAGGCTTAGAAGTTTAGAAGCAAATCTTGAAATTTTCAGAAAATTTCCAAAACCCACTTTTTAAGGACCAGTTCAGGTCTGAAGTCACTTTGTGAGGCTTACATAATGGTCCATTTTAGAAACTACACCCCTCAAGGTATTCGAAACTGATTTTACAAACTTTCTTAACCCTTTAGGTGTTCCACAAGAATGTAAGGAAAATGTAGATGAAATTTCAGAATTTAACTTTTTGGGCAGATTTTCCATTTTAATCCATTTTTTTCCGCTAACAAAGCAAGGGTTAACAGCCAAACAAAGCTCAATATTTATTGCCCTGATTATGTACTTTACAGAAACACCCCATATGTGGTCGTAAACTGCTGTACAGGCACACGGCAGGGCGCAGAAGGAAAGAAACGCCATATGGTTTTTGGAGGGCAGATTTCACTGGGATAATTTTAAG
This sequence comes from Bufo bufo, assembly GCF_905171765.1. Classification (NCBI taxonomy): domain Eukaryota; kingdom Metazoa; phylum Chordata; class Amphibia; order Anura; family Bufonidae; genus Bufo; species Bufo bufo. Next base: position 79,007,010 of record NC_053394.1, on the reverse strand, counting down.
TTGCCATGTCACATTTGAAAACCCCCTGATGCACCCCTAGAGTAGAAACTCCCAAAAAGTGACCCCATTTTGGAAAATACACCCCTCAAGGTATTCAAAACTAATATTACAAACTTTGGTTACCTTTGAGGTGTTCCACAAAAATTAAAGGAAAATGTAGATGAAATTTCAGAATTTCACTTTTTTGGCAGATTTTCCATTTTAATCCATTTTTTTCCGCTAACAAAGCAAGGGTTAACAGCCAAACAAAACTCAATATTTATTGCCCTGATTCTGTAGTTTACACTATATATTACACCCTATATGTGGTCATAAACTGCTGTACAGGCACACGGCAGGGCGCAGAAGGAAAGGAACGCCATATGGTTTTTAGAGGGCAGGTTTAACTGGGATAATTTAAGTTGCCATGTCACATTTGAAGACCCCCTGATGCCCCTAGAGTAGAAACTCCCAAAAAATGACCCCATTCTGAAAACTATGGGATAAGGTGGCAGTTTTGTTGGTACTATTTTAGGGTACATATGATTTTTGGTTGCTCTATATTACACTTTTTGTAAGGCAAGGCAACAAAAAATAGCTGTTTTGGCACCGTGTTTTGTTATTTACAATGTTCATCTGACAGGTTAGATCACGTGGTATTTTTATAGAGCAGGTTGTTACAGACGTGGCAATACCAAATATGACAACTTTTTTAGTTGTTTGTTTCAGTTTTACATAATAAAGCATTTTTGTCTCCATATTCTGAAAGCCATAGTTTTTTAAATTTTTTTGGCGACTGTCTTATGTAGCTGCTCATTTTTTTTCGGTATGAGACTACAGTTTGTTTGGTACTATTTTAGGGTGCATATGACTTTTTGATCTCTTGGTATTGCACTTTTTGTGATGTAAGGTGACAAAAAATGGCTTTTTTGAAACCGTTTTTATTTTATCTTTTTTGCGGTGTTCAACTAAGGGGTTAGATCATGTGGTATTTTTATAGAGTAGGTTGTTACAGACATGGCAATACCTAATATGTATACTTTTTTAAAAAAATATTAAGTTTTACACAATAACAGCATTTTTGGAACAAAAAAAATCATGTTTTAGTGTCTCCATATTCTGAGAGCCATAGTTTTTTTTATTTTTGGGAGATTGTCCTAGGTAGGGTCTCATTTTTTATGAGATGAGATGACGGTTTGATTGGTATGATGTTGGGGTGTGTATGACTTTTTGATCGCTTGGTATTATACTTTTTGTGATGTAAGGTGACATAAAATGGCTTTTTTTTACACCATTTTTTTTATGTGATATTTTTATACAGCAGGTTCTTACAGATGCGGCGATACTTACTATTTATACTTTTTGTATTTATTTTTAAGTTTTCCACAATAATATCATTTTTGAAACAAAAAAAATAATCATGTTTTAGTGTCTCTATAGTCTGAGAGCCATAGTTTTTTTATATTTTTTGGGCGATTGTCTCACATAGGGGCTAATTTTTTGAGGGATGAGGTGACGATTAGATTTGTAGGGTATAATTTTTGCACTATGAGATGACGGTTTTTTACTTTTTTACTTTTTGATCGCTTGCTATTACACTTTTTGTCATGTAAGGTGACAAAAAATGGCTTTTTTTACACCATTTTTATTTTATCTTTTCTACGGTGTACACCTGAGGGGTTAGGTCATGTGGTATTTTTATAAAGCAGGTTGTTACGGACACGGCGATACCTAATATGTCTACTTTTTTATTTTTTTTACATTTAACACAATAAAAGCATTTTTGAAAAAAAATAAATCATGTTTTAGCGTCTCCTTAGTCTGAGAGCCATAGATTTTTTTATTTTTTGGGTGATTGTCTCACATAGGGGCTAATTTTTTGAGGGGTGAGATGACGGTTAGATTTGTACTATTTTGGGGGGCATACGCCTTTTTCATCACTTGGTGTTGCACTTTTAGTTATGTAAGGTGACAAAAAAAGTTTTTTTTTAGCACAGTTTTTATTAAATTTTTTTGACGATGTTCACCTGAGGGGTTAGGTCATGTGATATTTTTATAGAGCCGGTCGGTAAGGACTCAGCGATACCTAATAAAAAAATAATTTTTTTCCCTATTTTTCACAATTTCTTTTACTTTATTTTGGGAAAAGGACACTTTTGTTTTTTTACTGAAAACTTTTAATTTTTTTGTAAAACTTTATTTTTTTAACTTCTTTTTTCACTTAATTTTTTTCGGGTCTGATCCCCTTTACAATGCATTACAATACTTCTGTATTGTGATGCATTGGCTGTAAGTGTATTACACAGTGTAATACTCTTACAGCTTCCTAAAAGAACGGGGGGCACTCAATCTGTACCAGTAATATAAACCCTTTTATTCCCAAAAAAGTTAGAAACCTATAGACAATAAAATGGACTATATCTCATATCAATACAAACCTAAACCAATTATAAACCATAGATAATAAAACAAAAAATTAAAAAAAAAAAAAAATTATTTAAACATTTTTTAAAAACTATTGTTTGTGCGGTCTTTATCAACTATCTCCATATATATATATTATGAGTACTGCACAGTGTGGTTCCAAGTTGTATGAATAGACCCCTACTATTGGGGTATAATCCTCCCACAAATATTGGGGGTACTGGACTGTGTAGACTCAATTATAAATACATAGTATCAACCAAATAGATGCACATCCAATGATCTTCTACTTAGACTATCCACCTCTGTATGAGTAGCTTATTGTGGCAATATACCAGGTAAGTTTTTTAACTTGTAAATGTCTGTTATCCAGACTGCATTCATCAAGGAGGTGATATTTAGTTGCAGCAATCTTTAGACCCCCCCCTCTGTAGTAACTTCATCCACTCTCCAATTATCACGGTTAACAACAAGATAGAAGATGTACGGGCGGTACCTGAAGTAAGACCAGTTCAGTGCAATGAAGGATAGATAATTAGAGGCTCTCAATACTGTAGACCATTAATATTATATTAAGATCGGGAATTATATCTCTAATCAAAAAACGCATAGGAATCGCACTTGCGTTTTTCTGTGTTGCACTGTTTTTTTGTACATCAATTAGATTTTTATACAATAACTATAGTTATATCTACAGTGGGATGCGAAAGTTTGGGCAACCTTGTTAATCGTCATGATTTTCCTGTATAAATCGTTGGTTGTTACCATAAAAAATGTCAGTTAAATATATCATATAGGAGACACACACAGTGATCTTTGAGAAATGAAATGACGTTTATTGGATTTACAGAAAGTGTGCTATAATTGTTTAAACAAAATTAGGGAGGTGCATAAATTTGGGCACCACAAAAAAGAAATGAAATCAATATTTAGTAGATCCTCCTTTTGCAGAAATTACAGCCTCTAAAAGCTTCCTGTAGGTTCCAATGAGAGTCTGGATTCTGGTTGAAGGTATTTTGGACCTTTCCTCTTTACAAAACATCTTTAGTTCATTCAGGTTTGATGGCTTCCGAGCATGGACAGCTCTCTTTAAGTCACCACAGATTTTCAATTATCTTCAGGTCTGGGGACTGAGATGGCCATTCCAGAAAGTTGTACTTGTTCCTCTGCATAAATGCCTTAGTGGATTTTGAGCAGTGTTTAGGGTCGTTGTCTTGTTGAAAGATCCAGCCCCGGCGCAGCTTCAGCTTTGTCACTGATTCCTGGACATTGGTCTCCAGAATCTGCTGATACTGAGTGGAATCCATGCGTCCCTCAACTATGACAAGTTTCCAGTCCCTGCACTGGCCACACAGCCCCACAGCATGATGGAACCACCACCATATTTTACTGTAGGTAGCAGGTGTTTTTCTTGGAATGCTGTGTTCTTTTTCCTCCATGCATAACGCCCCTTGTTATGGCCAAATAACAAAATTTTAGTTTCATCAGTCCACAGCACCTTATTCCAAAATGAAGCTGGCTTGTCCAAATGTGCTTTCGCCCACCTCAAACGGCACTTTTTGTGCTGTGGGCGGAGAAAAGGCTTCCTCTGCATCACTCTCGCATACAGCATCTCCTTGTGTAAAGTGCGCCGAATGGTTGAACGATGCACAGTGACTCCATCTGCAGCAAGATGATGTTGTAGGTCTTTGGTGCTGGTCTGTGGGTTGACTCTGACTGTTCTCACCATTCGTCGCTTCTGTCTATCCGAGATTTTTCTTGGTCTGCCACTTCGAGCCTTAACTTAAACTGAGCTGTGGTCTTCCATTTTCTCAATATGTTCCTAACTGTGGAAACAGACAGCTGAAATCTCTGAGACAGCTTTCTGTATCCTTCCCCTACACCATGATGGTGAACAATCTTTGTCTTCAGGTCATTTGAGAGTTGTTTTGAGACCCCCATGTTGCTACTCTTCAGAGAAAATTAAAAGAGGAGGGAAACTTACAATTGACCCCCTTAAATACTCTTTCACATAATTGGATTCACCTGTGTATGTAGGTCAGGGGTCACTGAGCTTACCAAGCCAATTTGAGTTCCAATAATTAGTTCTAAAGGTTTTGGAATCAATAAAATGACAACAGTGCCCAAATTTATGCACCTGCCTAATTTTGTTTAAACAATTATAGCACACTTTCTGTAAATCCAATAAACTTCATTTCACTTCTCATATATCACTGTGTGTGTCTCCTATATGATATATTTAACTGACATTTTTTATCGTAACAACCAACGATTTATACAGGAAAATCATGACGATTAACAAGGTTGCCCAAACTTTCGCATCCCACTGTGTATTCATGGAAAGTATACAATATGTATTCTTGTTGTGATTGTGTATTTTTTATGCATGGATATTTTACAACTACCAACTGGTGGTCCTCATTAGAAGTCCTATGAGAATTGGACTGCCTGTACCACTTAGAACGATCCGGTAACCCAGGTTCATGCAAAATCCAAACTCCACACATTGAGAATCTCTCAGTGTCCCAGTAAGCATTGCTTTATCCCTTACACATCTATAAAAGGAAGCTCCAAGACACTCACTGTTCTACCACTGAGGAAGGGGCAAGTTTAGCCCCGAAACGCATCTGGTACAGGACAGTGAAAGAAATATCAGTGCCGATACGACTCCAATACGAATATATCCTGTGGACTTTGAAGTCACTATAGGCCAGGACTAACAGATACAGCTGCTTCATTTTCCGGTCCGGACACTAGGACCTAGTGAACCTTCACCTGCCTCCGTCACGTGGGACGCCACGAGGAGGCCTGCGGACCACGTGGGACGCAGTGTAGGTCCTGGCAGAGCAAAGGAAAAATACATCTCTTAGGAGGTTTCGGACATTAAAGTATAACAGAGGACGGAACAGGAGTGGTAAAGTACTGAATATACAGTTGCAACTTACCGTATTTTAATTTCACATATATACAGCTGATTGACCGTACATTTTGGTATACCTACGGCATAAAGATTGCTGCAACTAAATATAACCTCCTTGATGAATGCAGTCTGGATAACAGACATTTACAAGTTAAAAAACTTACCTGGTATATTGCCATAATAAGCTACTCATACAGAGGTGGATAGTCTAAGTAGAAGATCATTGGATGTGCATCTATTTGGTTGATACTATGTATTTATAATTGAGTCTACACAGTCCAGTACCCCCAATATTTGTGGGAGGATTATACCCCAATAGTAGGGGTCTATTCATACAACTTGGAACCACACTGTGTAGTACTCATAATATTTATATCTCTCTATAAGGAGATAGTTGATAAAGACCACACAAACAATTGTTTTTTTTTTATTTTTTATTTTTCGGCTTTATTATCTATGGTTTTTATTTGGTTTCAGTCTGTATTGATCTGAGATATAGTCCATTTTATTGTCTATAGGTTTCTAACTTTTTTGGGAATAAAAGGGTTTATACTACTGGTACATTTATAATAATCCATGTATTACTAGTTATTGAGTGCCCTCTGTTCTTTTAGTTATTTATTCTTTTCTTCTCTTACGGCATTGGGGGTGCCGTGGGGTGCGCATCGGTCCATTTTCTGGTATCTGGGTGAAGCCGCGAATATTTCATTTATTAATCTTACAGCTTCCTGCCTGTGAGATCCAGGGGGCTGGATCTTGCAGGCTGTCACGGAAGGCAGCCACTATGCCTAAGGAAGGCATCGGGCTGCCTTCCCTGCCATCCCCGTCACAGCATCGCAGGTACCCGAAGGCCACCCCGGACCATGCAGGATCCCACACGTGACTACCGGACCCCTGCCTCTGATCGGGCGCAGCTCCTGCACCTACCCGATCAGCGCACTGTCCATGTACGGCGCTGGTCCTTAAGTCACGTTAACCTTTTAAGGACCCGGCCCGGGTCCTTAAGGGGTTAAAGAATCTTCTGCTAATGTCTTGGTGACAGATACCACGGGACAGATCCAACATCTTGTGAGTCAAAGCTGCTTTGGCAACACAAGGGAGACCTAAGCTGATATACAGAGCAATGATCGAGAATGAACTACCATATTTTTCGCCCGATAAGACACACCGGCCCATAAGACGCACCTAGGTTTTTGAGGAGGAAAATAAGAAAAAATATATTTTGAACCAAAAGGTGTGCTTTGGTGCGCTTTGAACTAATGGTAGCCTGTGAATGACACTATTATGGGGGATCTGTGGCTGACAATGTTATGAGCGTCTGTGGATGGCACTGTTATGGGGGTCTGTGGATGGCACTGTTATGGGTATCTGTGGATGGCACTGTTGTGGGGGTCTGTGGATGGCACTGTTATGGGTATCTGTAGATGGCACTGTTGTGGGGGTCTGTGGCTGACACTGTTATGGGGGTCTGTGGCTGACACTGTTATGGGGGTCTGTGGATGGCACTGTTATGGGGGCGTCTGTGGATGGCACTGTTATGGGGCGTCTGTGGATGGCATGACACTGCCATGGGGGGGGATCTGTGGATGACAGATAAATAGCATCCCATGTTATGTCATTCACAGATCCCCCCCCATAACAGTGTCCCTGTGAATGACTCCTAATACAGGTGGTGGGGGCTGGCAACTACAGTAGTTTTGCAATGGCAGCGGGGCCCAGTGCATTCATTGTATTCTATTGCACAGGGCCCCGCTCACTGTACTAATCGTATCTAACTGCAGGCAATGTTTAACTATAGAAAATCTTTAATCCAGCAGCCTGTACTTACGTCCGTAGCAGGCAGGAGGCTGGGCGGGCGGGCACTGGCAGCGTAACTCACTACGTCACGTGCCCGCGCCGCCTGCTTCATTCATAAAGTGGATCTTCATACATTTTTCCCAGTAACCCAGAAGAACATTCACTGGTTTATGATACTCCTCATGCATAATCGGTACCTTACATAAGATGAAATGCTACCCCAACCAAGGCCTCTCGGACGGCCAAGCAAAGTTTCTTTGCTCAGCAATGTTAAAGGGTAGTTATCCAGAAAGAGCTGGATTCCTGGTATGAGTTTTTTTTTTTTTTAAATAAGCTAGCTTGTATGTTATAAGCATTATGTGGTGATTCGAACACAGCACTATATAAATATCTTATTATGAGAAAGCACTGATTGAACAGCTTGAAGCTACCACAAAAAACTTAGTAAAAAAAAAATAGGGGAAAATTGAAAGCACGGAGACATATATTCAATTTTATAAATTTGAAATTCATTTTGAGCTTTGTAAAAAATTTGGACTTGAGATTTGAGATGAGCAAACTTCAAATTTTACAAAGGAATAAGGGGGCACACCTACATCTGGATTCACACAAAACACTAGCCAATATATTAAAGTAATTTATTTAATATAACAAGGTACCTAATTAATCACACTAAAATAACATAAAATACAATGGTTAAAATAATGTCACATAAAACCACACTAATGAATTGGTTTGTAATTGGATCACAAACTTCAGTCCTAGATGCAATGTCTAGTTCAAAGTTTTGGATTTCAACAAAAAAAATAATAATATAGTGAGTGCGGTTTCTTTTAATGGTCTGCAGTATACCTGCGGTTTATTCAATATAAACGATTCCACTATTTTAGGGATTACTGAATATAACAGCCTCTTGGTTTGTGGTATATCGTTTCTCACTGTTTTGACTTTGGTTTAACAGTTACAGCCTTGCTGTGATTGGTTGCAACAAGTTACTCACTGTTTAGCAGCGATGGAGTATTCGTCTTTCTGTGCTTAGCGTGGCGTCCCACGTGTTATCAGCACATGCGGTCTTACCTCCGATCAGCTTTAAAAACAGTTTGTAAGCCAGGAAACAGTCCGCTTTAACGCCGGGGTCAATAGGTGGTTGGACCCGCTTTAAAATCCAGCGTACCTTTGTGTCTTTTTGAGCAAGGCAAGGCAGGACTTTCGTTTCTTTTTGCTGTAGGTATTTGGATATTTTTGCGAATCCCAAAGCGGTGCGCAGAAGGTATGCTGCGGTTTTCTTCTTAGCTTGGAGACTTGTGTACACCAGACACGTTTCGGAGTTAGCAGGACTCCTTCCTCAGTGAACGTGTCTGGTGTACACAAGTCTTCAAGCTAAGAAGAAAACCGCAGCATACCTTCTGCGCACCGCTTTGGGATTTGCAAAAATATCCAAATACCTACAGCAAAAAGAAACGAAAGTCCTGCCTTGTCTTGCTAAAAAAGACACAAAGGTACGCTGGATTTTAAAGCGGGTCTAACCACCTATTGACCCCGGCGTTAAAGCGGACTGTTTCCTGGCTTACAAACTGTTTTTAAAGCTGATCGGAGGTAAGACCGCATGTGCTGACAACACGTGGGACGCCACGCTAAGCACAGAAAGACGAATACTCCATCGCTGCTAAACAGTGAGTAACTTGTTGCAACCAATCACAGCAAGGCTGTAACTGTTAAACCAAAGTCAAAACAGTGAGAAACGATATACCACAAACCAAGAGGCTGTTATATTCAGTAATCCCTAAAATAGTGGAATCGTTTATATTGAATAAACCGCAGGTATACCGCAGACCATTAAAAGAAACCGCACTCACTATATTATTATTATTAGATTTTTTTTTTTTGCTTGAAATCCAAAACTTTGAACTAGACATTGCATCTAGGACTGAAGTTTGTGATCCAATTACAAACCAATTCATTAGTGTGGTTTTATGTGACATTATTTTAACCATTGTATTTTATGTTATTTTAGTGTGATTAATTAGGTACCTTGTTATAATAAATAAATTACTTTAATATATTGGCTAGTGTTTTGTGTGAATCCAGATGTAGGTGTGCCCCCTTATTCCTTTGTATAATTTAATTCTCCTAAAGGTTGGGGTTACCTTTTTTAGGGGGAGCACCCATTCCCTGCAATTTGGAGGGTGAGGCATTCCAATACATCCAAACTTCAAATTTGTTCCAATTCTTCAAACTTTTGGAGAGTTCAATTCAGACCCAAATTCTGGACTAATCAAATATGTGTCAATTAGTCCATTTTTTTTTTCTAAAAAGCCGTACCAATTAAGCATGAGAGTAGAAGAAAGACCAACCCCACCCAATATTCAACTGAACACGATACATTCAATCCAACTTTCCATTAAAAAAAACTAGAATATTCCACCAGAATTACACTTCTTTCAATGTGACATGCTAACTTTCCTTACAGAAAACCCCAAAAAACAAAATGTTTCAACAGAAATTTGCCTTACTTAGCTGACTGGCCTTCGGAAGTACTTTTTGTGGTGTTCTTTATCATTAGGGAGACCAAAACATATTAATGATGATTATGTATGCCAGGCAACACTACTCTTGGTTTCTAGGAAGAATATATGCAAATTTGCATATCATGTCTAATGCCAGCAGATTTAAAATATGCAAATTTGCATCTATTCTTTCCAAAAAGTGGAAGCAGTGTTGCCTGGCATACATACTCATCAAGAATATGTTTTGGTCTCCCTAATCATAAAGAGCGCTACAAAAAGTGCTCCCCAAGGCAAGTCCGCTAAATAAGGTAAATTTCTGTTGAAAGACAAAGAAAAAAAAAACACACAATTTTTTTTTAGAAGAAAGAGTGTTAGTCGAAAGTACCTTCTTGGGGGTCCCCAAAAGGTCTTAAGATAACAAGCAAGGCGCCCCTGGGGGGAAAAAAAGGGTGGTGTCAGGTGTGTATAGGGAAGTGTACAGAGGGAAAGGCTGCCAGTGGTGGCTGAATGAGTAGATAAAACTACTGTAAGATAAATGAAGAGAGAGAAAAAAACAGAACGGCACCAAATTCTCTGTTATTCACTACGTAAAGACTATCAATCTAAGTAAAACCAGAATAGCAGTAGTGGAGAACCTTTAGAACGGTCCAAGTAAATTCAAGTAAAAGCAAGTAAAGCTCTTGGTAAAATCAAATTGCATGTATTAAAATAAATGGAATGACTCACTTCACTGAGGAGGAGGTCTATGGAATAAGCTCAAAATACCCATAGACGCAGCCTCCCCCGCCAGGATTGCTCGTAGTTTGACAGGAAAAACACGGCAGTGTCCAAAGGTTACTTCTGGTGATTTCCTTTTTTATTCGTATCACAGGTGGGTTAAACGCGTTTTGGGGGTTCACAAAAGTAAATATAAAAACATCAGAGAATGGTGTCATAAATATGTCACTTACCAATAGGCCTTAAATACTCTATTTTCCAGGGCCATGTGGTGAGGGTGGGGGAGATAGAACACCATTTCCGGAATCAGAACCGGAAGTATTCGTTCCAGCATGGAACGCATATTTAAATTGCTAATTTATTGGTAATGGTAGCTGAAAAAATGTATAAAAACATTATAAATAGCAGTAGCCTGATTCATAATGTCCCCATATGGCAGGGGATCGCAAGGCAAGTGGGGGAAACTGTAGAAAAAATAAGTAGTGAGCAGGATGGGCCGGCACTTCCGGTCCCGCTCGCAATGGAACGCACCGGTGTAATGCAAGGAACTTCCGGTGTGGTAGAGCGCGCGGAAGCGGCTGAGCCTGAAGTGCTTCCGTGAAACGCTCGGAACAAGCGTCTGATCTTCCCTGCTGAATGGATACCATATTCTAGGAGGGAGTGGAACTATATATGAGGGAGGAAAATATCCCATGATGTGGGAGTATGGGCTTATATATGGCATATTGGTAATTCAATAAATATATGTATGACTACAATTGTCAGTGCATAATGCAGGTGATACAGGGAATAAAACTCAGCACATAAAGGCGGCGAACGTCCGTTTCGCGTCGTGTGACACTTTCTCAAGGCCTGTATCGTGCACTGAATTGAATAAAAAGCACTTTCTATGATGGGGTGAGTGCCATGGGTATGTTTTTTGTTTCTCAGTATTTCTGTTATGGAGACCAGTTAATATATGTGATGAGTGATGACTATTGTAGACTAGGCAATGCTCCTCTTAGTTTCAAGGAAAAATATATGTAAATTAGCATGTCTAACATCAGCTTGCATCAGAAAGAATTACCTTTCTCAATCTTTTTGTCAGAAAATACATTTAAATATTTTCCCCAAAACAAAGTTATGCAAATTTGTTTTCCCCACAAAAATATATTCTTCTTTCTGATGCCAGCTGATATTCGACTTACTAATTTGCATATATTTACAGTAGTTTCCCAGAAACCAAGAGGTGCATTGACTAGCCTACAATAGTCATCACATAATAAAAATAGTATCTAGTGTGGGGGTTTGCTCTGGTAGGCAGATTTGCGGATACAGTACAGAGGCAAAAACAAAGTCTTTGACTTAAAAGGAGTCTGTCACCTCCAGATGGCCATATACAGTGCTTACATGGCTTTGTAGCACACCTATACAGGATTGTAACGGTACCTTTGTTCTTCTCTTTAGGGCTTTAGGGCCTGCTTCCCAGCAATGGGGCTCTCAGCCCTTTAGCACGGCACACATCATGCAGATCCCAAACCACAGAGATTCCACAGATATTCACTGTGAAATGGAGGATAATCCACACCCAGCTGAGACTGCTGGCTGGGTTTTATATACCTAACCAAAACCTGGCCTGGAACGTGGGGAACAGCCACCCACCCTGCACTTTGGCTGCTCCCAGTAAGAGCCGGCCCGGATTGGCTTTGCAGCCACACTAAATAACCAATAGTGTCAGTCAGCACTAGCTGCCACTGACAATTAAATTTACCGTCTCTTACCTCACTGAGGCCAGGAACCTCGGTGACACATATCTTCTGTGTCACGGTAGGTAAGATAAGGGAAGGAAACAGAACAAGGCAAACAAAACAACTGACTAGGCCCCAAATGCTAGGGAACAAAGGGGTCACCTCCTAGCAATCCCTAAAACACTTTCCCTAAGCTGCTATGCCCATGTGCATATCTCGATGGAAGATATGCACATGCACATGCCCACAAACCTAAGACTGTAACACACTGAACCAACCCCTCAGCTGTAGGGAAGAGGGAAAGAGACACCCAGCTCCTTCAACAACCGAAGGAGCTAGCGTCACCCTAGAGGCCTAGTAAAAACAGAAACAGAAGGAAAAAGGGAAAAGGACTTATCTAGAGATGTGTTGGAGAAAACGATCCACCAAACTTCCAGAGCTCACACAAGGCAGAACTATAACCCGCAAAGGCTATAGGGAGAGGGAGGAATAAATAGCCTCACCGATTACCTAAAGAACAACACCTGGGAGGAGGTGGGATTCCGTTCAAACCCACAACAAAACAGACTGTCAGATCGAGTCACGTGCAGCAACTCTGACAGATCTCCTCAGAACACCCACAGGGCAGGATGTGACAATACCCCCCCCCCCTCTACGGGTGACCTCCAGACACCCAGGTCCAACATTATCTGGGTGTGCCCTGTGAAAGGCATTGTCAAGGCGGCTACCATTAACATCGGTAGCAAGAACACACATTCTTTCTTCTGGACTGTATCCCCTCCAATGCACCAGGTACTGAAGGGAACCCTGAATAACACATGAGTTGAGAATTCTAGAGATCTGAAACTCCAGATTACCATCAACCAAAACAGGAGGAGGAGGCAAAGGAGATGGTTCGGCAGGTTCCACATATTTCTTCAACAAGGACCTGTGAAACACATTATGGATCTTCCAGGTCTGCGGAAGTTCCAGACGAAACGCCACCGGATTGACACTGGCCGAGATTTTGTAAGGGCCAATAAATCTTGGACCCAATTTCCAAGAGGGTACCTTCAGCTTAATGTTTTTAGTGGACAACCACACCAAATCACCCACACAGAGGTCCAGACCAGTCATATGTCTCTTGTCAGCCGTTTATATCTTTCACCCATTTTTTTCAAATTAACTTGAATCTTCCGCCAGATAGATGACAAAGAGGAAGAGAATCTCGGTCCCATAAAAAGTACCAAACTGAGGGTGAAAACCATATGCGCCAAAAAATGGTAACTATCAGTTGACTCCTGCCTACGGTTATTCAAGGCAAACTCAGCTAAAGACAAGAACGAGGACCACTCATCCTGATTCTCAAAAAACACCTTTTAATGGGTCTACAGGTTTTGGTTAGTGCGCTCAGTTTTGCCATTCGACTGAGGATGAAAAGCCGAAGACACCACATCAGAGGGAATGCCATGTAATTTCACAATGTTATCAATAAAAACCTGAGCAACAGTTTTCGCATTGGGCAAACCTGATAATGGTACAAAGTGAGCCATCTTGCTGAAGCGGTCCACTACCACCAACTCGGCAAATCAGTAATGAAGTCCATTGACAAATGCGTCCAAGGACGAGATGGGATGGACAAAGGAAGAAGAAATCCTGATGGCTGAGTGTGAGCCACTTTCGAGCGTGCACAGGTCTCACAAGCTGCTACATAACCCTCAACACTTTTATGCAACCCTGGCCACCAGAATCTCTGGGAAATAAGATCTACAGTGGATCTACTTCCAGGATGTCCCGCAAGGACAGTATCATGATGTTCCTTGAACACCTTGTATCGCAGTTTAGAAGGAACAAACATCTTGCCTGGAGGACAAGAATCAGGTGCCTCCTCTTAAACCCCCAACACTTCTGTCTCCAGCTCGGGGTAAAGAGCGGAAACCACCACCCCATCAGCCAAAATCGGAGCAGGATCCTCTGAATCTCCCCCCCCCCCCCCCCAGGAAAGTTACGTGACAATGCATCCGCTTTGACGTTTTTAATCCCAGGGCGATAGGTGACCACAAAATTGAGCCTAGTAAAAAACAATGACCATCTAGCCTGCCTAGGATTTAAACGCTTTGCTGATTGCAGGTAAGCTAGATTCTTATGGTCAGAAAATACCGTAATCGGATGGGTAGCCCCTTCTATCCAATGCCGCCACTCTTCAAAGGCCAATTTGATGGCCAACAACTCTCTATTCCCAACATCATAATTTCTTTCGGCGGCTGAGAGTTTCTTGTAGAAAAAAAGCACACGGGCGCCATTTGCTAGGAGATTGACCCTGCGACAAGACTGCTCCGACTCCCACTTCTGACGTGTCAACCACCACAATGAAGGGTTGAGACACATCAGGTTGCAGAAGCAAAACATTTCTTAATAGCAGAAAAAGCCAGTAATGCCTCATCCGACCAGACAGAGAAGTCAGCGCCCTTCCTAGTCATATCTGTCAAAGGTTTGACAATAGTGAAATAATTCAGGATACATTTTCTGTAGTAATTAGTAAATCCTAAAAACCGCATCAGGGCTTTCTGAATCTCCGCCAGTCCCATTCCAGTACGGCACTGACCTTTTCGGGATCCATACGAAAACCGGAGGCAGAAGGCAAGTACCCCAAAAACGGCAGCTCCTGAACTGCAAACACACATTTTTCCAACTTAGCAAACAATTTATTCTCCCGAAGGATCAATAGCACTTGTCTCAAATGATCCTGATAAGTTTTCATATCGGGTGAGTAAATTAGTATGTCATCGAGGTAAATAACAACGAACCTCCCCACCAAATGATGAAAAATGTCATTGATAAAGAGCTGAAAGACTGCTGGAGCATTAGTTAAACCAAAGGGCATGACTAGGTTCTCGAAGTGACCCTCGGGGGTATTGAAGGCCGTTTTCCATTCATCTCCTTCCCCGATTCTGATCAGATTATAAGCTCCTCATTCAACTTAGAAAACACCTTGCCACCAACAATCTGATCGAATAGATACGGAATCAAGGGAAGGGGATAAGGATCACGGACTCAGTAATGAGATTCAGTTCCTGGAAATCTAGGCACGGTCTAAGGGATCCATCCTTCTTCTTTACGAAAAAGAAGCCAGCGGCCATAGGAGACTTAGATGGTCTAATATGTCCCCTTGCCAAACTCTCGGCAATATACTCCCGCATAGCTAATATTTCGGGTTGAGAAAGATTATATAACTGAGATTTTGGCAATTTTGCTCCGGGGATAAGATTGACCGGACAATCATACTCTCAGTGGGGGGCAACTCCTGAGCTCCACCCTCCGAGAATACGTCCGAAAAATCAGAAAACACCTTAGTGGACACCCCTGAAATAGAGGCACTAAGACAGTTGTTCATACAAAATTCACTCCAATTACTGATTTGTCTTGTTTGCCAGTCAATGCTAGGGTTATGTTTTATTAACCAGTGTAAACCCAGAACCATCGGAGCAGGCAAACCTTTCATAACAAAGCAAGAAATGAAGTCAACATGAGAATCACCCACCCTCAAATGAATATCCTGAACAATATGAGTTAGACATCTTTGCGAGAGGGGGGCGGAATCTATAGCAAACACTGGTATCTCTTTGCTTAATGCGCTAGTTTTAAAACCATGACTGAGGAGGGACTGATTCTCCACCAGACAGCACCCCCTT
Organism: Bufo bufo; assembly: GCF_905171765.1. NCBI lineage: Eukaryota > Metazoa > Chordata > Amphibia > Anura > Bufonidae > Bufo > Bufo bufo. The sequence continues at coordinate 78,991,268 of NC_053394.1, read as the reverse complement.
CGCGAAGGGAACTTTGCATCTCTCCCTAAAACGTCTATCAATCCGTACGGCCAAAGACATGGCCGCCTCCAAAGAATCAGGTTTTTCATGAAATGCAAGGGCATCTTTTAATCTCTCAGATAGCCCCTGACAGAACTGACTACGGAGTGCAGGATCATTCCACTCCGAGTCAGTCGCCAATCTTCTAAATTCAGCACAATACGACTCAGCAGTACGTTCTCCCTGGCACAAGCTGCGCAACTTAGATTCAGCCATAGAGACCCGGTCTGGGTCATCATAAATCAGGCCCAGGGCTCCGAAAAATTTATCCACCGACCGGAGGGACTGTGAACCGGTCGGCAGAGAAAAAGCCCAAGACTGAGTGTCACCTTTTAGCAGAGAAATAATAACCCCTACTCTTTGGTTTTCGTCTCTAGATTAAATCGGACGCAGACGAAAATACAGTTTACAGGACTCCCTGAACCGAACAAAGTTATCACTTCCCCCGGAAAACCTATCAGGGAGAGCGACCTGGACAAAAAAAAATGGCTGCATGCAACATTATTTTATTCGGTAGAATGGTGGAATGCATAACGGAAACCCAGATCTCAGTATTATCAATGGGATCCAGTAGGTACCATAGGTGTCCGCCATGTGCCATATCTGCAGTTTTTCCTCTTATACCGGAACAGAAAAACTGAACGACACCACAGATGTGAACCTAGCCTAAGAGGAGGTAAGTGTATTAATCCAAAACACACAAAGAACTTGCAAGGCTACCACTGTCTAATAGAGAAACTGGCCTAATTGCAGTGCAGCTTTCAATTCCATACAGTAATCTACAAAATGATTTGATTAGTTTATATGGGCTATAGGGTCATTTTTATGTTCAAGATTTTTTTTATAAATTATGTGTTAACTGTTTAAGAATATGTTCCCTATAGAACAAAATGTTACAGTATATACATACTCTGTACTGAATGTATATCATCTACATAAGAGGTTGAGTACGCACGTTGTAAATGTATTGCATTATATATGTATACCGAAAGCATTTTATTAATACATAACATGCTCCGAGTCTGGTGTTTTTCTGGCATTTCCCATAGGTCTCTCCATAGGCCTCTAAAAACACCCAAAAAATGTAAGCCCCCTTATGTTCAAAATGTTAAAAACACCTCTATGGGTCACAAACTCATATATATTGGAGTTGTCCACAAGGTGGCGATATGTACACATTCAGATAAACACTTGCGTTAAAAGGGTCAAGATTGAACTATTCATCATTTTATATATACACTGCGTGCAGAATTATTAGGCAAATGAGTATTTTGACCACATCATCCTCTTTATGCATGTTGTCTTACTCCAAGCTGTATAGGCTCGAAAGCCTACTACCAATTAAGTATATTAGGTGATGTGCATCTCTGTAATTAGAAGTGGTGTGGTCTAATGACATCAACACCCTATATTAGGTGTGCATAATTATTAGGCAACTTCCTTTCCTTTGGCAAAATGGGTCAAAAGAAGGACTTGACAGGCTCAGAAAAGTCAAAAATAGTGAGATATCTTGCAGAGGGATGCAGCACTCTTAAAATGGCAAAGCTTCTGAAGCATGATCATCGAACAATCAAGCGTTTCATTCAAAATAGTCAACAGGGTCGCAAGAAGCGTGTGGAAAAACCAAGGCGCAAAATAACTGCCCATGAACTGAGAAAAGTCAAGCGTGCAGCTGCCAAGATGCCACTTGCCACCAGTTTGGCCATATTTCAGAGCTGCAACATCACTGGAGTGCCCAAAAGCACAAGGTGTGCAATACTCATAGACATGGCCAAGGTAAGAAAGGCTGAAAGACGACCACCACTGAACAAGACACACAAGCTGAGACGTCAAGACTGGGCCAAGAAATATCTCAAGACTGATTTTTCTAAGGTTTTATGGACTGATGAAATGAGAGTGAGTCTTGATGGGCCAGATGGATGGGCCCGTGGCTGGATTGGTAAAGGGCAGAGAGCTCAAGTCCGACTCAGACGCCAGCAAGGTGGAGGTGGAGTATTGGTTTGGGCTGGTATCATCAAAGATGAGCTTGTGGGGCCTTTTCGGGTTGAGGATGGAGTCAAGCTCAACTCCCAGTCCTACTGCCAGTTTCTGGAAGACACCTTCTTCAAGCAGTGGTACAGGAAGAAGTCTGCATCCTTCAAGAAAAACATGATTTTCATGCAGGACAATGCTCCATCACACGCGTCCAAGTACTCCACAGCGTGGCTGGCAAGAAAGGGTATAAAAGAAGAAAATCTAATGACATGGCCTCCTTGTTCACCTGATCTGAACCCCATTGAGAACCTGTGGTCCATGATCAAATGTGAGATTTACAAGGAGGGAAAACAGTACACCTCTCTGAACAGTGTCTGGGAGGCTGTGGTTGCTGCTGCACGCAATGTTGATGGTGAACAGATCAAAACACTGACAGAATCCATGGATAGCAGGCTTTTGAGTGTCCTTGCAAAGAAAGGTGGCTATATTGGTCACTGATTTGTTTTTGTTTTGTTTTTGAATGTCAGAAATGTATATTTGTGAATGTTGAGATGTTATATTGGTTTCACTGGTAAAAATAAATAATTTAAATGGGTTTATATTTGTTTTTTGTTAAGTTGCCTAATAATTATGCGCAGTAATAGTCACCTGCACACACAGATATCCCCCTAAAATAGCTAAAATTAAAAACAAACTAAAAACTACTTCCAAAAATATTCAGCTTTGATATTAATGAGTTTTTTTGGGTTCATTGAGAACATGGTTGTTGTTCAATAATAAAATTAATCCTCAAAAATACAACTTGCCTAATAATTCTGCACTCCCTGTATATAGTGTTTATGCAATTTATTGTGAATTTTTCTCTATTCAGATGGCTTCCTGTCATTAAGGTTGCTTGGAAATAATGGGTAAGGGAAATCCTGCACTCTCTCTTGAAAGATTGGCTAAACGGTACTGTAGGTTCCTGTCTAGTACTAAGGGTATTATATGCCCGCTTCTATGCATATATATGCCTGTGAAAGGGCCGCATACACCCGCAGAACCAGGGATGGAGACTGGATATAGATGATGCTTCTATCCCACTTGAGGCCCATCTTGGACAACTGGACATCTTGGGCCATTTATATAAAGCTATCATGCACCCCTCAGCCTTCTCTTCTCCAGAGTAAACATGTTTACGTTTGATAACATTTCTTCGTAACTCAGATGCTCCATGTCGGGGGCGGATTAGGAACTTAACCACTTCCCATCTGGGCCCTTTGCCCCCTTCCTGACCAGGCCAAATTTTGCAAAACGGACATATCTCACTTTATGTGGTAATAACTTTGGAACGCCTTTATTTATCCAAGTCATTCAGAGATTGTTTTCTCGTGACACATTGTACTTCATGATAGTCATAAATTTGAGTCAAAATATTTCACCTTTATTTATGAAAAAATCCCAAATTTACCCAAAAATTTAAAAAAAATCGCAATTTTCTAAATTTCAATTTCTCTGCTTTTAAAACAGAAAGTGATACCTCATAAAATATTTATTATTTAACATTCCCCATATGTCTACTTTATGTTGGCATCATTTTGGAAATGTCATTTTATTTTTTTAGGACGTTAGAAGGCTTAGAAGTTTAGAAGCAATTCTTCAAATTTTTAAGAAAATTGCCAAAACCCACTTTATAAGGACCAGTTCAGGTCTGAAGTCACTTTGTGGGGCCTACATAGTGGATACCCCCATAAATGACCCCATTGTAGAAACTACACCCCTCAAGGTATTCAAAACCGATTTTACAAACTTTGTTAACCCTTTAGGCGTTCCACAAGAATTAAAGGAAAATGGAGATCAAATTTTTAAATTTCACTTTTTTGGCAGATTTTCCATTTTAATCAATTTTTTTCTCTAACACATCGATGGTTAACAGCCAAACAAAACTCAATATTTATTACCCAGATTCTGCGGTTTACAGAAACACCCCACATGTGGTCGTAAACTGCTGTATGGGCACACGGCAGGGCGCAGAAGGAAAGGAACTCCACATGGTTTTTAGATGCCATGTCCCATTTGAAGCCCCCTGATGCACCCTTACAGTAGAAACTCCCAAGAAGTGACCCCATTTTGGAAACTAGGGGATAAGGTGCCAGTTTTATTAGTACTATTTTTGGGTACATATGATTTTTTGATCATTCAATATAACACTTTATGGGGCAAGGTGACCAAAAAATTGGTTGTTTTAGCACAGTTTCTATTTATTTATTTTTACAGCGTTCACCTTAGGGGTTCAGTCAAGTGACATTTTTATAGAGCAGATTGTTACGGACGTGGCGATACCTAATATGTATACTTTTTCTCATTTATTAAAGTTTTACACAATAATAGCATTTTTGAAACCAAAAAATTATGTTTTAATGTGTCCATGTTCTGAGAGCTATAGTTTTTTTATTTTTTGAGAGATTTTCTTATGTAGGGGCTCATTTTTTGCGGGATGAGGTGACGGTTTTATTGGTACCATTTTGTGGGACATACGCGTTTTTGATCACTTGGTGTTGCACCTTTTGTGATGCAACGTGACAAAAATTGCTTGTTTTGACACAGTTTTTTTTTTTTTTTTTTTACGGTGTTCACCCGAGGGGTTAGGTCATGTGATATTTTTATAGAGCTGGTTTTTACGGACGCGGCAATACCTAATATGTATACTTTTTTTTATTTGTTTCACTTTAACACAATAATAGCATTTTTGAAACCAAAAAAATTATGTTTTAGTGTCTCCATGTTCTAAGAGCTATAGTTTTTTTATTTTTTGAGAGATTTTCTTATGTAGGCGCTCATTTTTTGCGGGATGAGGTGACGGTTTTATTGGTACCATTTTGTGGGACATACGCGTTTTTGATCACTTGGTGTTGCACCTTTTGTGATGCAAGGTGACAAAAATTGCTTGTTTTGACACCGTTTTTTTTTTTTTTTTTTTACGGTGTTCACCCGAGGGGTTAGGTCATGTGATATTTTTATAGAGCTGGTTTTTACGGACGCGGCAATACTAAATATGTCTATTTTACTTTATTTTTTCTATTTTAATTTTTTTTTTTTATTCCTAACTTGGGAACTTTTTTTTTTTTTACATGTGAAACTTTATTTTATTTTATTTTTTCAACCCTTTATTTATTTTATTTTTTTTTACACTTTTCGTCCCCCATAAGGTCATACAAGACCTCTGGGGGACATTTGCTTCACTTTTTCTTTTTTTTTTCACAGTTGATTTCTCCTGTAACTGGGGCTGAGATAGTAGCCCCAGTTACAGGACAAATACACCCCTAGAGAGGCTGTACAGCAGCAATCCTGCGCTGTACAGCCTCACAGCAGGGCTGATCGAGGTCTCTGAGAGACCTCACACAGCCCCTGCACTCTCCGGTCACGGCGGTCACATGACCGCCGGGCCGGAACAGGAAGCGCACAGCGCTTCCTTCTCTGCAGACACAGCGCTCGGTGAGCGCTGTGTCTGCAGCGATCGTGAAGGCAGGGACACCTGGGAACTGTCCCTGCCTTGTCTTAGGGTTGCCCTGCTGTCACTGACAGCGGGCAACCCGATCAGCAGCTGCACGATTAGCGTGCAGCTGCTATTTCTGACAGGACGTTTTAAAACGTGCTGTCAGAAATAGACGTCCACCCATAGGACGTTTATATCCTATGGGCGGACGTGAGGCGGTTAAAGTGGATCTGGAAAAAATTTGGTCGGGTCCAAATTTAGGGCCAGATATACTGTATTGTGGCACACTATACCACCCCAACAGAGCCGAATACCACAGTCCATCACAAAATACTGCCAGCAGCACAAAATACATCCCCAAAAACTTCCACTGTCCGGCTGTGAGGAGGGCTCACTGTAAGGTCTATGGCCAATCCGCCCCTGGCTCCGCTCCATGTCTTAGTGTTGAGCGAACTTGTGGTTTTAAGTTCGGCGTACAAGGTTCGCTCAACACTATCCATGTCTCCTATTAATTTGGTTGACCTTCTTTGAACTCTTTAGCTCTGATATCTTTTTTTATGGACTGGTGACCAAAACTGAATTGCATGCTCAAGATGTGGTCAAACCAGTGCTTTAGGGTCCATTCACACGTCCGTGAATGTGTCCGCATCCGTTCCGCAAATTGCGGAACGGGTGCGGACCCATTCATTCTCTATAGGGCAGGAATGGATGCGGATAACATTTCCGCAGCGTGCCCCCGATCTTCCGGTCCGCGGCTCCGGAAAAAAATCGAACATGTCCTATTCTTGTCCACAATTGTGGACAATAATAGACAGTTCTATGGGGTGCCGGCCGGGTGTATTGCGGATCCGCAATACACTACGTACGTGTGAATGGACCCTTATAAAGGGGTAAGATAATACTTTAATCTCTAGAAGCTTTCCTAATACAAGACAATATCTTGTTGGCTTTTGGGCAGCAGACTGGCATTGCATGCTAATTTAAATTATGATCAGCAATTACAGTCATCCAATTGTGATCCATCCAGGGTACAAATCGCCTATTTATTTTTTCTGCAAATGCATAACCCTATACTTATCAATATTAAACCTCATCTGCTAGTTTGCTGCCCATGTGGCCAAGATGTCTAGGTCACCCTGTAGGGACTGGACTTCCTGTACTGTATCAATTACACGACAGAGCTTTGTGTCATCTGTGATTGCAGAGAGAGTGCAATGAAGTTCAATGCCTGAATCAACAGGTTAAAAAGTAAAGGTCCCAGTACAGACCCCTGGGGCACTCCGCATGTAACCCATTTATGACCCATCAACGACACGTTACGCTGAAGCCAATGGTTGGCTGTGGGGAGCACGTGACCATTCCCAGCCAGAAGTAAAGCTGTGGACAGGAAGATGGGCATGCATGAGCAAGCACGCAAGACCGGAGTGGTGGGGATAAGTTAAAGGGATAGAGGATTATTATTATACGGGTGGGGGTCCCAGCAGTAGGACCCCACCGATCTGATAGTTATCCCCTATCTTGTGGATAAGGGATAACTTCTAACAACCGGAATACCTCTTTAAAGGGAACCTGTCACGAGTTTTATGGTGTCCTAACTAAGGGCAACATAAATAAGTGACTGATTCTCTTAGCAAAATGCTGGGTCACTTTCTTTAATTGACCCAGTCAATCTGCCAACATCTTGTATTGAAAAGCTCCACCTGATAATGATGAGTCCTGAATATTTATGAGCTCCTGACTCTCCCCGCCCACCTGCTGCTGCAGCAGGTGGGCAGGGGAGTGGCTATAGCTCTGAATTAAGTATACGCTGGACTCAATGACATCACGCTGGACTCAAGTCAGCCCCATTAGTATGCGGCATCTTTGTGTGTATATTATGAGGTAACCATCTGTCACACCAGTAAGTGAATACATCTAAGGTACTTTTTAGTAGTTAATGATTGTATATAATTAGTTAGATTATAATCAAATATGCAGCAGGTGGGCAGGGGAGTGGCTATAGCTCTGAATTAAGTATACGCTGGACTCAATGACATCACGCTGGACTCAAGTCAGCTCATTAGCATGTGGCATCTTTGTGTGTATATTATGAGGTAACCATCTGTCACACCAGTAAGTGAATACATCTAAGGTACTTTTTAGTAGTTAATGATTGTATATAATTAGTTAGATTATAATCAAATATCCACATGACAGGTTCCCTTTAAGTATGAATCTTAAAGGCAGACTGCAGGCATCCCTGAAAAGTAAGTTATTCAGGGACAACCCAGTTAAGTTTGCAAAGCTGCATCTGAACAAACCACAAGACTTCTGGAACTGTGTTTTTCCGATGGACAAGACCAAATTTGAGATGTTTGACCATAAAGCACGGTGCAACATATGGTGAAAACCAAACACAGCATTTCAGCACAAACACTGCATACCAACTGTCAAGCACGGGGATGGATGAGTGATAATTTGGGCTTTTTTCAGAAACCATAGTACCTGGGCACCTTGCAGTCATTGAGTTGACCATGTTCTAGAGTCAAATGTGAGGCCATCTATCCAGCAGCTGAAGCTTGATAGGAACGAGATCATGCAACAGGACAATGATCCCAAGAAAACCAGCAAATCTCCACAGAATGGCTGAAAATGAAAAGAATGAAGATGCTGTAATGCCCAGTCAAAGTCCAGACCTCAACCCAACTGAAATGCTGTGGAGGAACCTTAAAGGAAATCTCTCACCTCCAGTGAGCCCTAATAAGTACAGTAATAGATGTAGACAACACCCGCCACTGACTCGGGGTCAGTAATTTGTATGTTGATATGCACCTCATTCCCCTGCTGTTGCCCATAAAACAGTCATGAAATGCATTAAGAGGACTCCTGGGCATGCAGACATAATGGAGAGGACTCCAGGAGAATGCCTTTCTATGCATTTCACAGTGGGTTTGTGGACACATAGAAGGGCAATGGGAAGTAGTATTGACATACAAATTAATGATCTGGTGTTACTTTCAATAGAGGCAGACCACGCAATTGCTATGAGGCCCGGGGAGTAGGGCGCAGGCCTGGCTCTGAATCCCTTTTTCTTTGCCCAACAAGAGAACACTGCATTTTCATGCAGCCGCCACTACAAGGAGCTCAATGCCAAGAGATTATTTGAGCTTTCGTTTCAATAACTGGCAATTGTCTAAATTCCTATACACTGAGCTCCCCCTAGTGGTGGCTGTAGGCAGCCAGCTTTGATAATAGATGAGAAGCAGGAGATTTATCAATGTATTTATGACAGTTGTCTGGCGTGAATACATTGAGAAATATGGTGGTATATTTCTAAAGCACTTATTCCACTTTTATATACACAGAAATTGGATAAAGTGGAGGTGGAGGGTGACTTTTTTTATTCCATTTTTTAATTAAAAAAATGTTTCTACTTAATAAAAAAAAACATAAATTGATCAGATATCAGAGCTAGAGAGTTCGAAGAAGGTCAACCAAATTAATAGGAGACATGGATAGTGTTGAGCGAACCTTGTACGCCGAACTTGAAACCACAAGTTCGCTCAACACTAAGACATGGAGTGGAGCCAGGGGCGGATTGGCCATAGACCTTACAGTGAGCCCTCCTCACAGCCGGACAGTGGAAGGTTTTGGGGATGTATTTTGTGCTGCTGGCAGTATTTTGTGATGGACTGTGGTATTCGGCTCTGTTGGGGTGGTATAGTGTGCCACAATACAGTATATCTGGCCCTAAATTTGGACCCGACCAAAGTACCGACCCGGTACTGGCACATTGGGTGGGGAAGGGGGGCCCATAGTACATTTTAATATGAGGCCCTATGAATTCTGCGTACGCCCCTGGCAGTAGGTGTTCTATACGTGTATTATTGTACAGGACTTGCCAGAGGTGACAGATTCCTTTTAAAAGGGTTATACCATGATTAAAGGGGTTATCCCATCATAATGATCACTGTTAAATCTGTTAATGATTTGACAGTGATCATTTTTGTAAATATATTTGATTAATCAATTCCCACTGTTTAGGAGAAAATTCATCCCCACTCACCTCATTGTTGTCATTCGGTCTCCCCTGGTTACGGCCACGGCTCTTCTCCGGAATCCCGATGGCCGCGCTTGCGCAGAAGACTCTTTTTCTCCCGGCCGGGCCGCTCGCTGTCCTGAACGTGCACGCCGCCGTGCATGCGCGATGGTGACTTCTTCCTGGCCAGAATAGTACAGAGCCGCGAACGTGCACGCCGGCTCTGTACTATACTGGCCAGGAATAAGTCACCATGGCGCATGCGCGGCGGCGTGCGCATTCAGTCCAGCGCACGGCCCGGATGGGAGAAGATTTCAATCAAGATGAAGCCCGCCCTCAGCCAGAATCCTGTAAGTACAGGGCGCACTGGCAGCAGGTAAGGGTCCATTCACACGTCCGTTGTTTCTTTCCTGATCTGTTCCGTTTTTTGCGGAACAGATCTGGACCAGATCTGGACCCATTCATTTTGAATGGGTCCTAAAAAAAAAACAGACATTGAGCTGTCCGATTTTTTTCAGGACCCATTGAAAATGAATGGGTCCAGATCTGGTCCAGATCTGTCCTGCAAAAAACGGAACAGATCAGGAAAGAAACAACGGACGTGTGAATGGACCCTTAGTGTGAAAATGCGAAATGGGATAACCCCTTTAATGTACAAAGCTGGAACCAACCCTATGCCTCACATGGATTCAGAGATTTCCCCATTCGTTCTCCAACTGGTCTATTCAATTTATTTCAAGCAGGTAGTTCAGAGCGTGAGTCCTTTATCAAGGGGTGTGTCCTTTCTGCTGCAGCTCTCTCTGCCTATAATTGTCACATCTTGGATCATGGAATTGAGTATGTCCAGGTGGCACTATACAGATATTGACTGAGTTTGTATACTAAATTTTTAATTTAATTTAGAAGAGTCTGGAAAATCTGGGTGTTGTGGTAACCTCGCGGCACCTGCTGGAGAGCAGCCCTAAGGCTCCATTCACACGTCTGCAATTTCGTTCTGCATTTTGCGGAATGGAATTGCGGACCCATTCATTCCTATGGGGCAGCACGATGTGCTGCCCGGACACGGAATTGCGGGTCCGCACTTCCGTTCCGCAAAAAAATAGATTGCGGACAAGAACAGGCATTTTCTATTAGTGCCGGCAATGTGCGGTCCGCAAAATGCGGAACGCACATTGCCGCTTTCCGTGTTTTGCGGCTCCGCGGCTCCGTGTATCCGCAAAACACGTTGCGGACGTGTGAATGGAGCCTAACTCTGTGGGGCACCAGGATGCTGCGTCATGACACAGGCCCAAAATCCAACACACACTGAGGTGGCGGCACAGATGCATGTAAAGGGGCTAACTTAAAAAGGGGGTGGTCTATGTCCAGAAAAAAAAGTGGTGATCTCATCCCTTCCTGAAAGCTCATCCAAAATGTTGGTAAGTAGGCACATGGTTGAAGCATATGACTTTACATGTTTCACCTGTACTTGCCAGGTTGCTGAAAACCACATGGCAAAACTGAGGCAATTTGCATAGTTTTGGCTGGGAGATTCTAGGCAATATGGCAAAGATTCTACATGTACCAGCACCCTCAGACTGTAGGAACACACTTTAATCACAAGGGAAATGGTAATGCAAAGTTGTCTATTTATGCTTTTCAGGTGGAATACCAGAGGAACAGCACAATGCAGAGTACTAGGAAAAGATGCTCCAGAATTGTTATCCCATGGGGAATTTAAAGGGAACCTGTCACCTAAAAACCGCCTCCCAACCCACCAGCATTACCTTAAAGTAGCCAGCAGTATGTTCCTAAAGATCCTTTTCTTCCTCCGGCCAGATGCACCAAAATCTTGAAAAACTAACTTTAATCCCCTGCACGCGCTATGTAACAGCAGAGTTTGAAGTCAAGGGGGCAGCGGACTCCTCGCTTCAAGTCAAGCTAAGCCCGCCCCTTACCCGCCCTCCCTTCACTGTGATTGACATCCTGCTGTGAGGCTGGGATCGTGCAAGTCTTGCGCATGCGCGGTGCACTCCTTGTCACTGCGCGATCCTGTCTTCTGCTCCCGCACTCAGCCGGCCGCTCTTCCCAGTCTGCGCATGCGCCGGGCACGCGCGCACGATGGAAAAGCCTGGCGCATGGGCAAAGAGAGGAAAGCGGCCGGCTGAGTGCGGTAGCCAGAGACGGGATCGCGCAGTGACAAGGAGCGCATGCGCGAGACTTGCACGATCCCAGCCTCACAGCAGGATGTCAATCACAGTGAAGGGAGGACAGGTAAGGGGTGGGCTTAGCTTGACTTAAAGCGAGGAGGCTGCTGCCCCCTTGACTTCAAACTCTCCTGTTACATAGCATTGAAATTAATGGGTCTGCATCTTATCTGCAAAAAAACTAAACGGAATGGACACGGAAACAAAATACGTTCGTGTGCATGAGGCCTTAGGCCTCATGCACACGACCGTTGTTTTGGTCCGCATCCGAGCTGCAGTTTTTGCGGCTTGGATGCGGATCCATTCACTTCAATGGGGCCGCAAAAGATGCGGACAGCAAAAAAAATATAACCTGTCCTATTCTTGTCCGTTTTGTGGACAAGAATAGGCAGTTATATCAATGGCTGTCCGTGCTGTTCTGCAAATTGCGGAACACACACGGACGCCATCCGTGTTTTGCAGATTCGCAATTTGCGGACTGCAAAACACACAACGGTCGTGTGCATGAGGCCTTAGGCTACATGCACACGAACGTTGTTTGTCTCCTTGTCCGTTCCGTTTTTTTTTTGCAGATTGGATGCGGACCCATTCATTTCAATGGGTCCGCAAAAAAAGCGGACAGCACACCGTGTGCTGTCCGCATCAGTATGTCCGTTCCATAGCCCCGCAAAAAAAATAGAACATGTCCTATTCTTGTCTGTTTTAGGCATTGTTACAATGGATCCACAAAAAAAACGGATGCCATACGGATGTTATCCGTTTTTGTTTGCGGATCCACAATTTGCGGACCGCAAAACACATACGGTCGTGTGCTTGTAGCCTAATGCCGTGCGCCGAGCGGTGTCCAGAACAGAGGATCACACACGGAGCGTGATTTCCGGAATGCACACACTCGTGTGAAAGAGCCCTAAGGCTACATGCACACGACCGTATGCGTTTTGTGGATCCGCAAAAAAAAACGGAGGCCATCTGTTTTATTTGCGGATCCATTGTAACAATGCCTAAAACAGACAAGAATAGGACATGTTCTATTTTTTTTGCGGGGCTAAGGAATGGACATACGGATGCAGACAGCAAATGGTGTGCTGTCCGCATTTTTGCGGACCCATTGAAATGAATGGGTCCGCCTCCTATCCGCAAAAAAACAACTGAACAGACCCGGAAACAAACAACGTTCGTGTGCACAAACAACGTTCGTGTGCAAACTGGTGTAAAGTAGAAATGGCTTAGTTGCCCATAGCAACCTATCAGATTCCACCTTTCATTTTTCACAGCTCCATTGGAAAATGAAAGGTGGAATCTGATTGGTTGCTAAAAGGAACTAAGCCATTTCTACTTTACACCAGTTTGATAAATCTCCCCCCAAAGTCTTTACTAAAATAATCTTATCGGGATAGATGACAGGTCCTCTTTAAAAAGTCATGCAGCCGAACGCCTGGACTGCTCTGCCTTATACAACTGTTTATCCCTAGCAATAACTAAAACAATACATCATTCTGGGCCCCGGACTGAGTTGAAAATAACGTCTCGCCCCCTGATTTTCTGTTCCTGTTGTCCTGTTATAAACAGGGACGTTAAATTGCCTCTCTAAAGATCCATCCATCGATGAAGCCGCACGTATTAGACTGGGGCAGCTGTCCCTTTACGTGTCCGCAGATACAATCAGGACGCCTTCCAAGGGAATGAACTCACGGCGCGTCTTTTTGTGCCAGGATAAATTCATCTTAAAATGTGACGCTTCTGTAAAGTGTCCCAAGTTCAAAAAAGGAGGGGAAATGTTTTTTTTTTTTAAATTTTTTTTTTTAAACTTCCGTCTGCACAGTAGGACATCTGAATAACACTTTCCATAAGGAAAATACAATTCTACTCATTTCTGCTCATGCATGGATATGAAAATACAGTTTCCACTTGTGGTGACGAAGCTTTCCAGATGCTGAAGCTGCTGGAGTACCTGCCCTTGGGTTTATACGCCAGGGTAAATATTCTTCTCCTATGCAGCCCACACTTATACTTAGTGCATGTTTTTACAGCGTCCCGTATATATATGGGTCCCACACACCCTCAGTAGGAGCACGGGTTATAAATACGACGTTAGTCACACAGGATGACTTGATGTCTCCCACTACTGAGGAGAATGAGCGGTTCTATTGCCTTTGGCTGGTCAGGATATGAGCACAGGCTGAAAGTATGTCATCTCCCAGCCTGTGCCAATCTGCAACCCCTCATAGCAATTAGTGCAATGTCCTCTCTATGGGGGAAGATACAATCCTCAGACGTGGTATGGAAAGGGTGAGGACTTCTGGCCTGGACCCAGGATGAGCCGGCTGAGCTATCATCACATGCTGGCAGACACATCTGCAGGGAGGGCCCTACACAGCAGCCTCCAGATCCTGTTACACGCGTTCCCTATTCACGAAAGGAGCCTACGCAAGGAAATGCAGACCTCCCAACTTCTGAAAAGCCCAAGGAGGGACAATAGCAGCCGCGCACGTAAAGCACCACTGGAATTGTTTTTAAAACTAAGCCACGCCTCTAACTCCGCCCAATGCTTATCTATACACACCCCAATCCCACCCAGTCCCCTTAGTGTCCCCTCACAGTAGTGCTTCCCCCTCACAATGATGTTGCCCCCTTAGTGCCTCCACACAGTATTTCTGCCCATATGCAGTAGTTATGCTCCCCTTACAGTAGTGCTGTCTCCACAAAATAATGTTGCCCCCTTTACAGTAATGCTGCCCCTCACAGTAATGTTGCCCCCATGCAGTAGTTATGCCCACCTCACAGTAATGCTGCCCCCTCACAATAATGTTACCCCCTTAGTGCCCCCACACAGTAGTTATGCCCCTTAGCACCCCCAAACAGTATTTATGCACGCTTAGTACCCCCACACAGTAGTTATGCTCTCTTAGGCTACTTTCACACCTGCGTTAGGTGCGGATCCGTCCTGACTTTCAATGTAAGTCAATGGCACAATATGGTGCAATTGAAAACGGATCCATCCGTTTGGCTCTGCATCGCCTGGCGGACACCGATCCGTTTTCTCAGACAACATTGCTATGTTAAAGATAATACAACCGGATCCGTTCATAAAGAATGCAGATGGTTGTATTATCAGTAATGAAAGCGTTTTTTATGAACCCTGCCGTATCCAGCAAAAACGCTAGTGTGAAAGTAGCCTAAGGCCTCATGCACACGACCGTATTTTTTTGCGGTCCGCAAAACGGGGTTCCGTTTTTCCGTGATCCGTGACCGTTTTTTCGTCCGTGGGTCTTCCTTGATTTTTGGAGGATCCACGGACATGAAAAAAAAGTTGTTTTGGTGTCCGCCTGGCCGTGCGGAACCAAACGGATCCGTCCTGAATTACAATGCAAGTCAATGGGGACGGATCCGTTTGACGTTGACACAATATGGTGCAATTTCAAACGGATCCGTCCCCCATTGACGTTCAATGTAAAGTCAGGAGTTAATATACCATCTGATCAGAGTTTTCTCCAATCCGATGGTATATTTTAACTTGAAGCGTCCCCATCACCATGGGAACGCCTCTATGTTAGAATATACCGTCGGATTTGAGTTACATCGTGAAACTCAAATCCGACAGTATATTCTAACACAGAGGCGTTCCCATGGTGATGGGGACGCTTCAGGTTAGAATATACTAAAAGAACTGTGTACATGACTGCCCCCTGCTGCCTGGCAGGTGCTGCCAGGCAGCAGGGGGCAGTCCCCCCCCTGTAGTTAACACATTGGTGGCCAGGGCGGCCGGCCCCCCCCTCCCCTGTAGTTAACTCATTGGTGGCCAGTGGGCCCCTCCTCCCTCCCCTGTAGTTAACTCGTTGGTGGCCAGTGGGCCCCCCCTCCCCCCCTTGTAGTTAACTCGTTGGTGGCCTTCTCCCCTCTCTCCCCCTCCTAATTAAAATCTCCCCCCTATCATTGGTGGCAGCGGAGAGTACCGATCGGAGTCCCAGTTTAAACGCTGGGGCTCCGATCGGTAACCATGGCAACCAGGACACTACTGCAGTCCCGGTTGCCATGGTTACTTAGCAATTTGTAGAACCATTATACTTATCTGCGAGCTGCGATGTCTGCGTCCGGTCGGGAGCTCCTCCTACTGGTAAGTGACAGGTCATGTCACTTACCAGTAGGAGGAGCTCCCGGCCGGACCTGGCCACCAATGAGTTAACTACAGGGGAGGGGGGGGGGGGGGGCGGCCACACTGGCCACCAATGTGTTAACTACAGGGGGGGGCTGCCCCCTGCTGCCTGGCAGCACCTGCCAGGCAGCAGGGGGCAGTCATGTACACAGTTCTTTTAGTATATTCTAACCTGAAGCGTCCCCATCACCATGGGAACGCCTCTGTGTTAGAATATACTTTCGGTTCTGAGTTTTCACGAAGTGAAAACTCAGCTCTGAAAAAGCTTTTATGCAAACGGATCTTCGGATCCGTCTGTATAAAAGTAACCTACGGCCACGGATCACGGACACGGATGCCAATCTTGTGTGCATCCGTGTTCTTTCACGGACCCATTGACTTGAATGGGTCCGTGAACCGTTGTCCGTCAAAAAAATAGGACAGGTCATATTTTTTTGACGGACAGGATACACGGATCACGGTCTCGGCTGCAAAACGGTGCATTTTCAATGGGTCCGCGAAAAAAAAACGGAAAACGGCACAACGGCCACTGATGCACACAGCGGTCGTGTGCATGAGGCCTTAGTTGCAGTATGTTTGATTGCTCCATCTTAGTGGACATAACTAGGTGGGGGTCATTATATATACTAGGGAACTATGTGGTGGGTATTATATTTACTGGGGAACTATGTGGGGGCATTATATATACACTCACCTAAAGAATTATTAGGAACACCTGTTCTATTTCTCATTAATGCAATTATCTAGTCAACCAATCACATGGCAGTTGCTTCAATGCATTTAGGGATGTGGTCCTGGTCAAGACAATCTCCTGAACTCCAAACTGAATGTCAGAATGGGAAAGAAAGGTGATTTAAGCAATTTTGAGCGTGGCATGGTTGTTGGTGCCAGACGGGCCGGTCTGAGTATTTCACAATCTGCTCAGTTACTGGGATTTTCACGCACAACCATTTCTAGGGTTTACAAAGAATGGTGTGAAAAGGGAAAAACATCCAGTATGCGGCAGTCCTGTGGGCAAAAATGCCTTGTGGATGCTAGAGGTCAGAGGAGAATGGGCTGACTGATTCAAGCTGATAGAAGAGCAACGTTGACTGAAATAACCACTCGTTACAACCGAGGTATGCAGCAAAGCATTTGTGAAGCCACAACACGCACAACCTTGAGGCGGATGGGCTACAACAGCAGAAGACCCCACCGGGTACCACTCATCTCCACTACAAATAGGAAAAAGAGGCTACAATTTGCACGAGCTCACCAAAATTGGACTGTTGAAGACTGGAAAAATGTTGCCTGGTCTGATGAGTCTCGATTTCTGTTGAGACATTCAAATGGTAGAGTCCGAATTTGGCGTAAACAGAATGAGAACATGTATCCATCCTCTGATGGCTTCTTCCAGCAGGATAATGCACCATGTCACAAAGCTCGAATCATTTCAAATTGGTTTCTTGAACATGACAATGAGTTCACTGTACTAAAATGGCCCCCACAGTCACCAGATCTCAACCCAATAGAGCATCTTTGGGATGTGGTGGAACGGGAGCTTCGTGCCCTGGATGTGCATCCCTCAAATCTCCATCAACTGCAAGATGCTATCCTATCAATATGGGCCAACATTTCTAAAGAATGCTATCAGCAGCTTGTTGAATCAAAAGGGGGTCCAACACCGTATTAGTATGGTGTTCCTAATAATTTTTTAGGTGAGTGTGTATATATATATATATATATACTGGTGAACTATGTGGGGACCATTATATAAAGTAGGAAACTAGGCGGGGGCTATTATATATACTGGGCAACTATGTAGGGGCCATTATATATACTGGAGAACTATGTGGGGTCCATTGTATATACAAACCGGATTCCAAAAAAGTTGGAACACTAAACAAATTGTGAATAAAAACTAAATGCAATTATGTGGAGATGGCAAATGTCAATATTTTATTTGTAATAGAACGTAGATGACAGATCAAACATTTAATCCGAGTAAATGTATCATTTTAAAGGAAAAATACGTTGATTCCAATTTTCACTGTGTCAACAAATCCCAAAAAAGTTGGGACAAGTAGCAATAAGAGGCTGGAAAAAGTAAATTTGAGCATAACGAAGAGCTGGAAGACCAATTAACACTAATTAGGTCAATTGGCAACATGATTGGGTATAAAAAGAGCTTCTCAGAGTGGCAGTGTCTCTCAGAAGCCAAGATGGGTAGAGGATCACCAATTCCCACAATGTTGCGCAGAAAGATAGTGGAGCAATATCAGAAAGGTGTTACCCAGCGAAAAATTGCAAAGACTTTGCATCTATCATCATCAACTGTGCATAACATCATCCGAAGATTCAGAGAATCTGGAACAATCTCTGTGCGTAAGGGTCAAGGCCGTAAAACCATACTGGATGCCCGTGATCTCCGGGCCCTTAAACGACACTGCACCACAAACAGGAATGCTACTGTAAAGGAAATCACAGAATGGGCTCAGGAATACTTCCAGAAACCATTGTCAGTGAACACAATCCACCGTGCCATCCGCTATTGCTAGCTGAAACTCTACAGTGCAAAGAAGAAGCCATTTCTAAGCAAGATCCACAAGCTCAGGCGTTTTCACTGGGCCAGGGATCATTTAAAATGGAGTGTGGCAAAATGGAAGACTGTTCTGTGGTCAGACGAGTCACGATTCGAAGTTCTTTTTGGAAATCTGGGACGCCATGTCATCCGGACCAAAGAGGACAAGGACAACCCAAGTTGTTATCAACGCTCAGTTCAGAAGCCTGCATCTCTGATGGTATGGGGTTGCATGAGTGCGTGTGGCATGGGCAGCTTGCATGTCTGGAAAGGCACCATCAATGCAGAAAAATATATCCAGGTTCTAGAACAACATATGCTCCCATCCAGACGTCATCTCTTTCAGGGAAGACCCTGCATTTTTCAACAAGATAATGCCAGACCATATTCTGCATCAATCACAACATCATGGCTGCGTAGGAGAAGGATCCGGGTACTGAAATGGCCAGTCTGCAGTCCAGATCTTTCACCTATAGAGAACATTTGGCGCATCATAAAGAGGAAGGTGCAACAAAGAAGGCCCAAGACAATTGAACAGTTAGAGGCCTGTATTAGACAAGAATGGGAGAGCATTCCTATTTCTAAACTTGAGAAACTGGTCTCCTCGGTCCCCAGACGTCTGTTGAGTGTAGTAAGAAGAAGGGGAGATGCCACACAGTGGTGAAAATGGCCTTGTCCCAACTTTTTTGGGATTTGTTGACACCATGAAATTCTGATTCAACATATTTTTCCCTTAAAATGGTACATTTTCTCAGTTTAAACTTTTGTTCCGTGATTTATGTTCTATTCTGAATAAAATATTAGAAGTTGGCACCTCCACATCATTGCATTCAGTTTTTATTCACGATTTGTATAGTGTCCCAACTTTTTTGGAATCCGGTTTGTATATATATATATATATATATATATATATATACATACTTTGCGCAAAAATGTAAACGCAACACTTTCGGTCTTGCTCCCATTTTGCATAAGCTGAACTCGATTTGGCAGTACATCCAACCGGCATCACAACCGCAGACCACGTGTAACCACACCAGCCCAGGACCTCCACATCCAGCATGTTCACCTGCTGATCGTCTGAGACCAGCCACCCGGACAGCTGTAGCAACAATCGGTTTGCTTAACCAAAGAATTTCTGCACACACTGTCAGAAACCGTCTCAGGGAAGCTCATCTGCATGCTCGTCGTCCTCATCGGGGTCTGGACCTGACTGCAGTTCGTCGTCGTACCTGACTTGAGTGGGCAAATGCTGACATTCAAAGGCGTCTGGCACGTTGGAGAGGCGTTCTATTCACAGATGAATCCCGGTTTTCACTGTTCAGGGCAGATGGCAGACAGCGTGTGTGGCGTCGTGTGGGTGAGCGGTTTGCTGACGTCAACGTTGTGGATCGAGTGGCCCATGGTGGCGGTGGGGTTATGGTATGGGCAGGCGTATGTTATGGACCACGAACACAGGTGCATTTTATTGATGGCATTTTGAATGCACAGAGATACCGTGACGAGATCCTGAGGTCCATTGTTGTGCCATTCATCCACGACCATCGCCTCATGTTGCAGCATGATAATGCACGGCCCCATATTGCAAGGATCTGTACACAATTCCTAAGCTGAAAACATCCCAGTTCTTGCATGGCCAGCATACTCACCGGACATGTCACCCATTGAGCATGTTTGGGATGCTCTGGATCGGCGTATACGACAGCGTGTTCCAGTTCCTGACAATATTCTCCAACTTCACACAGCTATTGAAGAGGAGTGGACCAACATTCCACAGGCCACAATCAACAACCTGATCAACTCTATGTGACGGAGATGTGTTGCACTGTGTGAGGCAAATAGTGGCCACACCAGATACTGACTGGTAAGGCAAAAATGTGCACATTTCAGAGTGTCCTTTTATTGTGGGCAGTCTAAGTGTACTTTCACACTTGCGGCAGTGTGATCTGGCGGGCAGTTCCGTCGTCGGAACTGGCCGCCGGATCCGCCGCTGACTGAAAGCATTTGTGAGACGGATGCGGATCCGTCTCACAAATGCATTGCAAGGACAGATCCGTCTCTCCGCTTGTCATGCGGCCAGACGGATCCGTCTTGTATCTTTTTTCACATTTTTACCGGTCTGCGCATGCGCAGGCCGGAAGGATGGATCCGGCATTCCGGTACTTTAAATGCCGGATCCGGCACTAATACATTCCTATGGGAAAAAATGCCGGATCCGGCATTCAGGCATGTCTTCAGTTTTTTTCGCTGGAGATAAAACCGTAGCATGCTACGGTTTTATATTTTGCCTGATCAGTCAAAACGACTGAACTGAAGACATCCTGATGCAAACTGAACAGATTACTCTCCATTCAGAATGCATGGGGATTTGGCTGATCAGTTCTTTTCCGGTATAGAGCCCCTGTGACGGAACTCTATGCCGGAAAAGAAAAACGCTAGTGTGAAAGTACCCTTAGGCACACCTGTGCAATATTCATGCTGTCTAATCAGCACCTTGATATGCCACACCTGTGAGGTGGGATGGATTATCTTGGCAAAGGAGAAGTGCTCACTAAGGGTACTTTCACACTTTCTTTTCCGGCATAGAGTTCCGTCACAGGGGCTCTATTCCGGAAAAGAACTGATCAGTTTTATCCCCATGCATTCTGAATGGAGAGTAATCCGTTCAGGATGCATCAGAATGTCTTCAGTTCAGTCGTTTTGACTGATCAGGCAAAAGAGAAAACCGCAGCATGCTACGGTTTTATCTCAGGCGAAAAAAACTGAAGACTTGCCTGAATGCCGGATCCGGCATTTTTTCCCATAGGGATATATTAGTGCCGGATCCGGCATTCAGAATACCGGAATGCCGAATCCGTCCTTTCGGTCTGCGCTTGCGCAGACTGAAAAAAAGGTGAAAAAAATAAATGCCGGATCCGTTTTGCCGGATGACACCGTGTGCAGATGAAAGCTGTGTGCAGCGGGTGCCCCGGAGACTCTGAATCACCTGTGCCAGGTGGAGGTGGGAGACACTCCAGCGGAGGCTCTGTTGGACTCATGGAGTCTGGTGACCCTGGTAAGGGCTCCCCTGGTACGGTCCACTGAGTATACTGGCCGGAAAGTCGGGGTCATGTGTATTCATGGAGACTTAAAAGACTACCCCACTGCTATGGTGTCTCTATCCACGGTTGCCGGCAGGTGGACCCACGAGGTGGCTGTCGCCACCAATCTACACTACGAACTTATAATAAGGAGAGTCTTCCCGGGCTTCCCGGCACTGTGGCCTGCTACGAGAGTGACTGATACCCATGAGACAGGGGTAACCCTAGCAGAGTGGCCCGGTTCAGGGGGGAGACCAGAACCCTGGGAAACTGAGTCCGAAGGGCCAGCGGTAGGGGTGACCGCCACTTCGGTGGAAGAGGGGGAGACAACCCCTCTAAGTGTGATGGTGGGAGACATGGAGGACTTGCCGCCGGGTCCTGAGCTGGCAGACCTCAATGTCTCCGCGGATAATTTTGGTACCGCCCAACACTGGGACCCAACCCTATCCCGAGCCTGGGAAAATGTATTAAGAGTAGATGGTGAACCACAACAACCAGGGGCAGAGTCGGTGTTCCCCTGTTTTGTGGTTCATCAGGAGATGTTGTACCTGGTAAACCAGCTGCGAGGTGAATCCATTGAACAGTAGGTGGTGCCCCAGGCTTATCGCAAACTCGTGTTAGAGTTAGCCCACCAACATGTTCTCGGGGGTCATCTGGGAATGCAGAAGACACAGGACCGGATACTACAACGGTTTTACTGGCCCAGTGTGTTTAGGGAGGTGGAAGAATTCTGTAAGTCTTGCCCGACCTGCCAGGCAACTAGCCCCCAGCACTTTTTTCGCAGTCCCTTGGTACCTCTTCCGATCATCGAGGTGCCGTTTGAGCGAATTGCTATGGACCTCGTAGACCCAGTACCGAAGTCTCCTAGAGGACACCAACACATCTTGGTCGTCCTGGACTACTCCACTCGGTACCCGGAGGTGGTGCCACTGCGACATACATCGGCGAAAATTATAGCTAAGGAGCTAATGGAGATGTTCTCCCGAGTGGGGCTACCTAAAGAGGTTCTGACTGACCATGGGAATCCTTTTATGTCCTAGGTCATGAGGGAACTCTGTAAGTTGCTGCATATCAGACAGTTACGAACGTCCGTGTACCATCCGCAAACGGACGGTCTGGTAGAAAAGTTTAACAAAACTCTAAAAACTATGTTAAAAAGGGTGGTATCTAAAGATGGGAAGGATTGGGACCTTCTTCTGCCCTATCTCATGTTCGCTGTGCGAGAGGTGCCCCAGGCTTCTACTGGGTACTCGCCCTTCAAATTGCTTTATGGTAGACATCCTCGTGGTCTGTTGGACGTAGCCAAAGAGGCGTGGGAACAGCAACCCACTCCGCATAAAAGTGTCCTGGAGTATGTTATCAAGATACAACAGTGGATAGAGACCGTTTTGCCTCTTGTCAGGGAGCATAATGAGGCTGCTCAGCGAGCCCAGAGTCGGATCTATAATCGGCAGGCTCGGGTCCGGATCTTTAACCCGGGTGATCGGGTTTTGGTTCTGGTACCGACCGTGGACAGTAAGTTCCTGGCTAGATGACAGGAGCCATACGAGGTACTCGAGAAAGTTGGAGAGGTAAATTACAAGGTACACCAGCCAGGGCGGCGTAAGCCGGAGTAGGTTTACCATGTTAATTTACCTAAACCTTGGAAAGATAGGGAGACCTGTACTGAAGATAGCCTGCGGACGGGTTTTCTAGGGGAAGAGATTCCGGCTTCTATGTCTGATGCAAGGGAAGCGGTTGCCACAGTAAAAATTGCTGACAGCCTCTCCTTTAAACAGGCTCAGGAGACCAGGGAGTTTGTTAGTCGGAACACGGATGTGTTCTCGGATCTCCCTGCACGCACTTCCGTCACTGAGCCTCAGGCAAAAGTCAGGTTAAAGCCATACCGGGTACCCGAGGCTCGGCGACAAGCCATCTCGGAGGAAGTGCAGCTCATGCTGCGGCTAGGCGTCATCGAGGAGTCTAAAAATGAGTGGGCAGTCCTATAGTCTTAATACCCAAGCCGGACAGGAAGTTACGGTTTTGTAACGATTTTCGTAAGCTGAACGAAATATCTAAATTCGATGCATATCCCATGCCTCGGGTGGATGAGCTTATTGAAAGGTTACGCCAGGCTCGGTATTTTTCTGTTTTGGACCTTACCAAAGAGTACTGGCAGGTACCAAAGAGAAAACTGCCTTCATTACACCAGAGGGGCTGTACCAATATAAGGTGTTACCCTTCGGTCTGCATGGCGCCCTGACACTTTTTAACCTCTAATGGAAATTGTGCTTCGTCCACATCGGCTATACGCCTCGGCTTACCTGGATGATATTGTCATTCACAGTATCGACTGGGAAAGTCACCTGCCCAAAGTACAGGCCGTAGTGGACTCCCTTAGGAAGACTGGTCTAACAGCTAACCCAAAAAATGTGCGATAGGGTTAGAGGAGACCAAATACCTGGGGTATGTCATTGGGCGCGGAGTCATCAAACCCCAAGTAAACTAAATAGAGACGATAAGGAATTGGCCCCGACCTGTCACCTCTAGGCAAGTAAAGTCGTTCTTGGGAATGGTGAGCGATTATATGAGGTTCGTTCCCCATTTTGCCACTTTAGCAGCTCCATTGACAGGGCTCTTGAAGGGACGGAAGTCCGTGATGGTCCGCTGGAATGACCAGACGGAAGAGGCTTTCTCTGCTTTGAAGTCGGCCCAGAGTGGGTCCCCGGTTTTGGTGACGCCCGACTTCAAAAGGGAGTTTATAGTACACACAGATGCCTCCGAAGTAGGCCTCGGTGCTGTACTGTCTCAGTAAGTCAACAGGGAGGAGAATCCCGTTGTCTTCCTCAGCCGTAAGCTCACCCTAGCCGAGACCCGGTACAGTATAGTGGAGAGAGAGTACCTGGACATCAAGTGGGCACTCGAGTCTCTCTGCTATTATCTGTTGGGGAGAAAGTTCCGTCTGGTGACCGACCACTCCCCTCTCAAGTGGATGAGCCAAGCCAAAGAGAGGAATGCTCGGGTCACCAGATGGTTCTTGTCCTTGCAAAACTTTAAGTTTACAGTAAAACACAGGGCAGGCCGGTTACAGGGAAACGCGGATGCCCTGTCCCGAGTACACTGTCTGGCGTGTGTTCACCCCCTCAGGGTTGAACAAATGGGTGGGGGGTATGTGACATAGCAAGGGGATTTGTTTGGGAAGGCAGGTATTTCCCTCCCAACATGGGCAGCTGGGCTGATTTCCAGCCAGGTAAGATTAAATACCGGACCAGAATTTAAGTGCCGGTACGTGTTTTGGCAGCACCTGGCTGTCCTTTAAAAAGGCAGCTGGGCTCAGAATCGGAGTCTCTGTTTCAGGATCTGAAGCATGGTGCTGTGCTGGAAGGCTGAGAGCCGCATGAGGGCTGCACGCTGGGAAACAGGCCCCCTAAAGCCTGCTGTGAACTGCCGGGGATAAAAGGGCTAGAAAGGTGACGTGTCTGTTCTATGGACTTTTCAATGTGTGAATTAACAACAAGACTGTAATAAGTCATTTTTCTTTTGCCTTTTGTGTGAATAAACACTGACATTTTGATTTATGAACTTGTTTTGCCTCTGTACTGCGTCCGCTTACCCTGCCTACCAGAGCAAATCCTCACTATATATACACTCACCTAAAGAATTATTAGGAACACCTGTTCTATTTCTCATTAATGCAATTATCTAGTCAACCAATCACATGGCAGTTGCTTCAATGCATTTAGGGGGGTGGTCCTGGTCAAGACAATCTCCTGAACTCCAGACTGAATGTCAGAATGGGAAAGAAAGGTGATTTAAGCAATTTTGAGCGTGGCATGGTTGTTGGTGCCAGACGGGCCGGTCTGAGTATTTCACAATCTGCTCAGTTACTGGGATTTTCACGCACAACCATTTCTAGGGTTTACAAAGAATGGTGTGAAAAGGGAAAAACATCCAGTATGCGGCAGTCCTGTGGGCAAAAATGCCTTGTGGATGCTAGAGGTCAGAGGAGAATGGGCCGACTGATTCAAGCTGATAGAAGAGCAACGTTGACTGAAATAACCACTCGTTACAACCAAGGTATGCAGCAAAGCATTTGTGAAGCCACAACACACACAACCTTGAGACGGATGGGCTACAACAGCAGAAGACCCCACCGAGTACTACTCATCTCCACTACAAATAGGAAAAAGAGGCTACAATTTGCACGAGCTCACCAAAATTGGACTGTTGAAGACTGGAAAAATGTTGCCTGGTCTGATGAGTCTCGATTTCTGTTGAGACATTCAAATGGTAGAGTCCGAATTTGGCGTAAACAGAATGAGAACATGTATCCATCCTCTGATGGCTACTTCCAGCAGGATAATGCACCATGTCACAAAGCTCGAATCATTTCAAATTGGTTTCTTGAACATGACAATGAGTTCACTGTACTAAAATGGCCCCCACAGTCACCAGATGTCAACCCAATAGAGCATCTTTGGGATGTGGTGGAACGGGAGCTTCGTGCCCTGGATGTGCATCCCTCAAATCTCCATCAACTGCAAGATGCTATCCTATCAATATGGGCCAACATTTCTAAAGAATGCTATCAGCACCTTGTGGAATCAATGCCACGTAGAATTAAGGCAGTTCTGAAGGCAAAAGGGGGTCCAACACCGTATTAGTATGGTGTTCCTAATAATTCTTTAGGTGAGTGTATATATACTGGGGAACTATGTGGGGGCCATTATATATAGTGGGGAACTATGTGGGGGCCATTATATATAGTGGGGAACTATGTGGGGACCATTGGATGTCCAGGGGCACTATGGGGAGCATTATGAATACTGAGGGAACTGCAGGTGTTTTTTTTTTTTTTTAAAGTGAACTACATCTGTTTTTAATGGATGCACACAAGGATTCAAAATGGCCATGACAACTGACAGTATGTCTGTTTTTAACAGCCTTGAAAAAATGATGCAAATTGGATAGAAAACATCCCTTAAAAATGGACAGATAGTTAGAAAATGGATGCAAAATGGCCATGAAAAACTGACAGTGTATCCATTTTTATAGGCTGTCGTCTGCATGCAGCCTAAGTCCATGAACTGTCTGTCAAGGGTGTAGTAAGGCCTCATGCACACAGCCGTTGTTTGCTGCACTCTGTGTGCTGTCCGCATCTGTTGCTCCGTTCCGTAGCCCCACAAAAAAATTAGAACATGTCCTATTCTAGTCCATTTTGCAGACTATAGGCCGGGCGGCATCTGTGTTTTGCGGATTCTGCAATTTGCGGATTGCAAAACACGAAGCGGTCGTGTGCATGAAGCCTGATACTGAGAGTTTATATGGGAAAATATGTGATCAATTTGAAGAGAACTACTAGTCCCAGCAGGATAGGGCTTGTGCAGTGAAGATCAGTGCTCTCTGGGAAGGCGCCCGTACACATGCACACGGCACACACTCCACTCTGGTGGCTGGTGGTACTAGATTATCATCATTTCACAGCTCCCAGTAACTGCTGGTAATAAGTTCTCCTCAGTACACTGAGCCATAGACATGTATGACTTATAATAATCGTTATCAGTTATTATGGTTTTACAATTTGTCCGGAAAACTGTTGGCTGTCTGTGATTTTAGAATAAGTTGTCCTGAAAAAAAAAAATTAAAAAAAAATATCTGGTTGCCAACCCTGTCCTAAAGGCAGCATCAAGGTTTCTTCTAAAACAGCCTATGTGAAAACTACAACTCCCAGCATGTCCTGGTAAGCATCAACAAAGTGGACTGGAGGTTTTTAAGAAGTTGCAGAACTCCCATCATGCTCTGTCAGCCAGGGAAGGTTTAATACTGTAGCCTGAACCCAAACTAAGATTATAACTCCCAGCATGCTCTGTCAATGAAGGGCTAAGACTAGGGCTACACGACATTTGTCGCGCGACACTTTTTATAAAGATAGTCTATGGTGTCGCACTGCGACATGTGACATGCTGTGACAAGATGGCTTTGTCTGTGACTATCGCGTCGCAGTCGCAGCACGTCACATGTCGCAGTGCGACACCATAGACTATCGTTATAAAAATAGTTGCGCCACATCAATGTCGCGCGACACATGTAGCAGTGTAGTTGTGCCTTATGTCGTGCAGTCTAAACCCATACTAAAACTATAACTCCCATCATGCTCTGTCAGCCATAGGCTTAATACTGTAGTCTGAACCCGAACTGAGACTATAACTCCCAACGACTGTAGTCTGCAACCTGAAAATCTGCAGCGGTTGTGAAACTACAACTCCCAGCATGTTCGCACAGTCTCCTAATCTGCATGCTGTCGCTCTCCAGAACGCTGTGAAACTACTACCCCCAGAAGGCGCTGACTACAGTAACCTCAAAGGCTAAATGCTTGGCAGCTGCTGTGGAACTACAACTCTCAACAAGTTCTGATAGCCTTAGCACCCTGCGCTGCATGCCCCTGTCGTGGGACCATAACTCTCATCATGCTCTGGCAGTGACGGGAAGGGGGGGGGGCATGCTGGGCGTTGCAGTCCTCTCACAGCTGTGGGAACACTTCGCATAAACACTCGTAACTACAACAGCAGCGGCAGCCCAGCCTGGCCCCGCCCACGGCACCACGTGACTGCTCCAGTGACCATGACGTCACCGGGGGTCCTTTAGCTGGCGTGTGAAGCGTTTCGTGAGAGAAGAGTTCCTTTCATGGGCAACTCTCGGCGGCGCGACAGCAGCAGGCAGCGAGCGCTGGACGAGCCCCATGGGGACGCTGCTGGCCGCCTTTGCCTGTGACATGCCGGAGGGAGGCGAGAGGTCCTCCGCTCTGCTCCTGGACTGTCAGCTCCTGTGGTGAGGATGTCTCTGTCTGCGGGATCCGCCGAAAGCCAGATGGAAGAGGAGCAGCTGGAGGAGAAGCAGAGGGACAAGCTGCCCCCCATCCTGTGTGCAGCCAGCGCAGCCTCCTGCGGGGTAATCAGCCTGACTCTTCATCTGTTCCTGGGAAAGCTGAGTGACCGACAACATGGTGCCTGTCATAGGGGCTGTCACTCAGCCTTCCTGGGAAAGCTGGGTGACAACCCTCAGGGCAGCTGTGCAGAAGTTTTAGCAACCAAGTTGTCAGGAGAGGAAGGTCTGTGCTACTGCTCCCTGTTATCTCCACACTGGGGGTCATTTACTGAGCTGTCCGTGCTCCAGAGCCGAAATCTACTGCCGCCAGGAGACGGGGTGATGTGTGCCAGTTTTATGTCGCCTCGTTCCTGCCCGCTTATTGTTTTTTGGGAAAAGTGGCAATGGTGTCGGAAACAGCTTAAAAAGCTGCAAAACGACACTTGCGACAAATGTGATTATTATAGATGATGACCCCCAGTGTATGAATAACGTGCAGTTTAGGTGCAGCGCCCCTTTATGTGGTAGTAAGGGCTGAAGGGATAGTGGTGGATGGCACGCAGTGGGCTCCTGAGGAGAGGCTGGACTCGAGGGGTCCCCTGCGGGGTCCGCTCACCAGTGTCCCCTCATGATGATGATCCCGGACAGATCTTCTGATGTGGTGTTGAAGATGTAGCAGAGCTGATTTCCATATTTCGTACGGATTTATTTAAAGATTAGGCGCCAATTTACTGCCTTAAGAAACATTGCAAATTTTGATGCGTGCCATATTGACTTTTTTTCCCCCCCTCTCACCATTTTTCATAAGTGGTGAGAAAAATGGAGGGGGAGGGGCGTTAAAGGGGTACCCCCCCAAAAAAAAAATCCTATGGCCATCAAATGGCTAAAAAAAATGCAAGTGGGTGGCAATGTTGCCCCCTGTCAATCAGTGGCTGAGGGCGTTCCCAGGGGATGTCATCAGGAAGTGGAACGCCTCGGAGGGGGATCTGCAAGGTGAATATAAGCTTGAATTTATGGTTATAACCATTTGATGGCCAGGGGGCACTTTTTTTTTTTTTGGGCACACAAGACTTTTTGATTTCTTTTTATGCTATTTTTTTTTTTTTTGAGTGGTGGATAAACAAAAAAAAAAAACGCAGACTTTTTTTATTTTAATTTTATTTTTTTAATTTGATTTCAGATCATTGCTCTGTTTTGATACCAATTATGTGTTTTCTTTTTTTCCCCCATTTTTATTTTTAACAATTCCTGCAAGAGGGCTTTGACGTGTGATCGTTTGGTTGCTTACATAATATTATTGTTATGCTTCTAGTGGTAAACTGGGGGCAGTGTATTAGGCCGTGCCCTGTGGGCTCATTCACATGTCCGACAGTCTACAGAAGAAGGCCCCATGCACACGTCCGTTGTGCTCCGTGTGCTGTCCGCATCCATTGCTTTGTTCCGTGGTCCGCCAAAAAATATAACCTGTCCTATTCTTGTCCGTTTTGCGGACAAAAATAGGCAGTTATGTTAAAGGCTGTCCGTGCCGTTCCGCAAATTGCGTAACGCACACGGACGCCATCTGTGTCTTGCGGATCTTGATTTGCGGACCACAAAACGCACAACGGTTGTCTGCATGAGGCCAAACACTGATGTCTGAATACACATTCAGTACTGTGCAAAAGTTTTAGGCAGGTAAGTGGAAAATGCTGCAAAGTAAGGCTACTTTCACACTGGCGTTTTGGTTTCCGTTTCTGAGATCCGTTCAGGGCTCCCACACGCGGTCCAAAACGGATCAGTTTTGCTCTAATGCATCCTGAATGGAAAAGGATCCGCTCAGAAAGCATCAGTTTGCCTCCGATCCATCTCCATTCCGCTCTGGAGGCGACACGTTTTGCTGTCCGCTTGACGAAACTGAGCCAAACGGATCCGTCCTGGCACACAATGTAAGTCAATGGGGACGGATCCGTTTTCTCTGACACAATCTGGCACAATAGAAAACGGATCCGTCCTCCATTGACTTTCAATGGAGTTCATGACGGATCCGTCTTGGCTATGTTACAGATAATACAAACGGACGGATCCGCCCAAAACGCGAGTGTGAAAGTAGCCTAAGAAGAACGCTTCCAAACGTAGAAGCCTTAATAGTGTTTTATTTTTATCAATTAACAAAAGGCAAAGTGAATGAAATATAAATCCAATCAATATTTGCTGCGACCTCCTTTCGCCTTGAAAAAGAGATCTAACCACAGATCCCCTCTGGATATAGGCTTAGGCCTCTTTCACACTTGCGTTGTTGGGATCCGGCATGCACTTCCGTTGCCGGAGGTGCCTGCCGGATCCGGAAAAACGCAAGTGTACTGAAAGCATTTGAAGACGGAACCGTCTTCCAAATGCTTTCAGTGTTACTATGGCAGCCAGGACGCTATTAAAGTCCTGGTTGCCATAGTAGGAGCGGGGAGCGGGGGAGCGGTATACTTACAGTCCGTGCGGCTCCCGGGGCGCTCCAGAATGACGTCAGAGCGCCCCATGCGCATGGATGACGTGATCACATGGATCACGTGATCCATGCGCTTGGGGCGCCCTGACGTCACTCTGGAGCGCCCGGGGAGCCGCACGGACGGTAAGTATACTGCTCCCCCGCTCCCCACTACACTTACCATGGCTGCCAGGACTTTAGCGTCCCGGCAGCCATGGTAACCACTCTGAAAAAGCTAAATGTCGGATGCGGCAATGCGCCGAAACGACGTTTAGCTTAAGGCCGGATCCGGATCAATGCCTTCCAATGGGCATTAATTCCGGATCCGGCCTTGCGGCAAGTGTTCCGGATTTTTGGCCGGAGCAAAAAGCGCAGCATGCTGCGGTATTTTCTCCGGCCAACAAACGTTCCGTACCGGAACTGAAGACATCCTGATGCATCCTGAACGGATTACTCTCCATTCAGAATGCATTAGGATAATCCTGATCAGGATTCTTCCGGCATAGAGCCCCGACGACGGAACTCTATGCCGGAAGACAATAACGCAGGTGTGAAAGAGCCCTTACTCAAATCCTTCTGTCTCTTCATGTAATCCCAGACAGACTGGATGATGTTGAGCTCATGGCTCTGTGGTGGCCATATCATCGCTTCCAGGACTCTTTGTTCTTCTTTAGGGCTCATTCAGACGTCCGTATGCCGTCCGCAAAAATGCGGACTTTTTTTTTTTTTTTTTTTTTTGCGGACAGTTCAGCATGTCCGCAAAAAAAAGGATTGCATTCTGTTTTTTTTTTTTTTTTTTTTTTGCTGATCCACAGACTTCAATAGGGCCATATTTTTCACTGACAAGTATAGGACATGTTTCATTTATTTTTTATTTTTTGCTGAGCCGTGCAATGGAAGTAAAGGGTCCCATAGAAGTGAATAGGACAGCATCTAATCCGCAAAAAAAACGGATCTGCATTTATTTGTGGACAGCATACGGCCGTCTGAATGAGCCCTTATACTGAAGATAGTTGTTGCCGAGTTCCTTGACAAGCTGTCTGCAAGAGTCCCCAGAAGAACTGATGCTGGGGTCCCAGCAAATATAGACCTGATTCAGATTTCTCTTTGATTCATTCACTCTGCATTTTGTTAATTGGTAAAAATAATCTATTAACCCTTCTATTTTTAAAAAAAACTTCTTCTTAGGCTACATGTACATGAACGTTGTTTGTTTCCGTGTCCGTTCCGTGTTTTTTTGTCTTTTTTTTTTGCGGATAGGATGCGGACCCATTCATTTCAATGGGTCTGCAAAAAATGTGGACAGCACACCGTGTGCTATCCGCATCCGTATGTCCGTTCCGTGGCCCCGCAAAAACAAATAGAACATGTCCTATTCTTGTCCGTTTTAGGCATTGTTACAATGGTTCCACAAAAAAAAAAAATGGATGGCAAACGGATGTCATCTGTTTTTTTTTTTTTTTTTTTTTTTGCGGATTCGCAATTTGCGGACCGCAAAACACATACGGTCATGTGCATGTAGCCTTACTAGCTTTTTCCCCCACACCTGCCTACAGCATTTGCACAGTGCTGTCTAGAATTCAAGGGATCTGTGGGGTGTCCGTGGAGAACACAAGCAGCACATGATTTATTGACTTGTAATTAAGCCCTAAAGTGGTTTTCTGAGATTTTATTTTTTTAACTGTCGACCTATACTCTGGATAAGTCATCAGTATCTGATCGGTGGGGGTCCGACACCTTGAGAAGGCATTGGTGCTCGCGGTAGCCCCGCGGTCTTCTCCCTGCTCGTCAAGCACAGCGCCATGCATTGTATAATGGCTGAGCTTGGTATTGCAGCTCAGCCCCATTCACTTCAATGTTTGTTTCAGTGTATCAGTCTATACAGTCACTTGAATGGAAACATTAACACTTTTTACAATTACAGAAGATATTTTGAAAAGATGATAAATTGAAACACAAAGTATATTCTATAAATAAAGTACCTTGTGTAAGCTTAAAGGGGTATTCCGGTTATACCCCTGGGACCCCCACCAATCACGAGAACAGGGGCTCCATACTTCGAAATGGATGGAGCGGCTGTTCGGGAAAAAAAATCACGCCACCGCCCCCAATCCATTTCTGTGGAAGTGCCGGAGATAGTGGAGTACAGCGCTATGCTATTTCCGGCGCCCCCATAGAAATGAATGGAGCTGCGTTGCGTTTTTCCGACCAGCTGTCTTGTCTATTTCAGGGGGGCTCCACGAGATGTGAAGCTCTCGTTCTAGTGACAGGTGGGGGGCCCAGCGCTAGGACCCCCACTAATCTAATAGTTAAGCCCTAGCCTGTGAATAGGGGATACCTTAAAATACCTGGAAGACCCCTTTAAGTTACATAAGACTGGAGAAGTCTTTGGAGAACATTCTTTGACGTGTCGCATCCGAGGACTAACAATAAGACTTCATGGCAAGCTCCTAGCCCAGAGATGAAGACTGCGGGCATCCCTGTGCCAATGCCAGCCCTTCATTCCCCTTCTCGGATATGACGCTGCCATCTAGTTATTCAGAACACATGCGGAGACTTGGCATATTGTCATACTGTAAGTCGCCAGATAGCAGCCGACGGAGACTAAGCGAGCGCTTTACTGATGTGTAGAGATGTCAGAAGATGGTATCAGTGGGGCTCCAGTGTTAAAGGGGATTTCGCATTCCTTTGTCGGTGAGGGGGCACTGAGCTCTGGCTGGGCTTACGGAGACAGCCGAGGGGGCTGGCGGTCCGCGGTTTTCTTAATTCTCATTGCAATAAATAGAAGCTACGCAGACAGAGTAGCAGAGCAAGCTAGATGAATGAGGCTCGCCGAAACAACCACACTCGAATGAATGGAGCTGATTTTCAGTAGCAGACATTACTGCGACAAAATCTGCCATGTGTGGTGGCGCCCTGTTTTTTTGCGAGCTGAGGTGCACGATTTACTGTACCATGTCAAGTATTGGGACGGAATGGAAAAGAAAACACAACTGTGACAATGATTTTTGGGTTCAGTTTAAGCAGCGTTCAATGTGCGGCATAAGGCCTCGTTCACATTTCCGTTTTTCACGGACCTTTTCTTATTGCATTTTCCACAGACAGCACACTTAGGGTCCATTCACACGTTCGTTTTGGTGTTCCACATCCGTTCCGATTAAAAACGGAACGTTATGCGGATCTATTCATTTTCAATGGAATCCGCAAATAATCGGAGAGCACTCATGGTGCTCTCCGATTCCGTGATTCTGTTCCGTTCCGTGGGTTCTGTTATTCGGATCCTGGAAAAAAAATATACCCTGTCCTACTATTTTTGCTAAAAGCATCCTCATGTCATCCAGATTTTCGGATCCGCAAAAAACAGGAACGTTTATCTGGAAAGGTAAAAATACTGACGTGTGAATGCACCCTTACTCACTGATTTTAATGTGTCCACGTGTCCGGTATTTTTTTGACTGTTGGTCAGTGTAAAAATCACGGAGACATGCACTGCTTTGGTCCGCGAGGTGGAACACACACGCCCATTATAGTCTAAGGTTCCGTGAAAAAACTGACCACTGATAGGAGATGTTCTGGAAATTAACTGTCAGATGGGCAGTGTCCGTGAATTACAGATGACACAAGGAGGGCAAAAAACTGACACATGGACATCTTCAGCGACTGATTTATTTATTAATTTTTTTCTCACAGATATCAAGTGGACACGGAAATGTGACTAAGGCCTTTTTTATTTCAGATTTATCTGACCAGATTTCCTGCAACAAAACAGTTAGGCCTCTTGAAAGTCACTGCAACAGGAATTTGTATTATTCTACAGTTATATAATCTCCTTTAGTTTATGGTAGCGGTCATCCCATAGAAATGACTGGGGTCGCAGCAAGAGTCTCACCTGTGCCTCGACCCCTGAATCGCAAAAATTCCAGGAGAGTTGGATTTTTTTTGTGATTCAGGGTTCGCAGTCGTGGCACACACGTGGCTCGTGCTGTGATCCCATTCATCTCCACGGGCTCATCACTACACTGCCGAGTCCCTGCTATTTTGTAAGTGCCGCACAACGGGCAATACGGATGCAAACAGTACCCAGGGTGCTGTCCGCATGTTTTGTGGCCCCATTGAAGTAAATGAGCCCTTTCGTTGTATTTCGTCTTTGTGTAGATATAACATCACATGTAATGTAAATAGAAACCCTTTATGTGAATTGACATGCACACGACCGTATTTCCGCGCTGTCTGCGTCTGTATGTCCGTTCTGCGGCCCCGCAGTTCCTATCCTTGTCCTAGGCATTTTGTAACATAGTGCGGGTCCTGCGGAAGAGGTAAATGTGGGATGCACACGACCATATCCGTCTTGTGGTCCATAAAACACGGTTCCCGGGCGCGTGCATCCCGCATTTTCCTCTTCTGCAGGTCCCGGCTTTCTCCTGTCCTTCTCAATGGCTGACAGACGTAAGCTGGAGTTATAATGTCCCCCTTGTTTTCCTTCTGCGTGCCATGTGTAGTAGGGAGGTCCTGGTGGGTTGCTACGAGAAGCAGGGATGGAATTCTTCTGCCGTCAGGCCGTGATTCATGGTGTTAGCTCATCACCCGAGCATCAAAATGTAAGACTGCGATGCTGGAAAGCAAACTATCCGCAGAAAGTGTTCTTAGCAGACGCACTACCCAAGAAAACTAAGGCTACATGCACACGACAGTGAAAAACGGACATGTGATGTACATTTTTTTTTAACAGCCATCACACCTCTGTTTTAAGACTAATGTTAGTCTATGGGGTTATTCACACGGCAGTTTTTTTGACTGTCTGTAAAAAAACGGACGTCAAAAATGTTCTGTTTTTCACGGACAGCCTGCCCCCATACAATTGAATGGGTACATTTTTAACATCCGTCTCTCAGAAAGGCATCAGTGAAATAAACGTCCGTTTTTAAAGGACGTTTTTTTTCACTGTCGTGTGCGTGTAGCCTAACTTCTCTTCATTCCTCCAGCAACTATACTAGAGTAATGTCATATGTTGTTGTTTATGTATTTATTTAAGCTTTTTGTATTGTTATATGGGCCTACAAATTTGGCTCATGCACACGACTGTATGCCCTCCGAGACATGCGGGCCATATGTCCCGGAGCGGGATACATTGTGCGCATGGGAGCGCGCAGCATCATAGGTTAGTATGACGCTGTGCGCATCAGGCTGCCCGCGGGGCTATTGTCCCGCGCTCATAATATCATATATGTAACCTATGATGCTGTGCGCTTCCGTGCGCACGATGTATGCCGCTCCGGGACATATGGCCCGCTCACGGACCGGAGGGCATACGGTCGTGTGCATGAGATGCCCCATGTACTGCCATGTGGGGCTCTGGCACTGTTAGAATAGCTCTGTAATACAGTATCCAGTGGAGCAGGACACAATATAGTCTTCTGTCGGATTCATATGAAATATTTGACACCAGGGGGAATAAGGACGAATAGTAGGGTCCCATAGAAGTCTTTGGGTGCCATATTATGGCTCAGTAAATGGAGGTTATTTGAAGCTCTGATGTGCTTGTACGTATGAATGCTGTGCCAAGAGTGATGAATGCTTAATGGGCATCTGTTGGCAGATTTGTACCTATGACACTGGCTGACCTGTTACATGGGCACTTGGCAGCTGAAGACATCAGTGTTGGTCCCATGTTCATATGTGCCCGCATTGCTGAGAAAGATGAAGTTTTAATATATGCAAATGAGCCTCTAGGAGCAACGGGGGCGTTGTCATTACACCTAGAGGCTCAGCTCTGTCTGCAACTTGTGCGCCCTCTGCACTTTGATAGGGCCAGGTGTGATGACTTTTTCACTGCCTGGATCTGTCAAAGTGCAGAGGGCGCACAAGTTGCAGAGAGAGCAGAGCCTCTAGGTGTAATGACAACGCCCCCGTTGCTCCTAGAGGCTCATTTGCATATATTAAAACTTAATATTTCTCAGCAATGCGGGCACATATGAACATGGGACCAACACAGATGTCTTCAGCTGCCAAGTGCCCATGTAACAGGTCAGTGTCATAGGTACAAAACTGCTGACAGATGGGCTTTAATTTACAGCCCATGTACTGGAGGCCACACTTGCAGACAACATTACTGCTATCGGAAGTAATCCTCTCTTGTATCTCATTCCATGAGTTCAGAGCGTTTCTCTATTGAAATAGGGACTAGCAAAAGCCAGAAGTCATTTGAAGAAGCAGTCCTGAGGACTGTGACAATGGCAGGATTTCTTGGGCTTTGTTGAAATTGGGAGCCAGGGACTTCTAGGTGGGAAATTAGTGAATTGGGATCGGTGGTTTTGGTAGTAAAGAAATGCGGTAGCTATGATAGTGTGAGA
Source organism: Bufo bufo (assembly GCF_905171765.1). NCBI lineage: Eukaryota > Metazoa > Chordata > Amphibia > Anura > Bufonidae > Bufo > Bufo bufo. Next base: position 78,954,132 of record NC_053394.1, on the reverse strand, counting down.
GGTGACGCCCTAACTTCTCGTCAGTATATTAGGTATTTGGTGTGGAATTCAAACCACTTTAAGCATCTACAGATGGACAGGGATTGTGAGTTTAGCTCTGGCTTTGAAATAGGAAAGGAGTTATGTATCTGGTGGGAAGGTTTGGAGGTATTTCACCAGGGACCACGCTATCCAAATGACACATAGCTGTAGTTCACCTGATTATGGCCTCATGCACACCAGCGTAGTTTCCATCCATGCGGATAGCACACTGACCCACTCATTGCTATTGCCATTCACACATCAGCCACACAGATCCCCAATCGTAGAACATATCCTGTTCTGGTCTATATCGCAGGAATAGTCCTTTCTGTTGATGGAAGTGAGAAAAATGTGGAATGCACTCGGATCCATGGTTTGCGGACTGAAATATGAACACTGTCTTGTGCATGAGGCCTTAAGCGTTGTTTTACTTATGTTGATCAGTGGCTCCGTTCCCAAGTTAAAGATACTTTTTCCAAATATGTAAATTAGGTGTTTTGGTGCACCGAGGGTGTCATTGTTGCTCTCATTGCACCAACATTCCTCTACTTTCTATGGCCCTCTAGGAGCCTCCCCAGGGAAAGATATAGAGGTTGATCTTTGGAGATTGCGGTATCCGGAATTGCGGCAGTACTCTTGTTACTCAAGTTCTTATGGCCTCTGTCTTGGATTGATCTGGCAGTGGGTAATCAAGTCCTTCCCATTGTACAATATATTGAGTATCTGCCGTGTAGCATATCAGACCATTCTCCTATATTGCTCACACTAGAACTTGGACAAGGGGTGAGGGACAGTAGAAATGTTTGGCACCTTTTGGCTCCAGTTTCTTTCATCCTAGGTCCTAGGATGTCTTGTTAGCAGAGATGAGAGCTTTTAGGCCTAGAGTTTTCTGGGAGTTTTATACTGATGACCTATCCTCTGGATATGCTGGACCTTAAACTTCTATTATGACGGAATGCAATACGGAATGCCACTTCTAGTCTTCCATGGTGCATGCCATTATACAATTCCGTTATGGTCCATGGTAACGGAATCCATTACGGAATTCTTAGATAAGCCGAATGCCGAACCTGCAAATCGCAAGTTCACTCGACACTAGTCTTCAAGTTTCTGCTGCACCCAGACAATGTATACTTGGCCTTTTGGGTGGTGGGGTTGCCACTTGTGTGCTCATGATTGGGATACAATGAATTCTCTATCAATCTACGAAATTAATAGCCAAACATTGCATCCAGCCATTGTAAGCGAAACATTGTCAGAAAGCTTGGACAGGTCTGGGGCCCCTGGATAGATACTCGGGGCTACCATCCACCTACCTACTAGGGATCAGATTAAATGGCGGAGAGTCTGTAGCTTGCTGATTGATGGGGAAGTGGTTGGTTTAATACCAATAATTTGTAGAGACAATGGGGCTGATTTACCATAAGCACCAGTTTTTTTGCGCAATCTGCACCAAAAAAGACTGGTCTGCGTGCTTTGCATCACATTTAGTAACTGTTTGACACACTTTTCAAAGCTGTTTACGCCTCGTCCAGCATGGGTACGTGGCTTCATGGGAAAGGGGATGGATTCGCTGGAAAGAGGCATGGCCTAAATGGGGCTCCATGCGCCAAAAATTCTCCAAAATGTTGGCGCAATTTTGGAGTAAAAATAAACCAACTTATAGATAGTGTAAACTTGGAGTGTATAATATATATATATATATTATATAATTATTTTTTTTTTGCACATGAACAGAATTCTAGCGTAAATCTGGTGCAGGATTTATGATACTCCAAATTTACAGAGGTCCATGGCCAGAATAGTAAATTTGTCAGACACTAAGAATGTGATTTTCATATAAATCTGCCCCTATGAGTTACCCTGGATGTCACCTAAGATGCCGAAAAAGGTGTCATTAGTAGGGTACGACCCTTTGTGTGGTACATGACTTCATTCAAAGGATTATATTTGCAGGATATAAGTTCTCCCTGGGTGGTTTTGTAGGAGTGTGTATATATATATATATATATATATATATATATAAATATAAAAAATAACAAAGTATAGCAGCTACAAGAACACAAGCTGTGTAATATGTGAACATCTGGGGTGTTGCCCGCATTCTTGTGTGTGTGAGAATGTACCTAGATGAGCCATATGCCCTTCCTGGGATTTGCAGAAGTTGATTTTAGGTAGAAAACCATGAAAAAAACCATGTGGAGCTGAAAAGTTCACTGGTTGTCTTTAAGCAAAAGATGTCCTTTGTCATTGTCTATTGAGTATTCTCGGAATTACAAGGGGGCTCTGGCATTCTATAAGCACCGCGAAAACCAGTGTGATTCCATGTATTCATGCTTCACAACTGGAACCTTCTAGTCACGTAAGGTTTTCTCAGTATGGATTTCATAGCCTCCTGTTTAACGTGTTCTGAAAGGAAGACGTGTTCCTTTAATTCCCACGCGTTTAGTTTTCTTCCTCTGAAACATGTGCAACCAGGAGCTTTTGTTACCTCCGGTGTTCTTCACTACGCCGCAGGCAGTGGAGCGCACGATCTTCACCACAATATGCCACAGAGCTCGAGAAACCCTGGCAAATAAAAGGCCCGCTCCGTCATTGTTGTTAACACGTGCTGGAAGCCGCAGCATTCAAGAATATATTGATTTCTCTCAACAGGTGTCAGTTTTTAATGCGATTAATGTACTTTTACTTCATTTTTGACTCTTACTAGGACACTGAGACATGGCCCATCTGTTCAGAAAAGTCTAAATATCCATTAAAGACAGTATAACTATTCATAAAAAGAGCAAACCCATTTCTTGGCTGTCAACTAAAATAATGACTAAACTGAATAGAATAGAAATGTATTTCATATTGTGCCTTCACTGAAAGAACGACTCGCCTCCTGAGGATCTCAGTGTGGAGTTGCCTTCCAAGTTTTTGGAGGGTCAGAGAGGAACTCTGTGATTATTGTATAAAAGTTCTACTTTTTCTTACAGATTTATACAAAAAAAAAGTTTTACATTTTCTGTATATGTGTTATTAACACGACTATTAATTATGTAAAAAGACTTGTTCATCAGTCCACCCCAGAAGTCATCCCCGGGGCCTGACTGCTGAAATTGACAGCAGCTAATAACGTTCGAAGAAGCTGTGGATGGTGGGGTTTATGGTACCATTATTGTCAGTCCAGAGACTCCAGACCACCATGAAGTTTGCAGCTCAGATTTAAATTTCATATATTTTAGCATGTTCATTTCAGAGAAGGCTAGGGAATTCTTCAGATGCAAAAATTTACTATAGCCCTTCCTCAAGGGGGTCTGTCTCGGGCTAGACTCTGTTGCAAATGTTGTTGTGGGGTTCGTAAAATAATAAAGGTAACTTACCTCACCTTCATCAGCCCCTCCAATCTGCCATTCTTCCTCTCATTCAGACTGCAGCCAATGACATCCTGTATACTGTTTCAGCCAATCTCTGGCCTCAGTGGTCTCTTATTGTACACCGCTAAGGGCAGTTATTGGCTGTAGCAGTAATCCTCACTGAGACGTCACTGCTGCAGCCCAGAGGAGAGGAAGGAGCTGCGGTGCTGGATCGGAAGGGCTGGTGCAGGTAAGGTAAATTTTCTACATTATCTTATTGGCCCCACAACGGGTTGGCATAATGTTTCAATTGGACATCCCCATTTGACCCCCCCACAAAGAAGTATGGAGTAGGCTGTCCCCATATTAGTCACTGATTGGTGGCAGATGCCCTGATGACACTGAATTTTAGTCAGGATCGTAGCCAAGGGTTGGCCTACCATGGCATTTAAATTTTATTTTTAAAGAGGTATGTACCAGTGGGCAAGTCCCCTCCATGATTTGTAGAGTACGGTTTGACCTGTTTATGGGTCAGTGCTGCTGCAAAGTTACATTAAATACATATTTCTCGTAGTCTCCAGTACCATTTTTTATTTTTTTATGATTGTTGATGTGCTACAGTACCAAAGATAATTGGCAATGTTTCCAGAAATGTGGGTGTTCACATTGTTAGTTCTATATGTTGCTTTGTTCTTGGTCTCTTTGGATGTTTCTTAAGGCCCTTATAGACTGGCCGATGTTTGGGCAGATGACAATTAACGAGCATTCATACAAATGCTCGTTAGCGATAACCTAACGGTGTAGAGGTGTGGCCGATAGGATCATTGGTGCGGTCACCTAAACAATGAGTCTGTATGGGGACGAGCACCCCTTTTGCCTTTACTCATCTTAAGGGTGCCAGTTATTTTCTCTATGTAACTTCATAGCCGAGGGTTGTCGCCTGTAAAATGGTCAGGATGTGACAAGCTGCAGGATGAGATGTTGTCAGAGCACGAAACTAAGGAAAGAACCAGGAGTAGGAAAACGGATAACAGGTGGCAAATTCAAGGGGCGAGACAGAAATAAAAACCAGGATCGAAGACCAGGTCAAGAGTCCGAGTGAAATAAAAAACAGAAATAGGATCTCAACAGGGGTGCTCCTCAATCCGCAGGATGGACCGAATTACCATTCAGATAGTGTGTAAGGACCAGTTTCGTCAAGTTGTGGCAGTGACAGACGAAAGCTTGTAACCAGGATCAGCAGACCAGCTGGAACGGGAGAAGTAAAAAACATTGACAATTATTTTTTTTTTTTTTCTTTCAATGAAACCAATATCTATACGTCTGAGATTCTTCTGTTTTGTGCTTTCATATTTCTGTAGCATTGAATCGCTCCCACTTCATCAGTTTGAATGACCTGCTAAGAATATCCCTGGACTGTTCTTTCGTCATTGCTTACTCTGGAATGACATCTGTTGCCGAATGCTGGTAATTTCTTCAGTTAACGGCTGACACACCGGAACAGACTGAGATGGAGCAGAAGAATAGCTACGTTATGGTTGACATCAACAAGGATGTACAGGTGAAACTCGAAAAATTAGAATATCGTGCAAAGTTCATTTATTTCAGTAAAGCAACTTAAAAGGTGAAACTAACATATGAGAGAGACTCATTACATGCAAAGCGAGATATTTCAAGCCTTTATTATAATTTGGATGATTATGGCTTATAGCTTATGAAACCCCAAAGTCACCATTTTTTAGGTACCCTTTGCTCAGGGGGTATGGATTAATTAGTTAATTAGCTGACTAGAGTGTGACACGTTGAGCCTAGAATATTGAACCTTTTACACAAAATTCTAATTTTAAGCTGCATTAATGCAATTCCTTTTAAGTTGCATTACTGAAATAAATGGACTTTTGCACGATATTCTAATTTTTCGAGTTTCACCTGTAGGTTGTTTTATCGTTTTTTTTTTTTTTTTTTTTTTTTTTTTTTCTAGAGCTGCAAAAATTGAATTCGTCCTTCAATTATTTAAGCATTTGAAGAATTGAACGATGTGTTCATGCCATGAATATTTTACTCTTTATTATTACTATGCAACAAAGCTGAAAAGAAAGGGATGCAAGTGAGCTTCTAACAAGCTCTGCCCCTGATGCCACCAGATGTAAGGCAGCTATCCTATAAGTTAGTGTTTGACCCTTTTAAAAGGGTTATCTGACCGTAACAAATGCTCCCCCATATTCTGGGCCCCTCACACTGATTCTACTTTCCTGGCTCGCCACGACACTCCTGGTCCCCGCACCGCCGCTGCTGCTTCTCCCCATGCGCGGATGAAAACATCAGGTGGGGGGGTGAGCCAATGGCAGGCGGTGATGGGGACGAGCCTCCCTAGTGTCACCTGCAATACTAGGAAGGCTCGTCCCCGTCCTCTCCTACCATTGACTGCTTCCCCCCCAACACCAGATGTTTTCATCCGCGCACAAGAGAAGCAGCAGCGGCGATGCGGGGACCAGAAGCGACGCGGAGTGCCGGGTAAGTAGAATCAGTGTGAGGGGCTCGGCACATGGGGGAGCATTTGTTAGTCGGATAACACCTTTAAATAGACCTTGAGACATGACTTGGATATTAAATAAGCCAGCACCTCATCTGCAGACAGTTGTTTCGGAGTGATTGCCCCTCATCAGTGCAGAGCATAAAGTACTGGCTTAACAGGGTGAGAGGCCTAAGTCAAGATTTGGGGGTACTATCTCTCCTTGGGAACAGAGTGCCTTAATCAGCGTGAGAAGACTTATAGGCCATACATGCTCCTCTAGAATTCTGGAAAGAAAGGGATGCAAATGATCTCTTAACAAGCTCTGCCTCTGATGCCACCTAGAAGTCAATGTTTGACGCAAAGCTGAAAGACACTTGGCTTCCTTCAGCCTTATCAATGCTATGGGTCGTGAATTTATTGAGCAAATGGCTAGTCACTTGGTGGCACCCTGCAGTTTGCAGACTATAGTTTACTAAGGGTGACTGGAAAAGAAAGAAAAATAAATTTAAGCTTCCTTCCTTGCCATGTTTTTGGAAGCAGGATGATAATAAATATAGTATTGTTGTTTTTCTTTTCTTTTTTGATGATGCCACTCCTCATTAACGGGTCTGCTTATGAATACAGAGGCACGCTGTAATCCTCTTCTGATCCAAAGAGCATGTAGCAAACCATGAAGTTACTGACCTTATGGCCGGTGTCTTCAACGCCCCAAATGAAAGAATCAGACAGTGTTTCATAGTAACAATCCGTGTAAAATATAGGCTTGAAGGAGAGGAAAAAATGTCCAAACTGTCCCCCCTCCCCCCATTGAACTGGAAGATGGGAAAGATAAATGTTGATTTCTCATTAACATGAGGTTTATTTCCCATGGTCTGGTCTCTGTTGTTTTAAAACCAATTGATCTTATTATAAAGAAAAAGAACCCGTTGATGTTTTGGGCTTTTATCTGTACTTGCTCATAATAATTCACCTCTCAACAGATTATATTGGAATCATTTGCATTGTCACTTTCATGTATAGATAGCAGGGGCAGACTGGGAATTTAAGGTGGACTGGAAAAAAGCTAAAAGTGGCCCTGTGTTGTAGGCTGGTCCAATTTGACAGAAGGCAGGACCAACACAAGGACATGGGGCAACTCAAGTAGGCGGGGCAAGCAAGACCCTAGTGCAGCCCCTGCAGAACCAAATACCACAGTGCAGCACAAATTTGATGTCCCAGCAGCACAAAATAGCTCCCCAGAAGCTCCCAATCTGTGGTGGCCAGTGCCACTACCACATTCTGTCCTCCTACACCTACTCGGGTTACAGTAAATTCAGGAGTCAGAAGGGCTCCTGCGGCTGCCAGCCAGTTACTTAAGTAGTTGACGCTCCCAGCATTAAATAACTCTGGGTGCGTCAGCTCATTACTTACTTAGCTGGCATCTGTGAGGAAGACTCAGGTGGCCCCTGGACATTGGCCAACTGGGAAGTTTCCCTGTAGGGTCTATGGCCAGTCTGTTCCTGATGGATAGCAATATGATATATTAATTTTAAAAAACCACTGTATTTTACAAGAAATACACTTGTGACGCTGTAGTGTCTTGGGTTGAAGGTTAGGTAGTTTTCCCATGTGTGAGCATGGCACAGGTATGTCATAGATGAAGTGATGGCACAGGCATGACTTTCATGCAACAGGCGGCAAAGTTAGGAGAACTGGCAGATTCACAGATCGCCTAATCAGGAAGTAATGTACAAGAAATACAACTCTTCTCTTGGGGAAAGAGGGGCCATCTTGTAAAACTCTGCAGTAACTTCTCAACAATGACAGCAGTGGTATCAGTGGTTCCCCATGTGGTATGGCAGTCTCTTGGCTTCCCTGCTGAAGAGATTCCGAAAGATGCTCCTTTTGGCCTGCAAGGATGCTGGCCACCAGGCAACTTCTCGGTTATCAGTAGCCTCCAACTGTTGCAGACCTAGTACCATTAGCTCCAGTCACAGTTGTGGTCAGTCTGAACAGTGACGGCGGGCTTCTTAGCCGATTCCCAACAACTTGACTTAGCAGAAAGACTTCAAGTTCTTGCCAAGTCCAAGTGAGTAACTTGACTCATGAACACCTTTACATCCTCAGAGTGACTATGGCGTGATCCCTACCAATCGTGGTGTCGAGAGCTGTTCATTCCTGGAACCATATTGGATGGCACATGGCCAGATCTGAACACCGGAGAACTTTTGTACTGTCTCATTTAACATACATGATTGCAAAGCACATAAATCACAAATAACATTGTATTGTTCAGCATTTTACATACAGTACATGGTAATCAAAGCTGTCTAAAGTTAGGCTTGGACAAATCTTAGTCCTGTCTACTAGTTAATTCAAAATTTCCAAATGTTAGCCACCAGCAATGATACACCGTAGGTTGAGGTCTAAAATGCCCACTGTGAGGTGTTATTGAAGCAGAAAAAAATGTACACGAGAGCTCGGCCATTTACAACAATTCAGTTATTAACCCCCTGGTGGAGTAGCTTCAATAGAGTCTTGTTTTAAGGGGCTATCCTCTTAAAAAAAAAAAAAAAAAAAAAAAAATTTTTTTTAAAATTATGGAACTCAGACATCATCTAGTACACGTTTCACAGTAGCGTTTTTCTTTTCCGTACTAGTGGCTCAATACCGGAAAAAAACTGATCAGTTTTATCCTAATGCATTCTGAATGGAGAGCAATCCGTTCAGGATGTCTTCAGTTCAGTCACTGTACGGTTTTTGGACGGAGAAAATACCGCAGCATGCTGCATTTTTCTCTCGGGCAAAAAATCCTGAACACTTGCCTGAATGCCGGATCCGGCATTGCACTCGCGCAGAAAAAACTGAACACAATCGCAGACAAAACTGACTGAACTTGGTGCGAATTTCACTGAATGCATCCGGAGCCAATCCGTCACGCTCGTGTGAAAGAGGCCTTATGGCGCCTTCAGACGCGTCAGAAAATTCCACGACTGAAAATCGGTTCCATTCATTTGAATGGGGCAGCAAGCACATGGATTTCTGCAAGCCGCATTAAGGTGAATGGAACTGATTTTCAGTCGTGGAATCTTCTGCCACAAAATCTGCTGCGCGTGAAGGCGCCCTTACCGTGTTCTTTCACAGCCATGTGACAGATATCAACATTCCATCGATCTGGTAGTAACAAAAGTGTCCGCACCCCTCTGTCGGCGGGGGCTGCCCATTCCTGGTTTAATCCCAGCATTACTATGCCTTTGTGCAGTTACATCAGTCTATTCAAAATCCGCCATGTGGAAGTGTCTGTTTTATTGTAATAGCACCGCGCAGTTCATTTGCCGTTCAGTATATTTTGCACTAATTGCTTCCTTTAATTACAGGGGATGGAGAGAGCAGCGAAGGGTCAGTTCTCAACGTTCAGCAGTTTCATTTCGACCATCAACCAAAAGAAGGAAGCCGCTGGGAACAGATGCTCACCTACGCAGCTTGTTATACCCAACAGCAAAAATGGTAAATGAAAGTGTTTATATACGCAGCTGCTTCCACAAAAACGACAGCATACACCATGGCGGGAAACTGCCGGATGAATAGAGCTGTGATAAAGCCAATCTGCATGAATTTGTTCCTTTTTTTTTATTTTTTTTATTTTATTTTTTTTGCGTTAAGAACTAATGACAGTTGTTTTTAAGTGGAACTCCACATATGTTGTCGTGTGAGCAATTCCCATACAGCCGTTTAGGAGGAGAGGAGCAGGTGTTTTTGTTTTATTTTTTTGGCCATCTGCAGGGTCTAAAGGCCCTATAGATACAGTCGTCATATGTGCTTTCCTGGGCCATTTACCAAAAGTACATTGCATTGCAGGGGCGTAGCTAAAGGCTCAAGGGCCCTGGTGTAAGAGTTCAGCTTGTGCCCCCCTTCTCTCAGTGCTTTGTGGCCAGGGGCACCGACTCCTTAGGCAAAAATTTAAACGGAACCCCTTCCCCATGCCAAATTCTTGACCTAACCCCTTCCCTCCAGCCAGAGGTGTAACTTGACCAGTATGCACTTTCTATAATACTGGTGTCTTTTTATGCGCCACAAGGGTCTGGGGCCCCCTCAGGGTCCTGGGCTCGGTACAGACTGCTACCTCTGCACCCCTATAGCTATGCCCATGTTGCATAGCATGTTAGGGCATTGAGGTGCTCATATACCTTTCAACTATCCTCTTTTTTTTTTTTTTTTTATGGGGTTACCTGTTGAATCACCTGCTTTTCCTATCCAGACACACGACCGCTGCAGCCAGTCTCTGCCCTCGACGTTGCACCTTTTGAGGACTGCTATTAGATGAATCTGTCAGTTGCGCTGATGACTAGAAGAGCGCCACTGGAGCAGGGGGCGATTTCACAGTTGAGGGAATGTTCACTGTTAGGGTTGGGCGATATCGAAAATATTCAGACGATAACGATATTAAGAAATGTATCGCGATAACGATATATATCGCGATAAATACCCGTTTAAAAGAAAAAAAACAAGGAGACATTATACTGTATGGGGGCAACCACAAGGAGACGTTATACAGTATGGGGGCCACAAGGAGACGTTATACAGTATGGGGGCCACAAGGAGATATTATACTGTATGGGGGCCACAAGGAGATGATGTTTTGTATGGGGGCCACAAAGAGACATTATACTGTATGGGGCTTATACTGGTGAGACTCATGACCTGTATATTCCCCTTGGGTATAGTATATCCCCATCTATGTGCACTGTACAAAGTACACTGTATACAGGGGTGGCCGGGTGCTGTACACTGTATATGGGGAGGAGTCGGGGGTTCATGTGTATATGGGGGGCAGTAAATGGTAAAGTGGTATATTTCTGTTTTGGGTGCTATTTCTCAACGCTAGAGCTGGCACTGCCTTATGCAGGGGCTCCTGCAAATACCGATGAGCCTGCCAATAGATGGTAAAATAGGATAGGAGATGGTATTACCTAGTAGACATGTTTATTCATTACCCTAATCCGCATTTGTTTTCCCCGCTGTGGACAATGGTACAGGCCTGGCTCGCAGCTGGCCTGTGAGGATGCCGTTGTCTTTTCTCCTCTCTCATTGGCTGCTAAAGTTTGGGCCTTCAGGGTGGCCGTAGCGTGGCCTATGAGTGCCAGTTCTCGGGTCGGTGGGTGAAGTCCAGGTACAGTAGGAACGAGGAGGGGGCGGTTGCAGTGAGAACTGGCAAGCAATGTGCACAGGCAGCCGAACGCAGACGTTTTAGAAGCGGTCAGTGCAAGTGCGATTGCTTCTATGACGTCACTAATATACCGCGGTAATTAAGGAACAGTGATTTCGCCATATCGCTGTTTCTTACTACCGCGGTATATCGTTAACACCGGTATATTGCCCAACCCTATGTTCACATCTGTGTGCAAAATCCGGCAGGCTGTTCCGGCAGAGGAACAACCTGTTGAAGTTCACCATATTCAGCAGGATAACGCCGGGAACTACCAGATCCCACTATAGTTAATGGGGGATCTAGCGGTTCTTGGGTTTTGGCATGACAGATACCACTGTATGTGATGTTTTTGTCTGGCCGTTAGCCAGCATTTATGTTGAAACAGACTGCCGGATCTCCTAACGCTAGTGTGAACTTAGCGTAAGTAATGGTTACTTTATTTTTCACCTCCCCTGTTTGTGCCACACTTTTACTAATCTGGAACCACAATCAGAAGCTGCAAATAGGGCTTGTGTCACTTCCAGTCATGGCCAAAATTGTTGGCACCCCTGAAATTTTTCCAGAAAATTTAAGTATTTCTCCCAGAAAATGATTGCAATTACACATGTTTTGTTATACACATGTTTATTTCCTTTGTGTGTATTGAAACAACACAAAAAACTGAGGAAAAAAAGGTAAATTGGACATCATTTCACACAGAACTCCAAAAATAGGCTGGACAAAATTGTTGGCACCTTTTTCAAAGTTGTGGGTAAACAACTTTTTTTTATCGCAAGTGATGCTTGTTCAAACTCACCTGTGGCAAGTAACAGGTGAGGGCAATATAAAAATCACACCTGAAACCAGATAAAAGGGAGAAGTTGACTCAATCTTTGCATTCATTGTGTGTCTGTGTGCACCACACTAACCATGGGACTTGAGAACCAAAATTGTGGAAAAAATATCAACAATCTAAAGGTTACAAGTCCATCTCCAGAGAGCTTGATGTTCCCTTGTCCACGGTGCACAACATAATCAAGAAGTTTACAACCCATGGCACTGTAGCTAATCTCCCTGGACGTGGACGGAAGAGAAAAATTGATGAAAGGTTGCAAAGCAGGATAGTCTGGATGGTGGGTAAACAGCCCCAATCAAGTTCCAAAGAAATTCAAGTTGTCCTGCAGGCTCAGGGTGCATCGTGTTAGCGTGAACTATCCGTCTAATTTTGAATGAAATGGGACACTATGGCAGGAGACCCAGGAGGACCCCACTGCTGACACAGAGACATAAAATAGCTAGACTGCAGTTTGCCAAAATGTACGCGAGTAAGCCAAAATCCTTCTTAGCATTAGCTCTACATCTGCCGGACACGCCGTGTGGGTTCCCCAGTCAGTCATCCTTGGCTGAGTTTTTCTCTATCGGGATGTATACCCTACCCCACTACCGGTTCGGGAGCTAAGTATTATCCATATATATCTTGTTGCTCATAAAGTTTTTTCATCCCTACATGTCTTTTACTATATATAATTTTTTTTCATAACCCCCTGATGAACCTCAAGGTGGAGGTGAAACGTGTTGTGATGACTTTATTTACGTTTTGTTTAATTCTACATATTTTCTTATATCTAATAAGAGACTATAACTATCTCGTACTTGTATGTTCTATGACCATTGGATATATTAAGGTAGGGTCTGGATAGGGAATTTCCAGGTTCTAGGAACGAGGACAGGGATCCTCCACCATCAGGGGGTGATCCTGGGCTGAGAAATATTTAGGGTAAAACGGGGAAAGTTTTACCCTACCATCCTCTTCCTGATACTGAGATCATATTTTTCTTAATCGTTTTTTCTTTTTGGGAAATTCTTTTTCGTAAAGCACATTATTCTACAAAGAAAAGAACACTGTACCTACAGTCAAATATGGTTGAGGTTCAAAGATGTTTTGGGGTTGTTTTGCTGCCTCTGGCACTGGATGCCTTGACTGTGTGCAATACATCATGAAATCTGAAGATTACCAAAGGATTCTGGGTCGCAATCTAGGGCCCAGTGTCAGAAAGCTGTGTTTGCGTCCTAGGTCATTGTTCTTTCAGCAGGACAGTGACCCCAAACATACTTCAAGTAGCATCCAGAAATGGATGGGAACAAAGCGCTAGAGAGTTCTGAAGTGGCCAGAAATGAGTCCGGATCTAAATCCCATTGAACACCTGTAGAGAGAGATTTTTAAATTGCTGTTGGGAGAAGGGACCCTTCAAATATGAGAGAACTGGAGCAGTTTGCAAAAGAAGAGTGGTCCAAAATTCCAGTTGAGAGGTGTAAGAAGCTTGTTGATGGTTATAGGAAGTGACTGATTTCAGTTATTTCTTCTAAAGGGTGTGCAACTAAATATTAAGTTGAGGGTGCCAGTAAATTTGTCTGGCCTATGGAGATTTTTGTGAAATTATATCATTTTTGGCTTTTTCTTCTGTTTTTGTGCTGTTCCAATACACACAAAGGAAATAAACCATATGTTTAAGTGTAATTGCAATAATTTTCTGGGAGAAATTATTTTACCTTACGCCAATGACGGCACCTTTGAGAGCCCCCCCCCAGCCAGGACAGGAAACAGGAACTTTCGTGGAGAGCTCTTAAGGAGGGGTTCTACCCCTATACCACCAGTTCCTGTTTCCTGTCCTATGGACATCCCCTGCTGCAAGGGCCGCATGGGAACGCCGGCAGGTACCCGACCTAGGGTATTTAAACACTTCAGCGCACGGTCAGAAGGATCCCAGCCAGCCTGCAAGCATCTGTGGATCCACTTATGGAAAACTCTCTATACCTGTCTGGTACCATGGAGGAAGAGGGTAGTCAGCGTGCTGATGTCCAGGAGCGCCATGACGCCAGACCGGTATTCCTGGTGGGGTAAGGTAATCCATCCCCACCTTTTATTTATCCCTTCAGTGTCTAATAGGGGCTTATTCTTTTATTTTACTTTAGAATCTCAAAGAGGGCCCTAGGAAAGCTACCACTAAATCTATAGGAAGAGAGTCTGCTGTATGCAAGAAAAAACTAGCTCCTTCCTGGTCTAAGCTGTTATGTCAGCATTGTGTGAACAAGGTGATAGAGGAGGAATCCCCATCACTACTTCAGAGTATCAAAGATATTGCCAAATCTGAAGTTTCTGATTGAATGAAAATGTTTAAAAAGTGCCTCCCTTCCTTAGCCTCGGGCAAGCAGGGTCACTCTAATATACGGTAGTATCCGATTCGGAGTCTTCAGACAAAAATGAGCAAGCAGAAATTCTAGAAGATTGAAGCTCTTCCTTAGATGAAGAAACCACGGGTAGACCTTTATTTTCCCCTGAGGATACGTATTCTTGCTCAAGGCTATTAAAGCCACTATGAAGGTGGATTAATCTAGGGAACAAAAATCTTTTCAAGATATAATGTTTGGTGACCTGGGGCACAAAAGATCAAGAGTCTTTCCGTTAAATGAAAATATAAAATATTTAATTCAGAAAGAGTGGAAAAAACCTGACAAGAAGTTTTTTTTATCCCTAGAAATGTTAAAAGAAAATATCCTTTTGATGAGGGCGAGTCCTCCTACTGGGATAGGCCTCCTAAATTGGATGCTCCAATTGACAAGATTTTTAAAAGGTCTGCTTTGCCTTTTGAGGACCTCGGTGCCTTGAAAGATCCGATGGATAGACGGGCAGAAGTATACCTTAAAAAAGTATGGGAGGCCTCTATGCAGGCATTTAAACCAAATATTTCCACTACCTCTACTGCCAGGTCTTTAAAGGGAACCTGTCACCGGGATTTTGGGTATAGAGCTGAGGACATGGGTTGCTAGATGGCTGCTAGCACATCCGCAATACCCAGTCCCCATAGCTCTGTGTGCTTTTATTGTGTGTAAAAAAAACAAACGATTTGATACATATGCAAATTAACATAAGAGTCATATCTTACTTGTGTAACCAGAGAAGAGTCATATTTTCAAGCTCTAATTCATCTCAGGTTAATTTGCATATGTATTAAATCGTTTTTTTTTACACAATAAAAGCACACAGAGCTATGGGGTCTGGGTATTGCGGATGTGCTAGCGGCCATCTAGCAACCCATGTCCTCAGCTCTATACACAAAATCCCGGTGACAGGTTCCCTTTAAAGTTATGGAGTTAGAATCCCATATCCAGAATAAAACCTCAAAAGACCAGTTGCTAGGGGTGTTTCCTACCATCTTTAAAGCGGTGGACTTTATTTCGGATGCTTCTGCAGATGCATTAAGATTAAATGCCAGGTTAGCAGCTCTATCTAATTCTGCTAGGAGGGCCATTTGGCTTAAAGGCTAACTGTCGTATATATTTTTTTGGAGTATTGGATTGTGGTGATTAATATCACCTTGGTGGCCCTATTTCAACTTTTCACTGTGTATAAAAAATAAATAAAAAAAAAAGACAGAGAAAAGGAATTGATCGTGCATGCGCGAGAATGCGCAAGCCTGTGGGGCTGTATACAATAAAAAAACAGGAGGATAGCGCGCAAGCGCGGCTACTGCGCCGGTATCTCTGGGGTGGCCATAAGTAATAACATCCATAAGTAAATAAGGCTGGAAAAGAAGGTCAAATATAGGAAAGGAAGAGGAATTGCTAACAACATGTATTTGTTAAGTTGCTGGTGGTGGCATAAACAACACAATTAAAGAGGACCTTTCACCAGAATAAAATGTGGAGCCTAACTATAAAGATACCGGAGGCTATACCGGGCGAACAGAGCGGCGCCCAGGTATAACAGTAAGTGCAGGGGGATCCCTGGGCGCCGCTCTACATGTCTGTATAGTTAGTTTAGATGTTATTCTGGTGAAAGGTCCTCTTTAAGCATACTTCAAAACATGGGATAACCCCTTTAAGGGTTGGTCTGGTGACACGGCTTCAAAAAATAAACTTTGCTCTATTCCATGCCAGGGAGATTTCCTTTTTTGGGTTGGTTTGGACGACCTTTTAGAAAAGGGTTCTGACAACAAAAAAGCTTTCCTGTTTCCAGACCCCCCCCAAAAGACAAAAGATTTTTCACAGAAACCGAAATATTTTCAATATAACACACAAAAAGCAGAATAATTGCAAAGAAAACAGAGGTAGAAAGGATAAGGGATTCCTCTTTAATACCCAGTCCACTTCAGGGCGCAAGGCTGGTCCACATTGACGGTTACTGTCCCATGGGGGGAAGACTTACTCTCTTTTCTCGGGCTTGGGAAAAAATCTCGGCAAGCCCTTGGATTATTTGTATTATAAAAGACTGGTTCCCTCTATAGTTTCTCTTCCCCACCGGAAAGATTTAAAAATTTACAAATTTGGTTCCAAATGCTGGAAGAGACTTAGCACTAAAACAAGAAGTTTTTTCCCTTTTTAAAGAAAAAGGTTCTTGTTCCTGTTCCAGACTCAGAGAAGGGGAGGGGTTTTTATTCGTCCCTTTTTTCTCGGACCCAAGCCAGACTGATCATTGAGAATGATTATAAACCTGAGAGACTTAAATCAGTACCTAAAATACAAAAAATTCAGAATGGAATCCGTACAGTCTGCAATAAAACATCTCTTCAAAGACTGTGCTACCATAGACATAAAGAATGCCTGTTATCACATCCTAATTCTTGCAGATTTTCAAAAATATCTCAGAGTGGCAGTGTTTATGGAAGGCCAAGTTCATCATTTACAATACAGAGCACTTCCGTTTGGAATATCTCAGGCCCCCAGGCTCTTTACGAAACTGATGGCAGAAGTTATGGCCCACATAAGGGAAAGAGACATTCTGGTTATTCCTTATTTGGACGATCTTCTAGTGGTGGCAGAATCCGGAGACCTTCTAACCTCACGTCTTCCAGAAGTAATAAAAATTCTAGCAAAGCTAGGGTGGCAGATAAACTGGGAAAAGTCAAACCTGACCCCTTCCCAAAAATGTGTTTCTAGGACTGATTCTGGATTCTGTGAAGCTACATTGCATCCTCCCTCAGCGCAAGATATCCCAAATAAGAGATGATTTGTGGTCCCTGGTAGCCTCAAAAAAATCGAACCATCATGCAAGGGATGGCAGTATTGGGCAGAATGACCTCCACGATACCTGCTGTCAATTGGGCCCTGTTTCACTCCATGACGCTTCAAAGTCAGATTCTAAAAGATAATTATCCCCATTGGATGCCCCACTTCCTCTCACCCCTCAGGTGATACAATCCTTAACCTGGTGGCTGGAACCTACAAATCTAACTCAGGGCCTCCCTTGGGATCTACAGGAGCAAATAAGCATCACCACGGATGCCAGTCCGACCCGGTGGGGGGTTCTGCAGGGAGTGTGGAGTTCGACAGAGAGTCAGGATTCCCAGAATATGAGGGAGTTGAGAGCGGTTCTGTTGGCCTTAAGAGAATTCCTACCCAAAATACGAGGAAAGGGAGTAAAAAACTTTTCAGACAGCGCTGCGGTGGTATCCTACCTAAACGGGCAAGGAGGGACAAGGTCAGAAAATCTTATGTCCTTAGCCGCAGACATTTTTTCTCTAATCATTCCTTACGTTACTTTCATCTAGGCAGTACGCTTAAAGGGAACAGAAAACAAGGTGGCGGATTATCTAAGCAGAAACCATTTGGATCAGGGAGAATAATGTTTAAACCAAGAAGTCTTCAGTCAGATAGTTCAACTTTGGGGCCAACCTCAAGTAGACCTTTTTGCAACCAGACAGAACAAAAAATGCAACCTACTCTTTTCTCTAAATCCGAAAGATTTTCCGTCAGGGATAGACGCCTTCTCCCTTCCATGGCCGGATCAGCTTCTGTATGCCTTTCCTCCTCTAAGACTTCTTCCGAGGGTATTACAGAAGCTGAGGCAGGAACAGACGAGGCTCATTCTAATCGCCCCTTTCTGGCCAAGGAGAACTTGGTTCACTTGGTTGAGGAAACTATCTCTTGCAGATCCCTGGATTCAAAACCTTCATCTAACAGCCTGGTATTTGAAGGGGAAATCCTAGAGCAGGGCTTGACAAATTTCCTTGGAATCTAGGAGCCAGCCAAAAAAGTTAGGAGCCAGGCGGAGCCGCATCATAAAGCCCCTAATAGGTGCCCCCATAGTGCCCCCCCCCACTTCTCCATAGAGCCCCCCCAATAATGCTGTATACCATGTTACATATACTGCCGCTCCATCCCCAGACCCTATTGACTATAATGGGGACGGGGGTGCAGCTCCGGCGCAGCATGGCAGTTCGCGGTGAGAGGCCGCCGGACTAAAAAGTTGGACATGCAGGACTTTTAGTCCGGCGGCCTTTAACCATGCACTGCCGTGCTGCGCCAGAGCTCTGCCCCCATTATAGTCAATGGGGACAGAGCTGCGGTCCGGCGAAACAGCGGAAGGACGGATCTGACAGGGTGAACAGCCTGCCAGATCCATCCTGCCGCAAGTGTGAAAGTACCCTTAGTTCTATAGCTACTGAATGAGACAGAAGAAGGGATGCCTTTAACATATACATCTCCTTGAGAAGCCAATTTGATCCTAAAGGGTTAATTCAAACTGTAATCTAAACTGTGTCCTGTCACTTCTCTAATCTCTCTGCTCCTGTCCCTAATCTTATCACTACTGCAAAAGCATCAGCCTCAGTGTAACCTGTTCTAGAGTCTGACTGACTGTTCTTTTAACTCAAAGAATCGAATGAGTCACTAACTAATCGGATCTTTAGATTCTTTTAACCTGTGACTCATTCGATTCTTTCTTACTTAGACTCCTCCTGTACTTGTGTCAGTGACTCGGGCTCAGAGCTGCTAGTGCTTGCAGTGCCTGAGCTCTGATTGGTTGGTGGACGGGGAGGGGAGGGGCTGGCAGAAGCAGCTTCCACTCTAGGATCAGATTACACTCCTCCCGAGTCCCTCCCCTCCCTGCTGCCAGCGTCTCTGCTATTGTGTGCTGTGACGGAGCTGTTTCACACGGTGCTGCCTCCGGACAGAACGGCAGCTCCTCACCCATCGCCCGGGCACCTTTGAAAACGGGCTGACAAATACCCAAGCGCCAGGACTAAATTCCTGGTCGCCATGGCGACCTGGCGCCTGGGATTTGTCGAGCCCTGTCCTAGAGCGTAGGGGGTCTATCTAAGGATGTTATATCTACCCCTTTATCATGTAGGAAAGAAGTAACCTCTACTATTTACCTCAGAGTATGGAAGACCTTCTTAAATATTTCTAAATTCCCGGTAGATCCCTTGAGTTCTCCTCCTATGTCCAGAATTTTTATTTTTTTATTTTACAAAAGGGTCTTGATAAGAACATAAGACTTGGCACCCGTAACGTTCAAGTTTCTGCCCTTAGTGCTTTCTTTGATTTTCCTATTCCCAATTACCTGTGGATTAGGAGGTTCTTTAATGCAGTTAGTAGGATTAAGCCTGTGATCAGATCTTCCGTTTCCCGTGGGATCTTAATCTAGTTTTGTCTAGAATGATGGAGCCTCCTTTCGAACCTCTGCAGGATTTATCTATTAAAACTTTGTCTTTCAAAACTGCTTTTCTGGTGGCTATCACCTCTGCCAGGCATGTGGGTGAGATTTCTGCTTTTTCAGCCTCTCCTCCTTATACTAACATCCTGGAGGACAGAGTGCTCATTAAACCAGATCCTTTCTTTTCTACCTAAAGTGGTCTCCCTGTTTCATAGTACTCAAGACATTGTTCTTCCATCCTTGTGTCAATCTCCAAAGAACGAGGAAGAGAGGAGGCTCCATTGTCTAGACATTAAAAGATTCCTGTCTGAATATCTGAAAGTCAATGGAGGAAATCCTCTAGACTTTTTGTACAGTTTGGTGAAAGAAACAAAGGTAATAAAGTTTATTCTAGAAATCTATCCAGATGGATAGTGGGGGCTATCGCTTTAGCCTATTCCTCAGCGGGGAAACTCCCCCGTTGGGATTTGGTGCTCACTCAACTAGATCCATTTCTACTTCTTGGGCAGAGAGGGCTTATGCATCTCTAGAACAAATTTGTAGGGCTTCTTAGATGTGTTTTAGGACAAGTTCTTGCAATTAACTGGTGGTATAGGGGCAGAGACCCTCCTTAAGAGCTCTCCACGAAAGATTGTGTTTCCTGTCCTGGATGGTGGCGGTCTCTCAAGGGTGCTGTCATGGGCTCATGGAAAAACGATTACCGGTAAGTGTAATCCTGAATTTCTGGAAAAATATCAGGGGTGCCAACACTTTTGGCCATACACGCTTTTTCCACAGGATTTTAAATAGTATCTAAAAACAACATGGGGAAGTCTGCCTTGTCGCTCTTAGCACCAAATTTATCAAAAGTGGTGTAAAGGAAAACTGGCTTAGTCGCCCATAGCAACCAGTTGGAATAACCCATTCATTTCCCTAAGGAGCCCTAAATGGAGGAATCCGATTGGTTGCTATGGGCAACTAAGCCAGTTCTACTTTACACCAGTTTTTATAAATTTGGCGCTAAGAGCGCCAATGCAGACACCCCCATGTTGTTAAAATTTGGTGGATCTTTAGACATAACATAACATTTTTGTCCAGAACTGCTACTTCAATTTTTACTCCAATCCACTGAAGCAAGTTTGCAATTTTTTTTAAAATAAATAAATAAAAGTTGCACAGTAATAAATCTGGAGTGAAAGGAATTGGCATAGCTAACCATGCCCACTTAACCAGCTTTTCAAAACTGGAGCAAGTGGTGTAAAAATAAAGTCACATATTTTTTTTTTCTCTTGCAAATAAGCCCAAAAAGGGCCCTATATAATATTTCACTATAGACATCTGGCAGAAACATGACAAAGGGCTATGTGAAAGCATCTTAAAGGAGTTGTACAGGGCGGTGCATGGTAAGTGCCCGGGAGGCCACCGCAGCAGCTTCCCGAAACAGCAGATCGGTGGGGGTGCTAGGACTTCTATCTTGGATAACCCCTTTAATAGGAGGCCTGTCATTATTAATTATTGACTTCTATGATCAAAACTCCAATAGCAAATGATTATTAAAAGTCGGAAACCTAATTGTAGATATGGGCTGCAGGAACGCCTTCTGGACAGTGCTGCGTGCAGATGGCAGCAGTATCCGGCTCCGTGCTAGCTAATCTCTTTCTGCTTGAGTCGTACAAGTCCTGATTCAGCAGCTCCAAGGTGTCTGGGGGAATATGCCTGACTCTTAATAGAACGACACTGAAAACACGTACGTGTGCGGCCTTGCCACGTGGATATTTAACGTTTTCTCCTTCTCCGCATTAACCTTTCTTATTACAAAAGGGGCAAGTGGGTGAAGAGTAAAAAAAAAACCTGTTTACTCTGAAGTCCTTTTTTTTTTACTTTCCTTTAAATCCAAGTCCCTGTGATGTTTTCCAGTAGCTGTGAAAGCGGAGGGTAGTCTTTCTGTACAATCGGCGGCGCTGATGGCTGCTGGTGTGTGGGTTTGTGTGATTCATGTTCTACACTCCGGGGCTGGCGGCTTCCCATCTGTAATACTTGCTCTCATTCACAAATTCGGAACAGTCGACGTACTCCATCCCGGTCTCCCACTATAGCTGGAAGAAAGCTGGAGCCATCTGTACAGGCCGCAGGGGATTAAAAGAAAACAAATGCGTATAAGGGTGGATTTATATTTTTTTATTTAAAGTAACCCACCTTTAAAAGGGAACCTGTCATCAACTTTAAGCCCGTATTTTTGGTCCACATTTTTGCGGATCGCACACAGGCCCATTCGTTTCTAATTGACAGAACACTGTTTACTGTCCACATCTGTATGTCCGTTCCGCAAAAAAGAACATGTCGTATTCTTCTCTGTTTTGCAGAAAAGAATAGGCATTATTACAATGGATCCGCAAAAAAACAAAAAAAAAAAAACTGATGCAACAAGGACGTCACACGGAGGTCATCCGTATTTTTTGCGGATTGCATAATACATACGGTCATGTGAATGCACCCTTAGGCCTCATGCACACGACCATAGCCGTTTTGCGGTTTAGTGTCCTTCTCTTTTTTTAACCGTTGACTTCGGTGGGCTTGTGGTCCGCATTTTGTGGCCAAGAATAGGACATGTTTTATCCTTCTGTGGAACGGACACATGGATGCGGACAGCCCACAGATGACATCCGTTTATTTTTTTATTTTTATTTTTATAGACCAATGGAAATGAATGTGTCCGTTTGCAATCCTCAAAAAATTTGGATTGGGCACAGGTACAAAATACAGTCATGTTTGAGACCTTGGGGCTCATGCACACAGCTATGTGTTTTGCGGTCTGCAAAACGCAGATCCTGGCCGAGTGAATGGCCATTTATTTTTTCTGTAGAAATGGACAAGAATAGGACATGTTCTAACTTTTTTGTGAGGCTGCAGAACGGACGTGCGGAAGGTGGACAAAATTAGGTTTTATTATATGCAAATGAGCCTCTAGGAGCAATGGGGGTGTTACCATTACTCCTAGATGCTCAGCTCTCTCTGCAACTGCCGCACCCTCTGAACTTTGACAGGGCCAGGAGTGATTACATTAAAACTGCCCAGTCATCTTAATCATATTGCAGGCAGCACGGCAGTTGCAGAGAGAGCTGAGCCTCTAGGTGTAACGGCAACGCCCCTATTGCTCCTAGAGGCTCATTTGCATATATTAAAACATCATTTTTCTCAGCAATGTGAGCAGATATAAACATGGGACCAACACAGATGCCTTCAGCTGCCAAGCGCACATGTAACAGGTCAGCCGGTGTCATAGGTACAGATCTGCCCTTTAATTGTTTGTTACCCCCTCTGCTGGGGTGGATTATGATCTCAGGTGTCGTTTTCAGTTTTTACACAATTCTGTACACTGTACCGTAATTAATTTTAAATTCAGTTTTAGAACATACATTTAGAACTACATTTTGTTTTTTGTTTTTTTAATTAAAGCCACAGTTCCATGAAAAAAAAAATATGTGGTTGACTTAGCATAATGGAAACAGTATGGGGTTCATGTGAGGCTTTCTTCAAAGCACATTCAATAACACGTTCGTCTTATTTGTATGCAAATCACTTCCATATTGCTCAGGTTAGCTGATAGGTCATATAAATTATTTAACATTATTAAAAGAAGGCAGGTTTATTGCAAACAGCAATATCACCTTGATGGGAGAGAGAAGTAATCCAAATGCTTGCACAGCTTCCCTATCCTCTTCTAGCGGACATGTCCCTTCTCCTGACCAAGAAAATACTTGTGTTCCCCATGAGATAACCCATTCTTGACCACATTTTCCTCAAAATCTGTATTATGTTGCTCCTGGTTTATTCCTGCTAGAAATGTAGGAATAAGTTTTACCACTTAGGGGTTTGCCCTTGCCTGACTCTGTCCACTCAGTACTGACAGTATTAGTTTGGGGAGGCACAGACGAGGGATCAGTCTTTTAATAAATGCAGCACTGAGGATTTACAACCTCCTCTAACCTAAAGTGTCATTTGTCTTTGTTTTTCAGTAAGGGACCTTCCGCCAATATGCCTTGATGTTCGACAAAAGCAGCGAATCTCCATTGATACGCTACCTGCAGAGATGAAAGCCCCTATCCTACCCGAACCTCCCATTCCAGTACGGACCAAAACCCTAAAGGATTTCCAGTGAGTTCAATGCAATTCCAAAATCGGATATTTTTTTTTTAGGAAATAATCTTGCTGTCTTCTAAAGAACCCTGGATCAGGTTAGGAAGCCCAATCCTAAAACTGTCTAGCGACCACACATGACTCCGGTAGTAGTCGAGCCACGTCAGTTGGAGACACTGTGTTGTTCGAAGCTCTGTTCCTGTAACCACACTGCTGCGCCAGAACCATCGTATGATAACTGATACTGACGATGCCCAATAGTACCCCATTGGCTCATTATGGGTTCCTTGAGCAGTTCTGTTGCATTTAGCATTTAGCAGAGCTTGCAGGATTTATTCTTGCTGTCAAAAACTAAAGAGACCCCCCTACAAACCCCATCTGATGCCTCCTATGTGGCTGGCGCTATGTACGTAAACCACAGCACTTTAAAGCACTTTTCACCAATGCTCTGTTAAAGGGGTTATCCAATCCTAAAAAGTGCCCCCCCCCCCCATATGCCGGGCCCCCCACCCTGAATATACTTACCCGGGTACCTGCTCCCTGCACCGTTCCTGGTCCCCACACCACCGCTGCTGCTTCTCCCCATGCCCGGATGAAAACAGCCGGGGGCGGGGGGGGGGGGGGGGGGGCGGCTGGGGTGTTGGGGGATTGTGGGAGCAGCCAATGGCGGACGGGGACGAGCCTCCCTAGCGTCACCCACGATGTTAGGGAGGCTCATCTCCGCCTGCTATTGGCTGCTCTCCACCCCCCCACCGAATGTTTTCATCCGGGCACATGGAGAAGCGCTGGTGTGGGGACCCGGGTAAGTATATTCAGCATGAGGAGACTTTTTTTTTTTAGGATTGGATAACCCCTTTAACAGAGCTTTGGTGAAGGTGAAAATCCTCTTTAAAGTAGTAGGAGTTCTCATTTTTTAAAACGCGTGGTATCTCCTTTAGGCTGGGTTCACACGTGACTGATTAGCTGCGGATTTTTTTCATGGATTTTCATGCAGTAGATCTGCAGCGTTGTACAGTACCAGCAAAGTGAATGAGTTTTTAGAAATCCTCATTCACACGTAGCAGAACAAATCCACAGCAGAAACTGACTTGTGTTGCGGATTTTAAATCTGCAGCATGCCAATTTATACTGCGGATTTTACGCTTTCCAATGCAAGGAAAGAGATCTGCATCTAATTTGTGACTTTTCTACAACAGAATCGGTGACGAAATGCAGCATTTGGTGTGTTTTTTTTTTTTTTCTGCTGCAGAAATTCCACAGCTAATCGGTCATGTATAAACCCAGCCTTAAGGGTAAATGCACACGTTCAGGATTTATGTGCGGACAATTGGTGCGTATTTTCCGCATGCAGATTTTGAAGTGAATGGAGAAAATCCGGTTAGGAAAAGTAAAATAAATTGACATGCTGCAGATTTTAAAAATCTGCATCGTGTACATGAGAATTTCAAATTGTCATAGAATACAATATACATGATCTACGGTGCGGATTTCCGTACGCAAATCTGCACGCAATCCAGATCGTGTGCATTTAGCCTAAACCTTATTTTTTTGGGGTGGGTTGAAACCCCAACCCTTTAGGCGGACCTGCAAAGGGATGCATACTTTGCTGATTTCTGCTCCTCCTCTCGCCGGCCTTGGCTGCTCCACCGAGCTCCCAAGATGTAAATTCTGCTCCTCTTGTGTCATGTGAAATGGACAGGTCACTGCTGCCACCAGCAACTGGCTGCAGCAGTGTTTAAAGGGAAGTTTACATGCTAGAAGCTCAGTGGAGGAGGCGAGATGGGGAAGCAGGTAAGTAAGGGGGTAAGTATACTCTTTGCAATACTCCACACCCGACCAGTGGCGTAGCGTGGGTTGCCAGCACCCGGGGCAAGCCAAAAATTGCGCCCCCCCCCCCCAGCCCGTGGGCACACTCCTTTTTAACAGATAATGTGGTAGATCACTTGCAGTCCTATGTAACACCACAGATAACAGTGATAACTCTCCGTGTACAGATAATGTAGTAGATTCAACTGCAGTCCTATGTAACACCTCAGATAACACAGTGATAACTCTCTGAGTACAGATAATGTAGTAGATGGGTGTGAGCCCCCAGAATGCAGAACACGCACAGTGTGACCTGAAGTCTGGGGCCAGGATGTGGCAGGGTGGGCCATATTCTCAATCTGCTTCCCCAACCCTACCGTAAAACAGATATGTGGATGGAGATTATTATTACAGTAGAATACAGCACCATACCTGTTACATCCAGTGACGTCTCCTGTGATGTAGACTTTCCTCAACGTCTTCATTCAGAGATAAGACCTCCATGATACCTTCTTTCAGCCGCTTCTCGTCTCTGCAGAGTTTCACAGAATTTTTTTTAGGTTCCTCGCTTTATTATCATCCTCTCCTTCCTGGTGTCTCAACACTGTCATCCTGCTGCCCCCCAATACTGTGCTAGAGCCATACAGATAGTCCCCCATTCCCCATAATATTACTCCCCCTGTATATTATAATGGCCCCCTCTGTATTATTTAAATAATGGCCCCCTCTTTTTTTATTAATATAATGGCCCCCTCTTTATTATTAATGTATTTGCCCCCTCTTTGTTGTTAATGTATTATTAAAGTAAATTGCCCTCTGAGATTCTCAGTGAGGCCTGGCTGGGGTATGGGGCCTAATGAGGACTAACAATGGATTAATACTAAGGATTATTACTGTGGAATCTGCTGCACAATAGGCCTATGGGAAAGAATATTACTAGTACTACTCACTGTGCATATTCCACCTAGGCCCCCACAATAATAATCCTCCATTATTAATACTGTCCAGTATGACTCCTCCTGAGCCTGGGCTGAGACACATTTTCCCCACAAAAATTACCTCTCTGGGCAGCAAGCAATCGTAACTGAAGAAATACAACTACTGCTGCCCTCTACTGACTGGTCTGAGTGGTGCAGCAGGCCAGGCACTGTTTACTTTATAAAATTGTGCCTCAGCTCAGTAGCTTAGGGAACTTTCACACTAGCGGCAGGACGGATCCGACAGGCTGTTCACCCTGTCGGATCCATCCTGACGCTATTTCGCAGTGCCGCCGCTCCGTCCCCATTGACTATAATGGGGACGGGGGCAGAGCGCCGGCGCAGCACTAAAAGGTCAGACATGCAGTACTTTCAGTCCGGCGGCCTTTCGCCGTGCTGTGCCGGAGCTCCGCCCTGATCCCCATTATAGTCAATGGGGATGGAGCGGCGGCACTGCGAAATAGCGGCAGGATGGATCCGACAGGGTGAACAGCCTGTCGGATCCGTCCTGCCGCTGGTGTGAAAGTAGCCTTAGGGTCCATTCACACGCATTTTGCGGGAACGGAATTGCGGACCCATTAACTTCTATGGGGCAGCACAATGTGCTGCCCAGATACGGAATTGTGGACCCACACTTCCGGGTCCGCAATTCCGTTAAGAACATGTCCTATTCTTGTCCGCAATTGCGTACAAGAACAGGCATATTCTATTAGTGCCGGCAATGTGCGGTCCACAAAATGCAGAACGCACATTGCTGCTGTCCATGGATCCGCAAAACACGTTGCAGACGTGTGAATGGACCCTTAGGCTGAGCCTCAGAGGGACTTAAACTTGGTCAGTGACTGTCTGGACCTGAGACTGAGAGGAGGGCAGACCTGGCTGCAGCCCTGAAGCTTACAGGGACCCAGCTCAAAACCTGATTCCAAAGCAGGATATAAAAGACCAAGAGGAAGCTGAAGTGCCATGAGAGCCAGTCCAAGCAGGACCATGGCAGTCAGGCGGTGCTGGTGAAGGATGACCAGAGACAGTACTGCCCATCTCTGCTGTCCACTCCATATACCAGGGTAGGCCTGGTATATGGGCAGCAGAGATGGGCAGAAACTGCAGATGGCATCCCAGAGAGGCATACTGTCTCTCTGTCAGTGTCCCTGGGCTGGTCATCCTTCACCAGCACCCTGACTGC
The DNA here is from genome assembly GCF_905171765.1 of Bufo bufo. Lineage (NCBI taxonomy): Eukaryota > Metazoa > Chordata > Amphibia > Anura > Bufonidae > Bufo > Bufo bufo. The sequence goes on along the minus strand of NC_053394.1, from coordinate 78,926,575 downwards.
CATGATGCCATCTACTTGGCAGTCTTGGCCTGGCTCTCATGGCACTGGCACAGTGGCACTTCACTAGTTCACTCATATATTACCCATAACGCCTACCCTCAGCCCATGCCAACATACACACTGTGACTGACTGACCTAATTCACTCAGGGTGGGACTGGGAATGACACTGACTGCAGTCACGTACTCTGTCAGGGTCGCTTTCAGGCTGGGTAGACTCTCTGACCTGACCGCTCCAAGTACTGAAGCAGGGACAGTGCGGCAGCCATCTTCTTGCTCAGGCTCCGCCCACCTTCCAGGCAGGAAAGACAGTGCGGAGCCAGGAGCCAATCAGTGTGATCGTACTGCGCCCCGCCTCCTCGCTCTGCTGTGCTGTGTGAAGAAAAAAACACAGCATCAGCCATTTAAGATTTTGTTGTTGCAGCGGACAGCGCCCCCCTGCAGTGTGGCGCCCGGGGCAACGGCCCCCCCCCCACGCTACACCCCTGCACCCGACAAAGGTGTACAACCCTTTAAGCTTGCTCTTCCTTTAAGAGTCTTGAATTCAACTATTACAAAAACATTTTTATGCCCAGTGCGTCATTCAGCAAGTGTGACTGCGCGGTGTCATAATGATTTGTCCATTCTTACTAGCCTTTGTCTGCGTGGAATTCTCTGTACGCCAGGCTCCATTTCTGTATACCGCTGACGACTTCAGCTGTAATCAGAAATGTCACCGCATTACAGTAATCTGATAAGTGGGAAATGAAATACAAGGTTGTGCCTCTAGCCTTTCATTAAACTTTACATTCTCGCTGAAAACACAGGCTTCTGTCCAGCAATGTGATTGTCTTGGTGAGTCAGGCACTCTCTGGATTGTACTCCCGCTTTTTCTGAAAGTGGCTGGGCCTAAGTCGGAAAGGTGTGGATGAGGCAAAATGTAGAAATTTCTCCTTACATTTTTAGGCCTCATGCACACGACCGTATTTTGTTTCCGTGTCCGATCCGTTTTTTTTTTTGCGGATAGGATGCGGACCCATTCATTTCACCGTGTGCTGTCCGCATCAGTATGTCCGTTCCGTTGCTCCGCAAAAAAAATAGTGCATGTCCTATTTTTTTTTCTAGTTTGCGGACAAGGATAGGCATTATTACAATGGATCCGCAATTTGCGGACCGAAAACACATACGGTCGTGTGCATGTAGCCTTAAGGAAAGAATTGTCTTTTGTATTTACCATGTAAGACCTCATGCACACGACCGTTGTGTGCATCCGCGTCCGTTCCGTCATTTTTCACAGTTTAGCGGAGGTCCCATTCATTTCTATAGAGCTGTGAAAAAAAACTGATAGTCCTCCGTTTTTTCTCCGCATCCGTGAACCGTGATTCCAGTCCGTCAAAAAATATAACCTGTCCTATTCTTGTCAGTGGAAAACGGAAGACGAACCCATTCAATTCAATAGTCCATAAAAAAAAACGGATGCACAACTGGTATGTCATCCGTGTCCGCTTTTTTTTTTCTACAAGACCTTGGTGCAATAAAATTACACTTTTCATTAACCTTCCTTTTTTCCCCCCTGTCAGACAAAAAAAAAAGGAAGACACAAGGAAACACAACTGAAGCAAAATCTGACGCGGACCACTGAAGCCAAATCACTGACAGTGAAAAAACACTGTCGTGTGCATGAGGCCTAAGTGAAAGGTTCAGGACACAGTGCCTGCATCTGTGTTGGTCCCATGTTCATATGTGCCCGCATTGCTGAGAAAAATGTTTTAATATATGCAAAAGAGCCTCTAGGAGCAATGGGAGCGTTGCCGTTACACCTAGGGGCTCAGCTCTCTCTGCAACTGCTGCACTCTCTGTACTATGATTGATTGACAGGGGGAAAAGTCATCAAGTCTGGCCCTGTCAATCGAGGTAGAGAAGGCACAGAAGTTACAGAGCCTCTAAGGGTCCATTCACACGTCCGCAATTTCGTTCTGCATTTTGCGGAACGGAATTGCGGACCCATTCATTTCTATGGGGCAGCACGATGTGTTGCCCGGATCCGGAATTGCGGATCCGCACTTCCGGGTCCGCAATTCCAATCCCGAAAAAAATAGAACATGTCCTATTCTTGTCCGCAATTGCGGACAAGAATAGGCATTTTCTATTAAGTGCCGGCGATGTCAGTCTTTTGCGGATCCACAGATCCGTGGATCCGCAAAACACACACGGACGTGTGAATGGACCCTAAGCGTGATGGCACTGCCCCTGTTGCTCCTAGAGGCTCATTTGCATACACTAATACATCATTTTTCTCAGCAATGCGGGCACATATGAACATGGGACCAACACAGATGCCTTCAGCTGCCAAACGCACATGTAACAGGTCAGCCAGTTTCATAGGTACAGATCTGCTGACAGGTGCACTTTAATATAAAACACTAGATTTTGCTTGACTTATGATCTTATGCGAATATTACTACTGACAGGGTCTTTCCAGGATATGACTGATGGCCTATAGTTAGGTTAGGCGTTCAATGTAGAATCTTGAGAGTCTCACCCCTGAGTTGTCCACTGATCAGCAGAACAAAAGATCATTGGTGCTCATCAGAGAGCCGTGACCCTTCTCTGCATTACCCAGCGTGGTGCTATGGCTGTACCTGGTATTGCACCAAGGTCAGTCCTCAGCCCTGTTCTCTTAAATGGACTGAGCTGCAGTACCAGACACAGTAACATTCATATGGATATCACTTTGACGGGTACCCTTCGTTTTCCTAATCAGTGGGGTCCGGCGGGTGGATTCACCTCGGATCTTACGATATGCTCATGCAATATCTTAAGCAAGGGCCATCAGATGCCTTTATGAATGTCACTCAAGACAAACTTTGGTGAGGGACAGTGTCCAGTCCAATGTCCTCCTCCTCTTACTTCCACTGTAATTTAAAGGCTATTGACAGCTTCAGGACATTTTTTATGATTGCATTTGACTCATTTTGGGCTGAAAATCATTGTTTCAATTGGTCTTTATTTAAAAAAATATTGGGCTGTTCTGTTACAAAGGGCTAACTGTTTGTCTAGCTGTGTGACTGGTACTTTCACTTTGTGCCCGTCATCTAATAACCCTCATCTCTAAATTACTAGTAGCTCAAAAACACTTATTTAAAGGGAGTCTTTCACACCGATTGACCCTATTAATTCAATGCGCACGCGCCGATATCGCGGTCATCGGCGCATGCGCGGGATTACGGACAGTAGGAAGAAGGATAGAGAAGAGACCAAGGGCGGGCAGACCCGGCGGATGGGCGGGCAGAAGCGGCGGAGGGGGAGTGGATTGGTATGAAAATGACCCAGGGGCCTGGGCACCGGCCGTTGTAAGGCCGCCCCTGGGCACCTTCACAGCCTAATTTGCATACGGAATAAAAGTGTTTTTCGGACGAACGATGCTAGCAGGGAACTAACGGTAAGAACAGTTTTAATAGGGGGGATGCCGTGGACATAAGTCTGTTAATAGGGTCAATCGGCGTGAAAGACTCCCTTTAAGCCACATTATGATCAGTAAGATAAAAACTAAGCTATAATAAGTGTAAATAAGGTCAGAGATAAGGAGCCCCCAGCTGAGGTGCCTTATGGAAGAGAGTAAAAATACAGATGCTGCTACTAGAGAATGTCAAGGCTGTACAGAGAAAGGGGCTCAACATCTAATATATAAAGCTGAGTGTATGTATGTATGTCCGCTAAAGGAATCCTCATTGTCGCATTTACATCATGAAATTTGAAACACAGGTACATCAGGTGTCCGGGAAGGTTTTCGACCAGGTCTCCGCTCGCTAGGACGTACCGTTCCTGAGATATTCCCAAAAAATGCATTATCCAATAGAAGCTTGGTCACATGACCCTTATCAGCTAATAGAAGCTCGCAGGCCGTTAGTCTCCACATACACAATTTTACTCCAGGGTTCCATAACAACCCAGCCATTTTTTTTTTTTCACTGTTGTAGGTCAGCTTTAAAGGAAATCTGTCACCAGGATAATCGCTATTGAAGTAAAGCCATGGCCTAATAGCACTTAGTACCTTATTTCAATATGTGCCTTTGTTTCAGCAATAGATGTTTTTATCCTCTGAATTCCAGTTTATTTGGTATGCAAATGAGCCATTAAGGTGCCCACAGGGACGTCACTCTTGCAGGAAGGAGCTCGGACACGCCCCATGCCACATTGTGTCAACTCTCAAAAGACCAACTTAAAACCCCGCCACCAGGTCCTGCTAAGACACGCCCCCGATCTGGTTAGGCCACGCCCCATCCCACTCCTCAGCCGAGAGGGATTGAAAAAATAAAGTTAAAAATCAACTTCTGTCAGCTGCAGGGGTGGGAGAGGCAGTGACTTTCTTCCTGCAGCTCACACTCGGACAACACAGTGCTGCTGTCTGAGAGTGAGCTGTTCAAAAGGACATCCTTGTGTCCGTCCAGGCCCTGCGCCAGATGGAGGATAGGGAATCTGAAAGCCGGACTGTCCGGCCTAAAACTGGACCTCTAGGGGCAGGCTGCTGTGGAGGTCAGTTAAGGGGATGGTCCGCTATGGAGGTCAGTGTTAAGGGGGCTGGCCCCTGTGGAGGTCACTGTCAAGGGGGTGGTGTGCTGTGAAACTGACTGTTAAAGGGGAAGGTTGCTGTAAAGGTCAAAGTTAAGGGGGTGGGCTGCTGTGGAGGTCCAATTTTAAGGGACTGGGCACTGTGGGGAGGAGGGGGGGGTCAGTGTTAAGTTGTGGGGGGCTGTGGAGGTCACTGTTAAGGGGGCGGGATGCTGTAGATGTCACTGTTATACAGGGAGTGCAGAATTATTAGGCAAGTTGTATTTTTGAGGATTAATTTTATTATTGAACAACAACCATGTTCTCAATGAACCCAAAAAACTCATTAATATCAAAGCTGAATATTTTTGGAAGTAGTTTTTAGTTTGTTTTTAGTTTTAGCTATTTTAGGGGGATATCTGTGTGTGCAGGTGACTATTACTGTGCATAATTATTAGGCAACTTAACAAAAAACTAATATATACCCATTTCAATTATTTATTTTTACCAGTGAAACCAATATAACATCTCAACATTCACAAATATACATTTCTGACATTCAAAAACAAAACAAAAACAAATCAGTGACCAATATAGCCACCTTTCTTTGCAAGGACACTCAAAAGCCTGCCATCCATGGATTCTGTCAGTGTTTTGATCTGTTCACCATCAACATTGCGTGCCGCAGCAACCACAGCCTCCCAGACACTGTTCAGAGAGGTGTACTGTTTTCCCTCCTTGTAAATCTCACATTTGATGATGGACCACAGGTTCTCAATGGGGTTCAGATCAGGTGAACAAGGAGGCCATGTCATTAGATTTTCTTCTTTTATACCCTTTCTTGCCAGCCACGCTGTGGAGTACTTGGACGCGTGTGATGGAGCATTGTCCTGCATGAAAATCATGTTTTTCTTGAAGGATGCAGACTTCTTCCTGTACCACTGCTTGAAGAAGGTGTCTTCCAGAAACTGGCAGTAGGACTGGGAGTTGAGCTTGACTCCATCCTCAACCCGAAAAGGCCCCACAAGCTCATCTTTGATGATACCAGCCCAGTACTCCACCTCCACCTTGCTGGCGTCTGAGTCGGACTGGAGCTCTCTGCCCTTTAGCAATCCAGCCACGGGCCCATTCATCTGGCCCATCAAGACTCACTCTCATTTCATCAGTCCATAAAACCTTAGAAAAATCAGTCTTGAGATATTTCTTGGCCCAGTCTTGACGTTTCAGCTTGTGTGTCTTGTTCAGTGGTGGTCGTCTTTCAGCCTTTCTTACCTTGGCCATGTCTCTGAGTATTGCACACCTTGTGCTTTTGGGCACTCCAGTGATGTTGCAGCTCTGAAATATGGCCAAACTGGTGGCAAGGGGCATCTTGGCAGCTGCACGCTTGACTTTTCTCAGTTCATGGGCAGTTATTTTGCGCCTTGGTTTTTCCACACGCTTCTTGCGACCCTGTTGACTATTTTGAATGAAACGCTTGATTGTTCGATGATCACGCTTCAGAAGCTTTGCAATTTTAAGAGTGCTGCATCCCTCTGCAAGATATCTCACTATTTTTGACTTTTCTGAGCCTGTCAAGTCCTTCTTTTGACCCATTTTGCCAAAGGAAATTAGTTGCCTAATAATTATGCACACCTGATATAGGGTGTTGATGTCATTAGACCACACCCCTTCTCATTACAGATATGCACATCACCTAATATGCTTAATTGGTAGTAGGCTTTCGAGCCTATACAGCTTGGAGTAAGACAACATGCATAAAGAGGATGATGTGGTCAAAATACTCATTTGCCTAATAATTCTGCACGCAGTGTAGTGGATAGTGTTGATATATTTTAAACAAATTAAATGAAATAGATTAAATATACCCGAACAAAGCCGGATCCTTCAGCTAGTTTTTGATAAAGACCAATTATAAAAATGGCTTTTAGCTCAAAATGAGTACAATGCAATAATAATAAAACAAAATTACCCCCAAAGGTGTACATAGCTGTTAGATAATAATAATAATAATAATAATAATAATGTGCCTACATCTCCCAAAGCTCAACTTTCTCCTCTTGTCACTGAAAGAATTGCAGTGCATCACCTCCAGACAGAGACCCTGTGTCAGCATAGACCCGGCATGGTCTTATGTAATCGGCCAGCAGTTTCCATCGCTGGTCAGTGATCCATTTAACCCAAGGGTGAACCTAACCTAAGCAGCAGTCCAAAATTTCGGAGCCACTATTTAACGTGATTGGAAAGAGTTGTAAAGGTAGTAACATGGTATATAAGGCCGAAAAAAGACATATGTCCATCCAGTTCGGCCTGTTATCCTGCAAGTTGATCCAGAGGAAGGGAACAAAAAAACAACTGTGAGGTAGAAGCCAATTTTCCTCACTTTAGGGGAATAAAAAATTTCTTCCAGACTCCAATCAGGCAATCAGAATAACTCCCTGGATCAACGACCCCTTTCTAGTAGCCATAGCCTGTAATATTATTACACTCCAGAAATACATCCAGGCCCCTCTTGAAGGTATTTGCAGCAGTCTGTTTAAACAGGGCTACTTTGAAGTTAAAATATTGGTCATTTTGTTGGCAGCAGGCTACAATCAGTGCAGTTATAGGAACTGTAAAAAGCTCTCTGTGGACTTTATACTAAAGTGGTCATGAGCTATCATACAGAGTGACATTCACCCGCTGTTATAATGTACTGTACGAAATTCAGTCTGACCAATTAAGCTGGTGCTCAAAAAGTAAGTGGGATTCTGAAGATCAGGGCCTTGCTGTATGCTAAAATTGCAATTCCTGAATAACCAAATGTAATTTGTTCCTCTGTCCCACAGGGTGGACATGCGAAAGATTTTATGCTGCGAAATTGCAGGTGGGGAAAAACACTTTTACAGTCGCAGCAAAGTGGATGGGATTTTACAAGGTCTCATCCACTGTTGAAAAAAAATGTTTGCGGAAATTAAGACCTTAATCTTTGTTGCTGATGTTCGCTGAAGACTTCACACTTTACAATGCATAGGGTGAAATCCGCAAATTTCACTGCGAATCTGCAGCGGTTATGGTTAATTGACTCCATATCAATGATTTTATGCAGGGTAGAATTATAGGGCAATTAAAGGCTGATTAAACATAAATGACATATCTTGTCCCTGGAGCTGTGGAATTACTAGTATCTGGCTCAGGGTTCAGATGGATGGAAAAATCAAGTGGAAGTCCAAGAGTAGTGTTGAGCGAACTTCTGTTTTAAGTTCGGCGTCTAAAGTTCGGCTTCCGGTTAGCGGAGAATCCCGATATGGATTCCGAATTCCGTTGTGGTCCGTGGTAGCGGACCACAACGGAATTCGGAATCCATATCGGGATTCTCCGCTAACCGGAAGCCGAACTTTAGACGCCGAACTTAAAACAGAAGTTCGCTCAACACTATCCAAGAGTAATCTCCATTATATGGCCAGCTATTCACTGGTGATATGGGACCAGAGTTCCTGTTTATGGATGCAAGAGCATAATGCTGGCCTACAAGTCCAAAGCCTTGAAGGGCAGGTTCAGGTGAATGTAATGATGCCTTTCAATGCTGCTTTATTGTGGAAGAAAAGTACTTTGAATCCATATATAAATGAGCAGTTAAGTGCACTGAATGTGGGCCCTAGCCACTCTGTGCACTCTTACTTCCTCTGCCAGTCCTAGCCTCTCCTTGATTGACAGGGCCAGGTGAGATGGCTATGCAGGAACCTGGCCCTGTCAATGAAGGAGAGGGAAGAGCTGGCAGAGGAAGCAGGAGGATCAAGAGTGGACAGACTGGCAAGGGCCTGCCCTTGGTGCACTTAACTGCTCATTTGCATATGGATTAGCATGGAGAATGAGGCAATAGATCGGCAAGTGAAATTGATCATTGCATTTAGCTGATCTAGCCCTATAAGGCATTGTGCCTGCTTTAACAGAGAATGTCTTGGTGACAGACAGAATACATTTAAACAATGCATTGAGGTGGTTTATGATCACAAACTTATCAGTTAGACACACCTTCCTAACTTGGAGTTTTCCAATCATTCTCTGTGTACATATGATAATGACTGTGATGTCACTATATCACCCAGACTGCATTTGTGCTGTTGGTGTAATGTTACTCATTCGTGCCTAGGTGGCACTATTGCATAAACTATTAGCATCATACTAGTAAGGGTTAAATGTCCAGGTCTGATTTTGTCTTACATTCCGTACACATAACATCTGGAATCCTAAATCAGAGCTAAGGAATTATCATTGACACATATACTGATAAAATTTATGGTAAGAATCGATAAGAATATAATAGACCTTGTACTCTCACAGACATGTGTGCCTCCTCTATCACTTCAACGGGTGATTAATTGTTAGTTTAAATAACACTATCTTGCTAACAAAGTTTACACTTAAAATTCTTCTCATCATGCTTTAAGAGTGTATGTATTCCTAGTGAGAAATATATAAGATAATAGATGCATTGACGTCCTTCATAATATTCAACATAGTACAATACGTATGTCCTATTGATTATCTTATACTAAAACGTAATGTTCATTATACATATACATCACAGATTTTCTGCTTCATCAATAGACATTAGACGATAGGGATAATTAATACCAGATGCGTCTAGAAAATTTCCTTATCTCAGTCATAAATCTATAAGGAGAAAAGAATGACTCTTCTCAGACTGGTATACGCAGAAATCTGCAGCACTCTTTTCCATTTGTGCAAAAATGTAAATTGGTTTATTTCAAATCAGCAGCATGACAGCGAAGTTTTGACCATCTTTGGTCTTTATCTCTTGATAAAGACCAGAGATGGTCGAAAAGTTGCTGTCATGCTGCTGATTTGAAATAAACCAATTTACATTTTTGCACAAATGGAAGAGTGCTGCGGATTTCTGCGTATACCCTTAGCCAGGATCTCTATCTGCGAGCACCACCTCACCTATCAAAGGTAGATATATTTTTTCCAATTGTTGGACTCTGTAGTGCTGCTTATCTTTCATCATCTTCTCAGACTGGCACATTTAATAGAGAAGAAACCTTATGAATCGTGTCCTTTCCATGAACCTCTTTCAGCCTATTCTAAAAATACATACACAATGGTGAATATATCACAATATGGCCTCTTTTATATAGAATCCACTATAATTAGGATATTTAGATATAAATGGTTTATACCTATGAAAAGGCACAACAGGGCACAATAGTATACCTGAGGGCTGTCCACATCCGCACTTCCATTCCACAGTCCCGCAAAAAAGAGAGAACATGTCCTATTCTTGTCCATATTGTGGACAAGAATATGCATTTCTGTCATATAGCAGGAAGTTCTGATCCACAAAACATGGATCGCACACAGTACTGTGAATAGGCCCTAACAGTGAGTGGACACCAAAATTGCTAGAAGGGAGAGCCCTAGTGATGGGGATTTCAATTTTTTTTTAGGGTGAATTCTTAGGGTACTTTTACACTTGCGTTTTTCTTTTCCGCCATAGATTTCCAGCATAGAGTTCCGTCCTAGGGGCTCTATACCGGAAAATAACTGATCAATTTTATCCCCATGCATTCTGAATGGAGAGTAATCCGTTCAGGATGCATCAGGATGTCTTCAGTTCAGTCTTTTTGACTGATCAGGCAAAAGATAAAACCGCAGCATGCTACGGTTTTATCTCTGGCCAAAAAAACTGAAGACTTGCCTGAATGCCGGATCCGGCATTTTTTTCCCATAGGAATGTATTAGTGCCGGATCCGGCATTCAAAATACCGGAAAGCCGGATTCGTCCTTCCGGTCTGCACATGCAAAGAAAATCTAAACAGATCCGTTTGTCCGTATGACATACGGACAGACTGATCCGTTCTTGCAATGCATTTGTAAGACGGATCAGTCTTAGAAATGCAATCGGTTGGAATACGTTTTGCCAGTTCCCATGATTTTATATAAAATATATATGTAGTACATGCCAATCTTTCTAACAAAGCTAGAACCAGCCCTGTACCTCCCATGGATCCAGAGTTGCCCCCATTTGTTGCTCCAAATGCTCTGCAAGATTTATTTCAAGCTTGCAGCTCGGGAAGAGTGTGCTTTCTTTTTGCTGCAGCTCTCTCCTTCTCACAGTTTGGGGGGGGGGGGGGGGGGGGGGCGCTGTCCTTTCTATTGCAGCTTTTTCCATATAACTGTCACAACTTCTAACAAAAGATACAGCTGGTGGCAGTTGATGAATGGAACTGAGCATGTGCGACCAGCTTAGCAAGGTGGACAGAGAGATGAGGAAAATAACAAAACAGAAGGTGGCGCTATATAGATACATTTTATTGAATCACTCAGCGGCTATACAAAATTTATAATTACATACATAGTTTGAAAACCCCCTTTAATCTTTTCATCACCAAAGTATTTTGAAGGGGTTGTCCTGTGTTATTATTGGGTAGAAGTGGTGGTCATGTATTTATGGGTCCACTACAGGGAAAGAGGCTTTGTGGGTTTGCACCAGGGCTGTGAAGTCAGAGTCAAAGCTAATTTTAGGTGGAGTCTGTAGAAATGTACTGAATCGAGCTTTTAAAAAAAAATTATAGATCTTTTATTAATAGTGTAATTTATTAACTTTCATATAAATTTAGAAATGTTAATCAGAAATATATTGTATGCTCTATCAATTTAACGCCCTTACTTATCTAGCACGGTGATAAGCAGGGTGTTCTAGTCATGATAGAAAATCATTTCTCACCTCTCCTGTCCCTTAGGCCTAATTCACACGAACGTATGGCTTTTATAGTTTTTTGCGGTCCGTTTTTCACTGATCCGTTGTTCCGTTTTTGAGTTCCGCTGTGTTTCCGTTTTTCCGTTCCGTTTTTGCGTATGGCATATACAGTATACAGTAATTACATAGAAAAAATTGGGCTGGGCATAACATTTTCAATAGATGGTTCAGCAAAAACGGAACAGATACGGAAGACATACGGATGCATTTCCGTATGTGTTCCTTTTTTTGGCGGACCCATTGACTTTAATGGAGCCACGGAACGTGATTTGCGGCCAAATATAGGACATGTTCTATCTTTCAACGGAACGGAAAAACAGAAATACAGAAACTGAATGCATACGGAACACATTCCGTTTTTTTTGCGGAACCATTGAAATGAATGGTTCCGTATACGGAACACAAAAAATGGCCCGTACACCCGCAAAAAAAAACGTTCGTGTGAACTAGGCCTTATACTAGGTATCTTCGTGCTGCTCCAAGGCCCTTAATAACAATGTCTGAAACTGTGCTGCACATGCTCAGTAGAGAAGACCAGAGGAAGAAGTTCAGTATTGGGCATGACTGCAGACAGAAAGGGAAAATCGTATTAAAGGGGTTGTCCGGGGATAAGTAACTTTCCACAAGTGCCCTCAGTCTGCCTCTGCTATGGAAAGCATTATACTAACCTGCTTATGATCAGACCCCTAAGATCCTTCAGACCTCAGATCAAACCTAAGATCAAACATAAAACAATAAATGAACTTACCTCTCCTGCTGCAACTCTGCATATAATGCGGTCCCTCCTGCACTCACCGCTCCCTGGTCTTCTTCCGGCCCACGCAACACTTTGACCTAATGTCGCTCCGCACATTAGTATTCACTCCATAACACGCACTGTCATTCCCTCCCTCCCCTATTTTTTTTTGGGGGAAAGTGCGTCCTATGGAGCAAAAAATACGTTCCATGGTGGTCAGAAAAAGCTCTGTCACCATTTATGAAGGAGCTGGAGTGTGATAAAATGCAGAAGTTGGAGTCAGCCCTGGTTTGCACTCTAAAGCAGAGCTGATATAAGGTGGTCATATTCAAATATAATTCTGTCCCTGTAATAAGCCTATGAGGACTACCGGGATACAGATAAAGTATAGCCACGAGGACATTACAGTTCAGGTTTCTCTGTGTCTCTAACCATAAGAACAGTTTAATGTATAAAAATAGCATTATTGTGTATGTACAGCAATTAAGGGTCATTTACGTAACACCTTTGATAGCACCTTTTTATGATTGTAGAGGGGAAAGGACATAAATAGACCATAATGTGTTTTTCACAGTTCGTGAAAAAATTGTAAAAATCTCGCTGGGGAACATGACTGATCTGCTGTATTGTGGCTCAAGGGTCTCATCACATTTTATGGTGGAAAGCAGAAAATCACGACACAAGCGTTTTTTATCAGTAGGGTTCATTTTCTGTATTACTTTTCTCTTGGAAAAGCCATTTTCGTTCTCAGACATTAGGGACACAAATTACAGGTAATTATGGTCAGTTTATAGGACAGACACGACTCAGCTGTGAAAAAAAACGACGGTATATTTTTTACTGTGCGCCAATATGTATTCTTGGGATAAAGAAGTGTCTGGATGGAACTTTTAATACTAAGTAGTAATTTGCTTTAATGATAGCTGGCATAGCTAGAATAATTCTTCGACATGAGCACTTACATACATTTAAAAGCAAATTGCAGAGTATTATGGAGCCATAAGCACTTAGTGCACCTCCATATGGTGCCTCTGTGTGGCGCTGTATTATCTCCTAGAAGCAGTGCTGCATGCTGAAATAATGCATGGTTCTGAATATGGTTGTGTGAGACCGGCCATACATAAGATGTCACATCTATTTTCACTGATTACCTAATACACATTATGTTCATCTTGGCCACACATACACATTATATTAATGGACCTGCATACTAGGGCATAATGGAGGAGGTATCCATGTTCAAGACCCCTTTCTATGAGCCAAAACAGAGAGCTCCCATTGCTCCTAGAGGCTCATTTGAACATATTAAAACGTCAGTTTTCTCAGCAATGCGGCCACATATGAACATGGGACCAACACAGATGTCTTCAGCTGCCAAGTGCCCATGTAACAGGTCAGCCGGTGTCATAGGTACAAAACTGCTGACAGATGGGCTTTAATTTACAGCCCATGTACTGGAGGCCACACTTGCAGACAACATTACTGCCATCGGAAGTAATCCTCTCTTGTATCTCATTCTACATTCTCTAACCTATAATATACTGTACAGTGATCCCTCTAGAAACAATGGCCTCAGGATACAATATTTTCAATATACAATGGTATTTTCTGACCCATCGTAAGTTGAAACCAGACTCAACATAAATGACTCAGATCCAACCAATCAAGGCCACTTTTCTGGTAAAATCGCTGTATTAGTTGCTAGTTAGCAGCTATTCCTGACTGTTATATGTAAGATCTTGTTTAATCTGTCTTAGTTATCTGATTATATTCCATAAATATTCATTTTCTTTTATCGTGGATAACATTTTGGGGCTTTGGAACTGATTACTCAAGTTACAATGATTTCAACATACAATGATCTTCCTGGAACCAATTAATATTGTAACTTGAGGGACCACTGTATATATTTTTGGGGGTTTAAAACACGGCACACTTTGCATTTCTTACAGGGGAAAGAAAAAAATTAAAACAAATCATCTGCACCATAGTGACCAGACGAGTGGAGAGCCTGTGGAGTGAGAGTCGGCACTCAATCAGGGTGCTGAAGAGGAAGGAAGAGGGGGGGGGGGAAAAAGTGTTATGCATGGTGGCAGTAGGTGCTCTCAAACTCTCCTGTGAACTCTTATGCAGCCATCATTTGTATCAAGGCCGAACCTGCTTTCATCACTGAACACTGTTGTTAGATATTGATTAGCCACATAAGAGTTTGCAGGAGGGCTGGAGAGCACCTACTACGATTATGCATTTGTGCAGAGACACACAAGACCACTACTAGGTGTCATGGTGTGGAGTTCCATTAGTTACTATCTAGTGTTTGTGGAGGCAACATTCACCAGCCTTTGGTATGGCCTGGACATACTGCCTTCTTTGACTCAGGAGATGTGGTGTTCCAACAAGATAACATCTACCCACACACTGCCAATGCTACACAACATCATGCTCTTCAGGATATCCAGCAGCTCCCCTGGCCAGCACAATCACCAGATCTCTTCCCCATCAAGAATGGATTGGGCAATGTGTCTCGCAGCTGCCGCTGTTCTAATAAACGTTCCCGGCAGGGTCTCATTCGCTTTCCTCTGCTCTCCCTTGTGAGATCCAGCAACTGGGCCTGCTCTGTCTCCTCGTGAATGCTGCGGCCTGCTTGCCAGTCAGTCTCTTTGCTGCACCTGTGTGCTTTCCCCTCTCGCTCTTAAAAGGCAAGCGCGTGCCCTTACCAAACTTCACCAGCCAAAGGCTGGCAACCATGGGGTAGTTTATGCATCTTTCCCAGTGAGAAAGTGTCTGAACAATAGGTCCCTTATTGCCAAGTTCCTTCAAAGGTGTTTCTGGCCTTATTTCTGCCCATGTACCGACCTGTGTCCTTTTACCTGTATTGACCCTCTGCTGAGTACTCCGACCTGTGCCTGATTACCATATTGACACTGGCTGCCGGCCCTGACCTCAGCCTGTTATTTATCAGTGCTCCGTACTAGTGTCTCTGACCCTGTGGGTCAGCTGTCAACCAGTTTGGGACTATTCCAACTGGTAACGGCTTGATGGCTCCCTTGCAGTGAACTCCTAGATTCCTGTGTAGGCTTAAAGGATGAATTTAAGGGAACTGCCCGGATAACACCCTTAGGTTTAGCCCAAAGTGAAACCAGTTGGTTGACACAGTGGTTCCACACCCACTGCTGTAACAGTTTGTTCAGGCCATGGAACGCTTGTCTGATCAAGATGTCCAATTTACCTCAAAATTTTTGAAAGCCATCTGCAAACTGTTGGATGTCAAACTTTTTCATCCACCTACCATCTGCAATACAATGGTCAAATTAAGTGTATTAATCAGATTCTGGTAAACTACCTGCACATTTCACTTCTGCATGTTATGATGAATGGGTTTCTATACTTTCCTGAGCAGTATTTTCATATAATAACCATTCTAGCCCTTTCTTTATTGTATGTGGCTGTCAATTAAGGATTTATTTTCCTATGACTGTCTCCTCTGGAGTCCCAACAACTGATTCCACTGTTCCACTATTTATCCCAGCATTTACCAGATTTGTCAAGAAATCAAAACTTCTCTGCTTTAGGCTTCTGCTCATATGAAAATGGCTACTGATCACAAGCACAGGTCTCCCCCTGAGTTTGCTCCTTAAGATAAGTTCTGGCTTTCCACAAACATCAGTTTTAAAAAAGAGTTGTCTCACATGAAATATTGGTGACATATTGTATTGCATTTGTAACACTCCACTGAATTCTACCGACACAGATGAACACACCGTAAGGCTTCATGCACATAACTAATACGGTACTTATGGACAGACTGATGGGTCACTTCATTTTTTTTTTCACCAAGAAAAAGTTTGGTTCAGTCTTCATCATATAATTTAAAGGACCGATCCCAACTGAACATTCCACACTCTGAAGGCGGCTACACGTTTAACCTTTCTGTTATGCAGCACCCATTTAAATAAATGGACGACCATGGCCGATAGTAGATGTTTGTGCTGAGTCCTCCAGAAGAGAGCAATTCTTTCAAAGAAATCCCTGCTTTGGCTAACAGAGAGGAGTAACAAACAAGTAGATTGCAGTGACAGCAAGATGAATGTAAAGATAATGAACCCATAAAGGGGTTATCCAGGAATTCATATTGATAACCTAACCCCAGGATAGATTATCAATATCAGATCGGCAGAGGGTCCGACACCCGGGACCCCCGCCGGTCAGCTGCTAAAAGAGGCCGGGAGCACTGCGACCTCTTCCCAGGCCATGCTACATTACTGTACATTAATGACATGGCCTAGTTGCAGCTCAACCCAATTCAAATCAATGGAGATGAGCTGTGATACCAAGCACAGATGCTATACAATGTATGGCACTGTGCCTGGTAAGCGACCGGAAGACCGCCACGGTCACTAGAGCCCCAGTGAGCACCGAAGCTTACCAAAACAGCTGGTCAGTGGGATTGCTAGGACTCAGACCCCTGCCGATGGGATATTGATGACAACCTCTCGATAGATCATCAGTATTATTTCCCAGATAACCCCTTTAAATATATGAAAAAGAAAATGCAGGCAGAACTATAATTTGGTGTTTTATCTAATTTTTGATCAGCACATCCAATCACGTGAAATGCTGGATAGTCGACAGTGCAATAAATGCCACCGTACACCCCATGATCAGGTTATTTGTCTGCCGAAGTCGCTCAGGAGATTAGCAGCAGGACTGTTGATCCCAGGATGCTTGGGATGACAGCTAGCAGTCCCTGTAAAATACTGTTGCATAAAACATTAGGTTACATAACCTTTAATGTTCAGGTCCTTTATTACAAGGCTAGGCGGCTGTATACCCGCTCTGAAAGATTGCCAATCTCCTGTCTACCATTGGAACAATTCTAGACCATCGCCCCAGGCAGCAGCTTCATGATAATTCAAGTTCAGTAATCGGTATACAGTTTATTTACAGGATTTCTTTGCTCAAAAACTTTTTAAGTTATTCTGCACATTTTACTATTTGTCTGCATCTGAAAGTTGCACACAGTACATTCTTATTAACTAAAAAATATACATTGAATCTGGTAAACATTATTATTATTCTCTATGGTTGCTCCTGGATGGTATAATTTGATGCTTTGTGGGTCACTTTTCTGAAATGTCAGCAGATCTCAATAGAAAAGAGAATTACGATTTTAGTCCTGCTTCTTTCCCATGGTATCCGTTTATTACTTTAGGTAGTTATGGGGATTTCAGTCTTCTACAGACCGTTCAATCATCTGTCGTGTTCAATGTGTGATTATGTAGAGAATGTTTTTATCTTGTGTACTGTTCCTTGAGAAAGTATTCACTCCCCTTGCAGTTTCTTTGTTTTGTTGCATTGCACCCTGGTAAAAAAAAAAAAAAAAAAGGTTATTTGGGGGGTTTGTACTATTCGATTTACACAACATGTCTACCACTTTGAGAGTCCAAAATATTGTTCACTATGACACAAACAATAATTTGAAGGGGTTGTCCACTTTTTTTTTTATATGGATGACCTATCCAGATAGGTCATTAATATCCGATTGGTGGGGTTCCAACTCCGGTCACCATTTTGAAGAGAAAACAGCTCTTGTTCAAGTTCAGCCTTCTCTTCACTGTTTACCTGCTCGCCATTGCAACTGCAGCGATGAGCAGGTGTAATTACAACCATGCCGTCCCCATTCACTTCAGTGGGATGCCTCCTTCCTATTCACCTCAGGTGAATGGGGATGGCAGAGTTGTAATTACCCCTGCTCACCGCTGAAGTTGCAATGGCGAGCAGGTAAACAGTGAAGAGAAGGCAGCACTTGTACGAGCACTGCTTTCTCTGATATTGATAACTTATCCTTAAGATAGGTCATCAATATAAAAAAGCGGACAACCCTTTTTAAGAAAAAAGAATTAAAGTTTTTACTTATTGGAAAGAAGTACTTTGTTGCGCTTCCTTTTGCTGCAATTACAGATACAAGTCTCTGAAGGCAAGTTTCTATTAGTTTAGCACATCTAGACACTGGAATTTCTGACTGTTCTTCCAGGCAAAACTTCTGTAACCACTTCAGGTTAGATGACTTGAAGACTGCTGTAAACCAACACGACTCAAGTCAGAGATTGAGGTCTGGTTTGACTAGGCCAGTCCAAGACATTTAAATGTTTCCTCTTATACCACTCTAGTGTAGCTTTAGCAGCATGTTCAGGGTCATTGTTTTGGTGGAAGGTGAACCTCCATCCCAGCCTCAGCTTGATGGCAGACTGAAACAGGTTTTCTTCAAGAGCTGACCTTTATTTATTGCCATCCATTTTTCCTTCAATCCCGACCAGTTTTCCATTCCCGTCAATGAAAAGCATCACCACCACCACCATGCTTCACTGTGGGAACGGAGTTCTTTGGGAGATGGGAAGTTTTGGGTTTGCGCAGTACATAGGGGCACGTTTATTAAAACCAGAATTTTAGACGCTGGTCTTCCCCTGCGCTGGCGGTTGATCGCCAAAGCTAGGTAGAAGTGCTGGCCTCTGCATAACTTTGGCGTATACACCGCTGATTCTAAATGTAGGACAACTTCCTTGCTGTCTTACATTTAGACCAGGGATGCCCAACCTGCGGACCTCTAGCTGTTGCAAAACTACAACTCCAAACATTCCCTGATAACTGAAGGCTGTCCAGGCATGGTGGAAGTTGTAGTTTTGCAACAGCTGGAGGGCCGCAGGTTGGGCATCCCTGATTTAGACCATTTTCTATGCCTAAACCAGGCGTAGAAATTGATGAATGAGACTGGCCTGCCGGCCCGTCCCCTTCCCACGCAAAGCCCCCCTTTTTTTAGACCTGGCGTGAGCGGGGAAGAAGTCAGTTTCTGCCGCAACGTGGCGTGCGACAGAATCTGCGCCAGATATATGCCACAAAAGTGGCGTATATCTGTTCGTATAAATGACCACCATAGTTTTTTTCCATGATGGCCAAAAAATTCTATTTTGTCCTTGACTGGCCAGAAAACCTTCTTCCATGGGTTTAGGGAGTCTGACACCTGCTGTTTGGTTACCTCCCAACATGTTTCTTATGTTTTTCTGTAAGCAATGGCTTTTTTTTTCTGGCCATTCTTCCATAAAGGCCCACTCTGTGGAGTCTATCACGTACAGTGGGCCTGTGGACAGATGCCTCCATCTCCGCTGTGGATCTTTTGGAGCTCCTCCAGTGTTATTATTGGTGTCTTTGAGTCTCTGATTAACGTCCTCTTTACCCAATCTGTAAGTTTCTTGATGGGCAATATTCTCTTGTCAGGTTTATAGTTGTGCCATGTTCTTTCTGTTTTGTTATAATGATATTGTTGATTATATGAAATCTAAATTAAAGTCTATTTTAATTGGTTGTAATACAATGAATCAGAAATACTTTTGCAAGGCACTTAGGGCTGCAACGATTAATCGAAGTTATCGATAATATTTGATAACGGGATTCGTTGTCGACGAATCCCGTTATCGAATAATCGGCCGATTCGATGTTATGCGGAGGTCAGGCGCTATGCCTGCGGGTCCTTAACCGGCAGTAACTTTTACTTGAACTTTAAATCAGCGCATCTTTATTACCTTACAATGAAGCTCCGGTAACAGGCAGAGCGGGTGGTGGCGTAACGTCACTTACTCACGTGACGCGCCTGCTCCGCCTGCCTCATTCATAAAGTGGGCGGAGCAGGCGCGTCACGTGAGTGAGTGACGTTACGCCGCCACCCGCTCTGCCTGTTACCGGAGCTTCATTGTATTTGTAAGGTAATAAAGATCATAGCGCTGATTTAAAGTTCAAGTAAAAGTTACTTCCAGTTAAGGAATACTCTTTAGATATTATACTGCTTTTATGGGGGAGATCTGTGGATGACACATATAGCACATATAGATGCTATATAGTGTCATCCACAGATCCCCCATAACAGTGTGTCATCCACAGATCCCCCATAACAGTGTGTCATCCACAGATCCCCCATAACTTGTCTTTTTTACATTATAATGCAAAATTTTTATTATGTAACACCTAAATTTGTTTTAATATGGCCTTTGAACATTATTTTTCAAGTAAAATCATATAAACCCCTTTTTTTTGTCATTTTGGTGTTTTTCCCCGAATTAATCGATGAAATTATCGACAACTAATCGATTATTCCAATAATCGTTAGCTGCAGCCCTAAAGGCACTGTATATACTGTGACCACTCTTTCTAGTCATCTTAGTGTTTGTATAGTAGGAGAAGCTTACTTAGAACTATCTCACTACCCCCCCCCCCCCCCCCCCTTATTAGATTTTAGCATTTGCTCATTGTGATATGTGTCTTTTGCTTCATGACAAAACTTTCTAAAATAAGATGTTAAAGGCATCTTCATTGATACAAGATACAAACGGTTTGATTGGGAAGTCCTTTAGAGCTGGCCATACACTTTAGATTGCTGTTGGCCTAAACCAGCTTAGTTGCTAACTATCTCTATAAATGCCCATATGGACATACATGTTTGAGTCGGCCAAGTGTGCATAGGTCTGAAGTGAGAACAAAAAGATTGGGCAAGTTGAAATCCAACAGCTTGAATTATTTTATTTTTTTCTTTCCCCTGCCATCTGTCCTCAGGGGAAAGTCAGGACATGAGAGTAGATGC
The DNA here is from genome assembly GCF_905171765.1 of Bufo bufo. Lineage (NCBI taxonomy): Eukaryota > Metazoa > Chordata > Amphibia > Anura > Bufonidae > Bufo > Bufo bufo. The sequence continues at coordinate 78,905,922 of NC_053394.1, read as the reverse complement.
AAGTTACTAGCTGATCTGGTCAAGGTTGTTGCCTGAAGCACAGAAGTCACTCCAGTAGTGTAGAAAAGTCCAAAAAGATTTATCCAGCTCCACAGGGATTAAAATGTCGTCATTTTATTTATTTTTTTAAAACAACCACAGCATGCAGTAAGGACATGAACGCCTAAGGGTTTCAATCACATCTGCGATATTACTCATGGCAAAAAAAAAAAAAGATTAAATTTTAATTCCTGTGGAGCTGGATAAAGCTACTTTCACATCTGCATTTTTCCTTTCTGGTTTTGAGATCTGGCAGAGGTTCTCAAAACCAGAGGAAAAAGCTTCAGTTTTGTCCCCATTCATAGAATGGATTCCATTCCGTTCCAGTTTGTTGCGTTCCGATGACGACACAAAATTGCTGCAAGCATAATTTTTGTGTGCGGCATGGGAAACTCAACATGCCGGATCCGGCACCAAAACCATGTAAGTCAATGATGCCGGATCAGTTTTTTTCAGACACCCAAAAAAAAAACTGATCTGGCGCCCATTGGCTTACAATGGTTTTAGTGCCGGATCCGCTATGTTCATTTTCGATATGATACAACCAGATCCATTTTGAACAGAGGCAGAATTATTCAAACGGATGCGTTTTGCTGTGGTTTCGATATCCCGTGCTGGATCTCAAAACCGGACACCAAAAATGGTAATCTTAAAGTAGCCTAAATCCTTTTGGACTTCTCTACACCACTGGAGTGACTTCCATGCTCCAGGCAACAAACTTAACCAGATCAGCTGGTAACTTGCATCTACTCTCAAGTCTTGACTTTCCCCTGATGGCAGATAGCAGGGAAAAAAGAAAAAATATTGGATTTTAACTTGCCCAATCTTTTTGCAGGTATGTAGCTGGTAATATATAGTAGCCAACCCCTTTAACTACTCCTGTGAATTACTATGCATTTATTTCTGTGGTATAGAGGGGTACCCAAATATATAACTCCCCGCATTTAACTGTGCAATCTCAAGCCAAGTAAAATAAAGGATGCTGGTGTATTATAGTGTGTCGGGCCATACCTCATGGCTAAGGCAATTGGGATATTTGGTCACACGTGGAGGTTTCATGTTGGCCTGAAGGTGTCTACATAGGCCAGTAGGGGGTGTCAGCGGGCCTCCAGCTGCATTTAAAGTTTGTCCAGCATCTCTCTGTTCTAACGGTTAACCTATTAACGAATCATAAAGGACAATAAACAAGTTAAAAAATAGAATTGGGTCAAGTGAGAGGTCAGCGGCTGAAAATGTTAGCGAAAAAGACTGCTGAAAATGATAGTAATTGTATGGTTCCTTTTATCTTTCCAAGGAAATTAAGACATTTACTTCAACTTGTGCCAGTTCACAAATGAACAGAACATGCTGGGAGTGACTTTGATTTTTAGCTTTGGAACAAATTTTAACATATATTTAAGGATAAGCTCTCTCCTGGAATAATTCCTACCAAATATACTGTGCATAGATTACAATTGCTAAAGTTAAAGCAACCCTCCAGGTCAAGAAAAAATAAATAAAAAATTCACACTAACTGGGGAACAAACAGAACTCTTACCTGGTGACTTGCCTTACTCCTTTTTATCTACTTCTCAGACTATGTGATGCACACTGTGTATTGGTCGCCAAAGACACTGCCTAGTTGCCCAGCCCTGCTCCTGGATTGGCCAGCACTGTTCAAGGGGTTGTCTTATGGAAAGAAAAAAAGGACTGTAAATCTTCTGGTCAGCAACATATACATAAGCTAAACAAGTTTTAGGCAAAAGTAGATTAAATTCTATTTCCTCATTTCCCTAAATCTGTTCTGGCCCTTTGTTGACATGTAGTTGCAGAGCTGTGGGGTAGTGTAACAACAATGTCTGAGGTTTTCCTTATGAATATTTGTTGGTGTCAACCAAGACTGCCTTTCCCCTCCCCCTGCTCTGCACAGGTAGTGAATAAATATGCTGGCATGTCTTCAGTCTGACTGCTGGGATACTCATGTTGTATGTGTGGGACTACCAGTCCCAGCTGTACAGTACAATGACATTGCTGATACACACAGGATCTTTCCCCGACCTGTTCTTGTGCAATGCTCTGCAGACACTTCACAGCCAGTAGAAGAGTACAGAGAAGAGGACTCCTCTGGTCTTTGTCAGCTCTGTATCTGCAGGGTGAGGAGGGAGGGAAGGATCCTGTGCACAGCATTTGTCTGTTCAGTGCCTGGAGAAGAGGAAACCCTGCAGCTGCTCAGTACTGTGCTGCTGATGGTAGAAGGGGTCAAACCTTGCTGAAGAATCCAGTGGGAGGAGACAGGGCAGACAGCTCAGCCAGCAGATCGGGAAGTGCAGGGGGGGGTGTGTGGCCAGCAGATCGGGAAGTGCAGGGGGGTGTTGCTTGGTGCTCCAACCAGCACAGCCTTCACAGTGAGGTTCGGTGCACAGAGGCAGACCTGCTGCTCCTTCGACCTCAGATGAAGATGACATCACAGGTCATGTGACCCTCAGCTATGTAGAAGAACAGGGCCATTGGAGATTAACGCATTGCACCCGCACTGAATCTGGACCCATTCACTTCAATGGGGCTGTGCAGATGAGCGGTGATTTTCACGCATCACTTGTGCGTTTTGCGTGAAAATCACAGCATGTTCTATATTCAGCGTTTTTCACGAAATGAATGGGGCTGCGTGAAAATTGCAAGTAAGTGCAGATGCGGTGCGATTTTCACGCATGGTTGCTAGGGGATGATAGGGATGAGCAACCCCGGACCCCATTAAAGTCTATTCACTGTATTATTTTCCCTTTATAACCATGTTATAATGGAAAATAATAAAATCTACAGAACACCAAACCCAAACTTCATAGAAGAAGTCTGGGTTCGGGTCTGGGTAACTGCATTCAGTTTTTTTTCTCATGCGTGTGCAAAACGTATTGCACTCGTGCAGAAAAAACTGAACAACGGAACGCAATCGCAGTCAAAACTGACTGAAATTGCGTGCCTACTCGCACGATTTTCCATGAACGCACCTGCATCGCATCCGGCCTTGTGTGAAGGGGGCCTTACTTGGTTAGAAACCTGCAAAACAATTCCTCTGCAGAAAGTCTGCAACTTCCCTGCCCCGTGTGTCTCCTCCTATTCATGGGGGTGGACTAACGGCCTTTGCCGACGATTGACAGCTTTCCCCAAATACTGTCAATCGGGGCAGGGTATCAAGAAATCCACGGCATGTGCACATCATTGAGAGGGCTTGAGCACTCTGGTCTCGCTGCAGCTAATAAGTATGTTTTTTTGAAAACTATAGCATCTTCACAAGTAGTTGACCCAGCGATGGAAGGTCACATAGGACAACATAAACCTGGTGATGGATTCCCTTTTGTCATCAAGGATCTTGATCACTTGTGTCTCGTGACTGGGGGAGTTTTTTATTTTCTTTTTTTTTAAATCTGTACAATGGGAATTACTCAGTTATTTATAATTGCCCCACGCTTATTATTGTGTGCATTGTGTTTTTTGCAGGATAGACTTGGACAAAGCGAAATCCACGGGGGAATGGAAAGTTGTGCACGATTTCTATTTAACCACATTTGATTCCTTCCTGGAGCTGAATGCTGCATTCAAGGTAATCTGTAATATTCTGTGTAAGCCTTTATTAGCATGGTGAATAATGGCTTATAAAGATTATTCCTGGCTGGTGTGTAAAAGGACTCCAGTGGGATAAAGAATATACGAGCACACAAAAAAAATGCATTGCTTTACATGAGCACTGCCCTTAAAATCAACTACTTGTTTTGTCCTCTTGTGTGAAGTCCTTTTTTTATTCTACTCCGCTTGTTTCCTACGTGTGCCTTAGATTCCACCGTCTGTCAATCGCTCATGGCTGCCGTTACAGTGTCCCTAGGTCTTTTACCAAACTTCTTAAAATTATGATTGACATGTGAATCTGCTTCTGCTGACACCTGGGACGGGTACCCTGAGGATTTGCCATTATGGATTTGCATGTGGTAAATCCACAGCACAGTACCGGTAAAATGGACGAGCAGTTATTAGCAAATCTCATGGATTCTCTGCGTACGGCCTCATGCACACGACTGTTGTGTGTTTTGCGGTCCGCAAAACACGGATGGCGTCCGTGTGCATTCCGCAATTTGCGGAATTTAAATGGCTGTTCTGGTTTCGTGATATTGATGACATCACTATCAGATCGGTGGGTGTCCGACTCCCGACACCCCCGCCGATTAGAAGGGTCCATATTAACGCTGCATTCACTTCAGTGTGCACGCTGTCTACATTGTAGCAGCGGTAGGGTAATTACAGCTTCTTCTCCCATTCAAGTGAATGGCACGAGAAGCTGTAAGTGCCTGGTGGCATCAGGTGCCCGGAGGCACATCCCCACCAATTTCACGTTGATGAACTATCCTGAGGATAGGTCATGAATCTCGTGAAACCAGAATACCCCTTTAAGTCCACAACATTTCAATCTACAGTGCATAGTGTGAAATGCGCTGCAAATCTACAGCTAAATCTGTGTCAAAATCTGCATGTAGGTCAATGAAGACCTCTAGGGTACATTCACATAGGACAGTCTGCGCTGTGCATTTGTTGCAAATTTCCCCATGGATTTACAGCAAAATGCTCACCAAAATACATCCCTTGTGGATGTACCTTAGAGGCCTTTATTGAGGCCCTGCTGCTACGACAGTCCCATGGGCCATAGACACGGTGGTCTGGAGGGGACCTCATTGACTTCTATGGGAGAGTGTTCTAGGCATGCTCTGTGCCCTGTGCAGAGGTCATTGTACAAGGAAAAACTAGATAAGCTCTTACAATCACCTTTTGTAAATGGTGGATAATGTCTTATCTGTAAATAGAGGTGATATAATTACAGGCGGGCTTAGTGTGACAGATAAGCAGGTAACTGCAGTAAAGTCATCTGTACAGACCAAGAAGTGGCGCCTATTATTAGGCTTAGTGGCCAGTGGGAAAGCTGCAGGATTTTATATTTTTTTTTTGTTTAAATATAGATATTGACATGGAAAATTAACCACCAAAAATTATTTACAAGTATTACAAGTAATATGTGATTAAGGCCTCTTTCACACTTGCGTTGTCCGGATCCGTCGTGCACTCCATTTGCCGGAATTACACGCCGGATCCGGAAAAACGCAAGTGAACTGAAAGCATTTGAAGACGGATCCGTCTTCAAAATGCGTTCAGTGTTACTATGGCAGCCAGAACGTTATTAAAGTCCTGGCTGCCATAGTAGGAGCGGGGAGCGGTATACTTACAGTCCGTGCGGCTCCCGGGGCGCTCCAGAATGACGTCAGAGCGCCCAATGCACATGGATGACGTGTCCATGCGATCACGTCATCCATGCACGTGGGGCGCCCTGACGTCACTCTGGAGCGCCCGGGGAGCCGCACGGACGGTAAGTATACTGCTCCCCCGCTCCCCACTACACTTTACCATGGCTGCCAGGACTTTAGCGTCTTGGCAGCCATGGTAACCATTCAGAAAAAGCTAAACGTCGGATCCGGCAATGCGCCGAAACGACGTTTAGCTTAAGGCCGGATCCGGATTAATGCCTTTCAATTGGCATTAATTCCGGATCCGGCCTTGCGGCAAGTGTTCAGGATTTTTGGCCGGAGCAAAAAGCGCAGCATGCTGCGGTATTTTCTCCGGCCAAAAAACGATTTCTCTCCATTCAGAATGCATGGGGATAATCCTGATCAGGATTCTTCCGGCATAGAGCCCCGACGACGGAACTCTATGCCGGAAGAAAAGAACGCAAGTGTGAAAGAGCCCTTAAACAATAGGTAATTTTTTGATGACTTATTCCCTTTAAGCTTTTTTGCAGCGCATGAGATTTTGAAAGGGCAGACTTGGCTTAACTCAACATTGTAGACCTGCATCAATACTCCATTATATGGTAGTGGGTTTCATAGGGGTCAACACTTTTTGACTGTGCAACCAAGATATACAACCCGGTCACAGCACACTTCATGGAGCTTACATCAACGTTTCCATGTACTATACCAGTGATGGTGAACCTTTTTAAAGACCGAGTGCCCAAACTGCAACCCAAAACCCACTTATTTATTGCAAAGTGCCAACACAGCAATTTAACCTGAATACCAGTATAGTACATCTTCCATGTACTTTAGCATTTAGCTATAATGTGCTGCCCGTGCCGTTCATAGTGCGCTCTGCGCTGATGAATGGCAGGAATAGTCTAGGGCATATTGGTACACCTTAGACTTTTTCTAGGATGTGGGTGCCCACAGAGAGGGCTCTGAGTGCCTGTGCCATAGGTTCACCACCACTGGGCTATACTCTTTATTAACATACTATTTCTGGGGTTATATTCACACTTGAGTCGGAAGCTCAGTCGCCAGTTTGACCAGAAGAATACTGCTGCATGCATTGATGTTTGTGCTGTCAAAACAATGGACACCCTGAAGGACCATATTGTAAGTCAATGGGGTCAGACAGCCGCCATTTCTATCCGGCGTACAACTTTGCCTAAGGGAAACTAGTTTGTGGAACTTGGATGTAGCCGTACTGCAAAATGCTGCAGTATAGCCAGTATTTATCAGTATTATTATGTCTTGTTTGCAGCGAGATGTGAGTGCCTCTCTGAACACTATTGAAGATTCCAGAATCAATACAAAGTTTTTGAACGCGGTTTATGATGCCCTATTAACTACTGTAAGTATCAGAAATGAAAGGTCCAGTCTGTGAATATCCACCTTATGGGTCTGTTTAGTAGTGGTGGAACAGTAGGGACGTGCTCATGAAACTCTGATATTCTTAGCACTGCCGAGGTAATTTCCATCCCAACATTGGAGCTCCCTAGCCACTATACAAACACCATCCGTCGCCAAATATTATTGACATACCTCTTTATGGGCCATATATCAATGATACAGTGAGGTAATCTCAACCAGTGATTTTAGTGAAGAGTCTACAAGTCGCAAAGGTAGGTTGTAATTATTAAGTAGAGGGGTTGGCTTATCTCAGACACTGGTGGCATATTGGTAGAATATGCCATGAATGTCAAATAGGTGCAGGTCTCACCTCTGGGATCCTCTCCTATCTCCAGAATGGCTCTCCCAAAGTGAACAGAGAGCAGCCCGGCATGCCTGCCCACCCTCCATTTAATGCTATAGCAGTTCTGCGAGTAGCTGTGCGCCAGCTCCACTATTTCTGGTGGTCCGATAGTGGTGAATGGAGAGGTGACCGTACATGGACTGTGCACTCTTCATTCACTGCTATCGGACTTCCGAAAGCAGCAGAACGAGCTTGCCTAACTGTTTTCTTGACTTCCATAGTGATGAACAGAAAGCATCGACATGTGCGCGGCTGCTCCTCTTCACTTCGGGGGCCCTGTTCTGGAGTTGAGAGTGGGTCCTAGAGGTTGGACCCCACCTATGTGACACTCATGTCATATTCTAGAGATATGCCATCAGTGTCCCAGTTTGGACAACCCCTTTATTTCAGATTACTTACGAGAATAATAAAGTCTTGTTAATACAATGGCATTGGACAGCTGGCCATACACATTAGATCGGGTTTACACAGCCTGCAGCCAGGGGCCACATGCAGCCCATAAATGCCTTTTTGTTTG